>NC_088922.1:2157500-2260000 GCF_038396675.1 Hydra vulgaris
TATTTTTATCAACAAATGACATCACTAAAGAGTAAATGGGTTGAGAAAACTTGACAAAAAAGGACTGGGTAGATGTATTGAATAAATAGGTTTCTGCATGGCGTCATTTTACAATGATGCACTTTATTTTTTGCGTTTTGTTTATCAACAGCGTATTAGAGGCAAAATATGAAGTTTTACCTAATTGCACCTATGTTTAACACTACCATAGTAAAAAAGTAACATTTTACGCATTACTGATTATCCTTTCAAATGTTTGCGATATGATTAAAATTGCTCTTAGTCAAACAACGTGCGTTAACTGTGAGACTAACAAATATATGACAATGAATTTGGTAAAGTTGTTGTCAAAGACATGGATTTTAGAAATTAAAGCTGTTGATACGTTTATTTCTAAAAAAGTTAGCGCAAAACAAACAATAAACTCGGTACCACTCCTATTAGTTTTCAAAAATAAAAAATTAAAGCTGTTGATACGCATATTGTTTATTTCTAAAAAAGTTAGTGCAAAACAAACAATAAACTCGGTACCAATCCTATTAGTTTTCAAAAATAAAAAACTAATTACTTTCATTTTAGCATTTATTTTTATAACTACAACTTTATAAAATAAACAGGTTTCCTTCTATAATCTATTTTTTAACTTTTCAATTCGGATTTTGAAAATATTAAAAAATATTAAAAACTGTTCACATTTATGATGAATAAATGAATTGAAAACCATTTATTCTTATACTATACACTTTAATAACTAATATTTTATAGTACCTTGTATTTATCATTATCTTATTTACTGTAATATTTATGTCTCTATTTATTAGGAAAGGTTATTAGATTTACAAATATTGGAAGAAAGAGGGGGAATAAGTCAACAACAAGTTTAAACTATTATAACGCGTCGCTATTACCCGAAAATCACATGAAGTCTAAGTAATCCAAATAACAGGTATTAGTTCGATTCGCTAACCCCTAGTCTGGTCATGTTTTTTATTCAAATTTTAAAACGTTGTAATAATCCAAGTTATCTCCTTGTCAATTTGCCGCTTATGTGACGCTTTGTTTATCTTAATAACTTTAACAAAAATAAGACATAAAAAGGCACTTTGAAGGTGTGACTATAAAAAAAAAACAGAAAGCTACAACTTTATCTCTTTAGAATCTGCATCTTTATTTGAAATCGGATAACTTACAATTTAAAACTAATAATATTTGATACAATAGTCTTTAGACTTATAATCTGTTTATTCGGCTAGCGCTTCTTAGTCTAGTTCTTTTTACCTATTTTGTATAAAAATGCTTTTTAAAACATGCAAAGTTCAAGTCAAGATTGAAAAAAAAAATTGCTCAGAGAAAATAGTTTGAAAAATAATATATAGCCAAATTTAAAGTTTGTAAGAACCTTTTTTTTTTTTTGTATGATAGCGACTTTAATTATATATAAGTATTATCAATTAAACATTTAATCACATGCCGCTACTTATTAGTCACATGCCATCATTTACATTGTAAGCATGTGATTAAATATTAGCATGTGATTATAAAATGAATTGTGATTGGTGACAATTTCCTAATAAAGTAAAATCATCAAACGATGTTTTTTTGTCTTTAAGTCCAGTTACTTAAAAAGTAAAAGTAATTACGTCAAGCAAAACGTCAAAACGTTTTTTGTTTCCATATTAATCCTTTGTTATTTTTATTACCTATTATTCATTTGATTGTTTTATTAATTTATTTTATTATCGGCAATAAAAACAATTTCTATAGCAACCAGTTGTCTTTTTAAGGCGTATAAAAAGTGCTTAATTTGTCAAAAAAATTATTTCATGGCACATATTTTTTGGACACGTAACGGAAAATTTTTGAGACAAGTACTTTTATTCACAAAAAAAATAAATAAATCAAAGTTTACAAAGGTAATTTTTTTTTAATTTTAAGTGCATATTTTAGCTCATGCATTTTTAGATTTAAACACTTGTATATATACATATATATTTTTTACAGTTATTTGTACAAATATTTATAACAACTTTGTTTATTACAATGTTTATTATTTTGTTTAAATTGAAGTATTATTTAATTATTATTATAATTAGTATGCATTCAAAATAATTTATGCATGCATAATGCATTAGTTTTATACGATCACTTTTGAAAAGAGTTTTTGTTTTATGAAATAAATTATATTTCTTAATAATAATTTAAATTTCCATTTTAATAGATAATAAGATGATCGACAAAATTTCGAAGAATTTGTTTAAAAGGATTACCAACTTGAAACAGAGTGCTTTCTACGGTTCATACTCGGCTAAAACAAATGAGGTTTTTGAACGCGAGGATAACTTTGGAGCGCACCATTTTGCTCCACTTCCAGTGGCTTTGTGTAAAGGGAAAGGGGTGTATGTATGGGATGTTGATGGGCGTCGTTACTACGATTTTCTCAGTGGATTTTCTGTTTTAAACCAAGGACATTGCCATCCTAAAATTATAGATGCGCTTAAAACGCAAGCTGAAAAACTAACTTATACATCAAGAGCATTTTACAGTGAAGCACTTGGAGAGTTTCAAGTATACGCAACTAAACTATTTGGGTATGATCGTATTTTACCAATGAACACTGGTGTTGAAGGAGGAGAAACTGCATGCAAACTTGCACGCAAATGGGGCTATAGAGTAAAAGGCATTCCTGAAAACCAAGCAAAAATTATATTTGCTGAAAAAAACTTTTGGGGAAGAACTTTAGCAGCATGTTCATCTTCATCTGACCCGGATATTAAAAATGACTACGGTCCATACATGCCAGGGTTTGAAATGGTTCCTTATAACAACTTAAATGCACTTGAGGTAACAATTTATTTTGTCTCATATAATTAAAAATACAGCTCCTCACGAAACAGAAATGTGAAAGTATAAAACCCAAACAGAGTAATATAAGATCATCATAATTTTTAGGAAAAGCTTAAAGATCAAAACACATGTGCTTTTATGGTTGAGCCTATACAGGGAGAAGCAGGTGTTATAATTCCTGACGATGGGTATTTAACAAAAGTTCGCGAGTTATGCACCAAGTATAACGTAAGTAATAATAAAGATCTTAAGTATTAAGTATGCACCAAAATAACCTAAAAAAATTTTGTCTTCTTATTGATTTAAAGTCATTTTGGCTTTTTGTTGGTTTAAAATAATTAAAATTTTCAACTTCAGGTTTTGTGGATAGCAGACGAGGTACAAACAGGATTAGGACGAACAGGAAAGTAAGAATATATTGAGCACGATTAGTAAATTAATGCTAGAATTTTTTAATATTAAATATAAATTTTTGGGAAAACTATCTATTAGAGTTTTTGTTCTTCAAACTAATGAAATTTTCTATAAAATTAACCATTTGTATCAAATATATATAGGATTTCTATCAAGTATATATATGCATATATATATATATATATATATATATATATATATATATATATATATATATATATATATATATATATGCATATATATATATATGCATATATATATATATATATATATATATATATATATATATATATATATATATATATGCATATATATATATATGCATATATATATATATATATATATATATATATATATATATATATATATATATATATATATATATATATATATATATATATATATATATATATATATATATATATATATAGTTTTTTAATCAGCTTCTTGAATGAATTATGATTTTAAAAAATTATTTTGCTTTAGGTTGCTTTGTATTAATTACGAAAATACACGCCCTGATATCATCATTTTAGGAAAGGCATTGTCTGGAGGGATTATGCCAGTAAGTTTATTTTTAATAATATTTGAATATAACACGATTTACTTTGATAATAATATTTAAATAAAAAACGAGTACTCCGATGGGAGTTCGCTCTATAATAATTTATAGTTTTTTGATAAATTTAAATAGTTTAAAACAAACCAATAGTTTTTATAAATATAATGCCGGATGCTATTTAAATAGCATTATGCTTTTTCGTTTTAGATAGGATTAATCATGTTTTGTAATTAGAAAAAATGCTTTGTTTTTTCTAATTAAAAAAATTATTTTAAGATCTACTCGAGCAAGTTTTGGATTTTGGTAATTCTTTTTATCACGCAGCTAAAAGCTACATCCTGAAAAGAATTTGAATTATTTTGATAATATTTCAATCTTTAAATTTATTAGTGAAGTTCTGGTATTAAAATAATAATATTAATAAAATTCAAAAATAATAAAAAAATAAAGAAATTTTTATAGCTGTGTAAAAATAATTATTAAAACATTTTTCACATTAAAGTTTTTTTTTTTAATAGTGAAAAGTTCAAATATCAAACGCTTTTAAATTTTTTGATCTGGTCAACAACAACCACCGAATAATAAAATCACTTTACAAACGCTTATAATACTGAAAAAATCTCAGAGCTTGATTTTTTTTTTTCATTTCCAAAAATTCTCAAAATTGCAAAAACCATTTAAGATTACAATCCAAAAATATTGTTGTATAAAATGTGTAAAATTTGTATAAAATTAAACAAGTCAAATAAATCAAAACTTTTTATTATTTGTTGCTTTTGCAATGGTTTTAATAAAACTTTTTATATCACCAAGTTTATATAAACAGATATCAGGTAAGAATAATATCATATTTAATATATCAGATTGCATATATTAAATTTCTTCACAGTTTTTTTTTTTTACTTTTTCCACGCAATTTTAGATTTCAGCGGTATTAGCCGATGATGATATCATGTTATTGTTTAAGCCTGGGCAGGTATGAGCCTTGTACTAAATTCTTTTTTATTTTTTGATTTACAAAGAAATTTATAACTATTAAAATTCTTTTTAAAAATTTTGCGTCCTTTATTATTAAATTTTTTTTTTCTAGCATGGATCTACATTTGGTGGAAGCGCTATTGCTTCTAAAGTTGCAGTTGCATCTCTTGAGGTTTATTACTTAAAGTTTTTTTTTTTAAATTGATTTTTAAGTCGTAATTGCAAAGGTTGAAAATGCAAACCAATTAACGTGCAAATTGATGTCAATACGAATTTGCTTAAACCACGTTCATACTGATAATAAAATAAATTTTATTTTAAACCGTATTATTATTGTGTTATTAAATTATAATTTAAAAAAGCTGCATAAAACAACAGCAATAAAAACAATATTGCAAAGTTGTTCTGTAAACATAAAATACTTTCGTAAAAATGAAAAAATTATTTTATATAGCTTATATTAGTGTTTTTTTATACAGTTTATTACTACGTTTATTAAAACGGGTTTAAATAAAACATCTTTTAATGTCGGTATGAAGGAGGTTAAATCGCGCAAACAATTTAACTTTGTTAATAAATGAAAAAAAAAGAAAAAGATTATTAATAAAAAATTGGAACCAATAGAATTAATTTTATTAAATTTTAGTATAAGATAGTAAATGAAAATACTTTGTTATCTCATCGCTCTGGCATTTGGGGTATGTTAGGTAAACTTTATGGGTATTTTGTTCTATTTTTGTTCTCGCTTCAAATTACGTTGATAGGAACCAGGGAAAAAAAGCTTTACAAAAATATGAAATACTTAAATTTGGAGTAAGTGTCATATCTAAAATATTAAAAAATCATGAGTTAGTTCCTAGTAACATAATTTATGAGCAAAACATATAGTGAATTAAATAACAGTAATATTTTTTTATTCAGACGAATATTTCAAATTTAGTAAAATAATGCATGTAATCTCACATTCAATACATTACGTTCAATATAAGCATTAACGTTCAATATAAAATTAACGAACATTTTATTAAACAAACAAATTGTTTAATGAAAAAATAGAAATAGTTTTAATATAAACTGAACGGTATTTATTTTAGGTTTTAATAGAAGAAAAGCTTGCTGAAAACGCAATGAAAATGGGAAACATATTTAGAAAAGAGCTGGCAGCAAAACTAAATCCAAACATAGCCACAGTAATTCGTGGAAAAGGATTGCTTAACGCTGTTGTTGTTCCTAAAACTAAAGGTTTCTTTTTATCTGTGCTTTACTACTAAGTTTGTATTAAACTAAATGTTTCTTTTTATCTGTGCTTTACTGTTAAGTTTGCATAAAAGATATAAAAAAAATCAGACGATGTTAAATTAAACATTATAAATAGCATTTCCTTAGTACTTTTCAATTGCTCAGGAATGGTATTTATAATGTTTGCTCTTAAAAATAACATTAATTTTATGTTAATCTTAAGAATAACATTAATTTTATGTTAATCTTAAGAATAACATTAATTTTATGTTAATCTTAAGAATAACATTAACTTTATGTTAATCTTAAGAATTATAATAATGACGATAACCTCTATGCTTATTGATTGGAAACCTAAATTTAATAATGACGGCCTATGTTACTTTTGTTCTCAAATTAAATAAGTTTGCAAATAAGTCTAAGTTTGCAAACACAGTTATTAAAAGATTATTAATTTATATTAAGAGTAAGAATTACTTTGGTTTACTGAGAAAATTGGGAAGAACGGTTGTCAATGTCAAGGTTGTAAGGGTTGTCGATACTTATTAAGCAGTGACAGTATAGAAAAATGTAATGTAGAATATACTATATTGGTAACTTAAGAAAATAGCAATAACCATTAATAAAAAACGTGTTTTTAGATTATGATGCCTACTCTGCATGCCTACGTCTCCGCGATAACGGGCTTCTTACAAAGCATACTCGAGGTGACATTATTCGCTTTTCACCTCCATTAATAATAAATGAAGAGCAAATGTATGAAGGAATAGAAATTATTTCCAAAACCATTAACTCATTAGTTTGAAGTATGCGCAGGAGTTTTTATTCACTTCATGAATGGTTAATTGTTGCCATCTATATTTTTTAAACATTGGCAATAATACTGAAAAACTAGAATTGATACAAAATACATCGATTACAATACATCGATGTCTCTAACATTGCACTTCATATTTATTTAATTGTACATAGAATATAGAAAAATAATTCTCGTATAAAATATATGTGAATATAATTTTTGTATATGGTTATATATAAAGATAAATATATTTATATATATGCATGTGTATATAAATGTGTAAAGATAAAATTGACTTCTTAAATAAGATTTTTAATGTTGAGTTTATTAATTTTCATTGTAATTAATTACGACAACAATAAATTGGTCATTTTTTTTTTTTAATTAGAAAACCAATTTTTATTTCTTTTTTTATTATTTTATATTTATTTCAAACGCCATTCAAATTTGGTCAATTACAAATAAATAGCATAAAACATACGTAATTCAAATTTTACAAACTTTTTTTTTTCGGATAATGTTTCTCAGGACTTATAAGTATGTATAAATCTATAAAAAATTGTTTATTTGCATTCTGTTGGACTAATTTCTTAGCAAAGCAATAGTGTTGGCATTTTATTTAAGTTTAAAATGCGAAAGGTATTGAATAAAATTAAAACAAGTTTTAACAATAGTATTATTGAGGTTAACCAAATTAATTATAAGGTCTTACAAAAACGTACTTTTTTTTTTAAACATCTTTGCTTCCAACAAAGCTGCAATCAACCATTAATTAGAGTTGGAAGTTACTGGAAGAGAAAAGATGAAGATTGTAGAGCAAGATAACGATTGACAAACGACTTAAAGAATTGCTAACTATATGAATAAGGAAAGCAAGATGAAGGAAGCGAATTCCAAAGAACTGATGTTTGAGGAAAAAAAAAAATAGAGGAATAAGATATTTTGGAGCACTTACGAACAGTCACAGAAAAAGGATGAGACTTAATTGAATGACAAGTAAGTCGAGAACGAATTTTAGTAGATGGCACAAGACACGCTAGCTCTTTAGAGCAGTGCCCATTATAGTATTTGTAGAAAAGAGAAAGAGAAGCAACATTACGACAATGCGATAATGGTTGGAGGTTGGCTGCAAGAGCAGGTCCAACGATGTTTACAATGCGTTTTTGCACCTTGTCTAAAAGAGAAAGGGCATCGTTAGAAGATCCGCTTAGATATAGCAACAGTATTCCATACAAGGCTGGATTTTAGATTTATAGAGATAGAGAATAGAATCCGTAGTAAGAAAGTGTCGAGCTCGATAAAGAGATGCAACCTTAGCATATGCTAACTTTGTAATGGATTTGCAAATGCGTATTTAATTTAATTAATTGTGTGTTATCGTCTCTGTGAAATAACTTCTTATATGATATTACAAACTTGAATTATCGATTGTTATAGTTTCCATAATTTTGTCTCTCATCATGAATTGTTATTTTAATTAAATCTTGCGTGGCATTGTTGTTATCGCGTGGTTTCTGGAACAAAACCGCACAATAACAATCATCTGGTAAGATGATCCTTGACGCAACAACAAACATCTGGTAAGATATTTGTTTAGCAAACATCTTACGAGATATTAGTTCAGCCACATATTTGTTCAACAACGTTCTGGTAATAAGATCAACTAAATCTCTCTCAAAACTTAAAAAAAAAACATCAGCCAAACCTCACTGAAACTTTCTAGAGAATGTTTAATTGCCAACTTCAATTCCAATTTTTTACCGATTCCAATTCCTTGGCAATTCTAGTTACTTTAATTACACTAATAGCATTTATGCAATTAAAATGGTTATTAAATACTTAGTTTAAAACTTAAACAGACGTTAATGGCGAGTAAATTGGCAACGGTTATACTGTTTCAGGCGGTCAATAAATTAGTAAATAAAATACGCCTTAATTAGCAAACTAGTAAATAAGTTATAAGTTGTAGCAGGAGGAATAGTAGTAGTAGTAGTAGTAGTAGTAGTAGTAGTAGTAGTAGTTGTAGTAGTAGTAGTAGTAGTAGTAGTAGTAGTAGTAGTAGTAGATGAGTGGTAGTAGTAGTGGTAGATTTTTTTAATTTTATTCAGGTGCCCCAAGAAGTCCTTACGTTCTTATCACAGAGCACCGCGGATGAGCATTTATTTGAAAATTCACGCCTCCTTCCTAACCGATGTCGCGAAACTTGCTTAGTGGTGTGGTTTGAACCATGGATCCTTTGTTTCTGAGGCAATTGCGCTATCACTGCGCCGCGACTGCTACATGGTACGCCACAATTAATAGTCCTACCCTCATGTTCTTTGCAAAGTTTGACGATATTGCAAATTTGAAAAAGGTGAGATTTTAATGCAGTGCTGTACAATTGAAAGTTTAATTATTTGGCAAGTAGTTTGTAAAGATAGTTAAGATGTGGCAAGTTCTTGTTCAAAAAAGCCAGCATTTGCATTGACTTTGAAGTTAAACGACTTTTTTCCGTTTTCAAATGCCCGGCTGTACTAAGTGACTGGTTTAATAGGGGCATCGCCTCATAAAGTAGCCCAGTATTTTGCGAGATTATACTTTCAAGATAATATATATGATCTGTGACTGCCAATACAAAGTATTTAAATTTTTAAAGGAATTTATCGCTTCCGTGAATGTGATGGAAAATTTTATATCGCTTTCACGAAAGCAATAAATTTTTTTAAACAATATGGTGTCTAATAAATTACAAGATTCCCTTAAATCATTAATATATGTTAAAAATAAAAGTAGCCCTAAAATTGATTCTTAGAAAATAACTTACAAATTAAAATTTTCTTATTAATTAATACATTCATTACTCAGTGTTTTTAAAGTAATTGCTCAGCTGTACGTGAATAAAAATTTAAGGACTTCGGGTACCCCACAGGTTATATTCATATTTTGAGTTTCTTTTCAACTAAAATAAATATATTGTTTTCAATTCAATAAACAGCTTTGAAACTATTTAATACTTGAATTATTAATCCTATAATTTTTTATTTTTTAAGACAGTAAAAACTTGATTAAACTTTTTTTATAATTTGAATTTATTTTTATCTGTAGATTGAAATGTTTAATTTAAAAGTGTAAACATTTCAAAACCATTTTTCAAACTCAAGTAAGTAAAAAATTTTTTTTACAATATGTTATAAAAACACAATTATGGGTCATGAACAACAGCGATTACAATTATGGATCAAAACTGACACAACTATAGATTAAAAAGTTTAGACGAATATTTTATTCTTTACTTCAGTTTTAAGCTGTAAAACAGTCTTCTTATCAGTTTATTTTTCTTTTTTTCTGTCTTATCTTGTTCTTTTTGAAGTTTTGATGCCTTTCGTTGAATTTTTTGATTCTGCATTTCTTCTTCCTTCAGTTTTTTCACTTGATCCTTTTTTTGAAACCAATTCAACCTCTTATTGCTTGTTGCTACAGTTGGAACGTGTTCAGATTTATGTTTTCATGAATTTTCATTTGGCGTTTCTCTTCTCGATTCTCGTTTTGAAATTTTTTTAGCTGTTTCCAATAATTTTTGCCGAATTATTTTTCACACTGTCAATTTAACAGCACATTTTTTCTTGATATGAACTTTTTCGAACTCCAATGGCTGAGTAAACAGTAGTCCCTTACTTTTGTCTTTTACGGACTTCCATAGATTGAAAAGCGCTGTATCTGTGATAGGTCCATACCAAAAACTATGCATTGGCGTTTGGCAGTCTGTTAAATCCCAGTGAAAAATAAAACCGCGTCCCACATGGGTTACGCGTGGGTTCCGTGTGGGATTGATGGGATTTACGTGGAACGGATTTTCCCATGTGGTATCCGTATGGAAATTTGTCACCTTAAACCCATGTGGGTAATCCCACATGGGTTACATGTGGGAACCATATGGTATTTACACACATGGGAAATCCCACGTGGGTTTCCGATGGGATTTGCATGGGAATTAATTTGAAAGCTGGAAATTAAAAAAAAAACTGTTGGAAAAAAACTAAAAAAACAATTTTTAAATTGACATTGCATTGCGTTACGTTTATATTGTGTGAAAATATTTTATATTAATAGAGAGAATGGCAAGCAAGTATGTAAGTACCACGAATAACGTTTATCTTTCTTTACAGAAAAAAGATTAAGATATGTGCAAATAGACGTATTATTAGGATAATATAATAGTTATTTGAATTTAGATTTTGAGTTAACTCAAAATCTAAATTCAAATAACTATTATATTATCCTAATAATACGTCTATTTGCACATATCTTAATCTTTTTTCTGTAAAGAAAGATAAACGTTATTCGTGGTACTTACATACACTTGCATCAGTTAATTGTTTGCAAATAACTAACTAGTTAGTTATTTGCAAACAATTAACTGATGCAAGTTGAAATGTTGTCAAAAACCAATCTTGCATGCATGGGACACTGCAGTGTCCCACAAAGAAATGCAGGTTTGAAACTCGAAGAATTCCCAATTTTCTTTATTAAAAAAAAAAAAAAGGATGGAGATGGGTTTCTGTAACTTTTTTTATGCTCCAAAACTTTTAACTTTAGATATAATAAGGTCCTTAAGACTTAAGGGACTTACGAACTACATTGAGGAACAAAAACAGAATATTTACAGAAACTTTTCAATTTTTAGTTTGGAGTACCACAGTGTTATTGGGAATAAAGCCTCTGGCTCCAGTTGTCAAAGTAATATGATCTAAAGTAATTTTTAAATAAAATAATATGCTTTAAAATGCATATAGTTATACATATAACTCCTGATAGTTAACTATATGTATAACTAGATATACATATAATTTGTTATAAAAACTTATTTTTTAAGGTTATGCTTGAACAAATTAGTACCAATTAATTCAAATTCAAGATTTAGTTAAAGTTCAAGTTAAAGTTCTTATTTATTCATTGTTTTTGTTAATTTTATATTTATTTGTTCAAATTTATCAGTTAGTACTATTTTTTACTACAGTAAGAATGTTTATCATTGTTGAACGTGATTTTATTAGTAACTTAATTTTATTTTCAATATATTTTGACAACACCCTTTACATTTTAAATAATGACAGCTTTACTTTTCTATTGATGTTAAATTTATTACGTTTCAATAACTCAGATTGAATCTTAACTGAATTATTGTAAGCTTTGTAGGGGTTTGTTGTATATCAAATCGTGTTGTAAATAAAGTAAAAATAATATATATATTTATATATATATATATATACATATATATACATATATACATATGTATATATATATATATATATATATATATATATACAAATATATATATATATATATTTATATATTTATATATATATATATATATATATATATATATATATATATATATATATATATATATATATATATATATATATACACAAATATATATATATATATATATATATATATATATATATATATATATATATAATTCATTTTATAAAATAGAGACTGACAACTGATAATTAATGGATGTAAATACAAATTATAAAAATCATGTAAACTTCATTTATTATTTCTAAATACTATATTAATGTTAGTCGACAAAGTTAAAATCAATTTAGAGCATTGTTATTAGTTCTTTTGCAATTCGCACTTTCACTTCTGTCTCTCAAATTTATAAAACAGGTAGTCAAAGCTTGCTCAATAGGTAGGTTATCAGCATAACAATGCTTTTTTCTTACACTTTCTTAAGAGAAATATGGCAAATTGATTACTTATTTTACCTAAATCATAGGGTCATCTATGCATAATGATGTCAGATGATGACCCGTTTATTGAACACCTTCACCCTTTATCAAACTTAGTCAATTTTTTGCCATCTCCCATTGAAAATGATGTCAGTTTTTGTTATCATATTATGATGGTATATCTGATTTGTTAATATAATATAAAAAATGCATATTCCATCAATTTTTTTCTGGTTCAATTATGCATTTATTCTCAACAGTACTACAGTTTTAAGCAACAAAAGCAAGAAGTTTTTAGACCACATTGTTGGTGTAAATACCTCTAAAACCTGCTCATAGCTAGCATATATTGTTTTACTTTTTTTTTAAATTAAATATGTTACTTTTTTTTTTAATTCAATTTTTTAATTGACATTATTTTGGTCTCAACTTCCCCTCCCCATTGTCAATTATTGTTAAACTCACACTGCCCCTCTATCTACTGGCATCATTTATGGATGATCCCATAGCCTAAATACTAAATATATATATATATATATATATATATATATATATATATATATATATATATATATATATATATATATATATAAATATATATTCTTTTTACTTTATTTACAACACCATTTGATATACAACAAACCCCTACAAAGCTTACAATAATTCAGTTAAAATTCAATCTGAGTTATTGAAACGTAATAAATTTAACATCAATAGAAAAGTAAAACTGTTATCATTTAAAATGTAAAGGGTGTTGTCAAAATATGTTGAAAGTAAAATTAAGTTACTAATAAAATCACGTTCAACAATGATAAACATTCTTACTGTAGTAAGAATTAGTACTAGTTAACAAATCTGAACAAATAAATATAAAATAGTGAAAAAACAATGAACAAATAAGAACTTGAACTTGAACTAAATCTTGAATTTGAATTAATTGGTACTAATTTGTTCAAGCATAACCTTATAAAATAAGTTTATATAATAAATATTATGTATAACTAGTTATACATATAGTTAACTATCAGGAGTTATATGTATAACTGCATGAATTTTAAAGCATTTTATTTAATTTATATATTACTTTAGATCGTATTACTTTGAATACTGGACCCAGAGACTTTATTCCCAATTACACTGTGGTACTCCTGATTCAAAATTGAAAAGTTTCTGTAAATATCCTGTTTTTGTTCCTCAATGTACTTCGTAAGTCCCTAAAGTTTTATGAACTTTATTATATATAAAGTTAAAAGTTTTGGAGCATAAAAAGTTACAGAAACCTCCATATCTCCCTCCTATTTTTTTTTTTAATAAAGAAAATTTGACTTTCAAACCAGCATTTCTTTGTGGGACACTGCAGTGTCCCATGCATGCATGCTTGGTTTTTGACAACATTTGAACTTGCATCAGTCAATTGTTTGCAGATAATATACTCAAGAACTATATTCAAATATCATATGAACATGTTAGAGAATGTTCATACGATATTTGAACATCACAAATTTAATAACATTGTTGTGATATGTTATATAAATAATACCATAATAGATTATGATATGAAAATAAGATAGGATATGAAGGCCATGATCAAAGAATAAATTTACTTATAGAAATTTAGATGTTTGTTTATTAGTTTCAGAATATTACATTATGTGTGACCACGGCCTTCTATAATAACAGGCCTTGACATCGCGCAACAAAGTTGTTAAATTGAAGGCCAATTCCTAAAACTGTGTTTACATTTTCATCTTTTAACATTAGACGAAAGTTTGTGTTCATGCTTTTTTAATAAATCTTTAAAATTTGATTGGTTTATAAATTAGATATTGCAACTTCAAGACGATAATGTTGTAAGGTTCAAGGCGTTACATTGTAAGACAATAGTATTGTCAAACTAACGGTAAGTTTTTTTAATAATTAAAATGCCTTTAAAATGCTGTGTATCTCTTTGCAAGTCGAACTATCTCAACTACAACAAAAATATCAATTTATACAACTACAAAATCAATACTCAACTACAACAGAAATATCAATTTATAAATTCCCGAAGAATCTAGAGGAGAGAAAAAGATGTAGTGAAGCTATCCCCAGAACTGGTTTTATTGTTACAGACTATACAGCAGTATGTCAACTTCATTGGCCAAATGAAGCACCTTTTGAAAGCAAATATGGGAAGCAACGTCCTTTAAACCCACCATCTGTTTTTAAAATTTTACGCCTAGTTGTTTAGCCACACCAGCAAGTTAAGTTACAAAAATGTATCTTTTGTAACAAGCGGTTTTCGAAGCATTTTACCAAATGAGTTAAACGATTTTCTATAAGAGGATGAACTTATATTTGACGATATTCAATCTTTGTTAAGTGATAATAACGATGTTATTGTTTTCCAGCTTAATAAAAAAAGTGTACACATGCAATCAAAAATGTACAAACTTGGTGTTCCATTATTTATTTTAGTAATTTTCAATGATTATTCATTTGTAATTTCGTCCGTCAATCGTTATCTTGCTCTACAATCTTCATCTTTTCTCTTACAGTAACTTCCAACTTTAATTAGTGGCTGCTTGCAGCCTTGTTGGAAGCAAAGATGTTTAAAAAAAAAAAAAAAAAAATTAACCATAATGGCACAACTTGTAATATTTCGTCTTTAGCTGTAAACAAATTAAAGTTAATAAAAACAAAATCAGCTTTATTTGAAGCAGTCAGATTTTTAAAAAATAAAGAAAGTTCGCTTCAGTTAAATATTCTATTCGAACACCTTAATGCTATGAGAAAAGTTAATGTTGGTGAAGTTTTATATACTCTAGATATTAAATGTAGAGCATATGAGTATTTTGCTATGCGGCGAAGTTTATATGATTGTTTGTGTATTGACTACAAATTGTCAAGTATAAGGACTTTAACAAGATTGACTTCAAAAATAAGCTCAATGGAGGACCTAAGTTTCATAAATAGTATTTTTATGAATTTAAATCCATTGAAAAGAACTTCCATACTACTAATTGATGAGGTCTATGTCAAAGCTTCATTACTTTACTAAAGAGGTGCTTTGTTTGGTCAAGCAGTAAACTACCCTGAAAAGTTAGCTAAAACAATTTTATCATTTATGATTAAATGTCTTTTTGGAGGTCCAGAAATTATATGTAGAGCTCAAACTGTTGCAAATTGTTCCTCTGAATTTCAGTTTTCTCAATGCCGACAAATTGTTCATACGATAAATAATATTGAAAATAGTAAGACATTGGTAATAATTACTGGTGGTAACCGTGTAAATCAAAGATTTTTTGGAATGTTTAAAATAGTTGATAGTAAACCATGGTTAACAAGATCAGGTATATATTTATTGTATGATTATGTGCATCTCTTAAAATCTATACGAAACAATTGGTTGACAGAAAAGACTGACGAACTTCAATTTTTAAACAATAAAGAACTGGCTTTGGATAAGTGGAGTAATTTATAAACTTTTCTAAATCACTCCACTTAGCCAAACCCAGTTCTTTTAATCTAAAACTTTAATTTAAAAACTGAGTGCAATTGTCTTTTTAAACTCTCTAAACTTACAACTAAATCAGTTTATCCAAAACCAATTGAGAGACAATCTGTAAAGTTTTATTTGTCTGTTTTTTGTGAAGAAACAGTAGCTGCATTAAGAACGCATCTAGAGATTGAAAATAAAGCATTTGAAGGTACTGCTGTATTTATTGAAAAATATTTTTTTTTCGAATGTTGTCAATGTCAAAGCACCTGGTGCTGGCATTCGGTTTAGAAATGAATTATGCGGAGAAATCCACTCAGTTGGTGATCAACAGTTACAACTGCTACGAGATATTGCTGATCTGTCAAATTTTATGAAACCTTCAGGTAAGCGTGTAAAACAGCTTACGCTAGATACTAGCAATGCAATAGCGCATTCATGTTATGGCTTTATTGATCAATTTGAAAAATTGTTGAGTAATGGAGCAAAGTATGTCTTATTAGGTTGGTTTTTAACAGATCCACTTGAAAAAGCTTTTTCTAAGCTTCGACAGGGATCTGGAGGTACTTACTTTATAAACGCTAAATCTGTAATTGAAGAAATTAATATTCAACATACTAAATTGATATTACAACTTAACATTCCTGTTGATGGTATTGATGGTCATACTTGTGACATATGTTTTAGAGATATTTCTACTGATGAAAAAGAACTTCTTGATAATATACATGATCTTGAAAGCTCAGTTAATAAATCTACATTAGTGGCTATAGTTTACATAGCTGGCTATGTGCAAAAAAGCGAAATAAAAATTTATGATGATTCTACCAATTATTATTATAAATATGGAAGTTATCTGTATAGCCTAAACAGAGGCGGACTTGAAATTCCTTCTGATACTCTTGTCAATATTTTGCTTTTTTTTTATATATATATATAGAGATAGGTTCAAGGTGCTACTGACCCTTTATGCAGAGCATTCTGTGTTACTCAGTTTCAGTTCATTGCTGCTAAATATAGATTTAAAATCACAAAAAAACTGCTAAAGAATTACTCACTAATTACCACTCTCAAAGTACTAAAGCTATCATAATTTATGTGAAAATTAGTTTTGTATTTTATTATGCTATTTACTTGTTATGTTTTTTATTTTCTCATTAGCCTATATGTCTCTCAATATGTTTGGATTTGTAAATATTTACCCTGTTGAGATATATTGATAAAACTTTTTTTTTGCTTGAATCGACTTTTGTTGGTGTTTTTTATTGTTGGTAATTTTTATTGTTACCATTTTTAGCAAAAAAAATTAAAAATACAGTTATCTTTTTAATATATAGATATATACTTTGTTATAGTTCTGCTTGTTATTGATACTATTTAATATTACATAAATTTTCTTAATGAAATTTAAAATATGAAAAATATGATTATCTTTTAACAATTTTTTGGTTTTCTTTTTATATTTCCGTCTTTACTAGAGATAATTTTTAGAAAACATAGACTGCCATTAGACCCAACCTAATATAAAAATATATCATATAAGTAAAAGTGAAAGTTTAATCGGCCTTCAGTTTTTACGGCGCGATGTCAAGGCCTGTTATTATAGAAGGCCGTGTGTATGACGAAAAAGTAAAGATATTTTTGCATCCACTGGCTATTGGACCCAAGGTCTACATCATTGAAAAAGTAGGTTTTTACATTTTGGTTTTTGTATTTTTGTTTAACTACTTATCCTAATTGATCACTTTTTTTCAGGATTCTCCTCATGGGTTCAAGCTCATTACGCATAATAAGTGTTCAATTACCCATAATACGTTAGTCATTGTAAGTAATAAATTAGAAAAAATCATTTGTGAAATTTAAAAAAATTATTTGTGAAAAAAATTATTTGTGAAATGTTGTAGTCATTAATGATTTCAACCTGGCTAATAATTAAAATTGCTCGACTAATAAGGTTCCTTATTAAAATTGTTCTCTCTCTCTCTCTCTCTCTCTCTCTCTCTCTCTCTCTCTCTCTCTCTCTTTCTCTCTCTCTCTCTCTCTCTCTCTCTCTCTCTCTCTCATATATATATATATATATATATATATATATATATATATATATATATATATATATATATATATATATATATATTTGTATTTATTTATTTTTTTTAGAAAATGTTTGAAGAAAGTTAGAAGATACTAAAAAACTTGGTATTATGCAAGTCGAAGCGATTTAATTAATTCAATCGATATAAAACGACGTGTAAAGCGCAAAAGAAAAAATAATATTTTTAATATTCATTTTGGATGTATTAATTAATAGCATTTATTTTGAAATAAATTCATTTTGCAACACGGTTTTTAATTTTATAAAATTTCGTCATAATAGTTTAAGGTAAATCGCACAGGTAATAGGTGGAAAACATCCCATGTAAAAGATCAAAAATGCTACACATTTTGAATACCAAATGGGATAAAGTAGCAAATACCAGATTAAGTTAAACCTCTCTGAAAGCTTCGATGATTAATTTTAAATTACTATTTAAGTAATTTTTAAATTAAAAGAATTTTAAAAAATATCATAGAAGCATTCGGACTTTCATTTGTCTAGTATTGACTACTTTTATACCATTTAGATTAAAATATGTGGCATTTAAGATCTATAACATGTAGTATTTTCCACCTATATCCCATGTAGGATTTACCACATAAAACCCATGTGGGATTTACCATATGAAACCCACATGGGACAAAATAATAATCCCCACATGGGTTACATATGGAAAAAATCCACGCGTATCCCATGTGCGCTTTTTCACTGGGATAGTCCATTTCGTTAAAATTTATTAACTGTAATTTTCCGTTAACGGCCGTTAATTTATTTTAACGGACGTTAAACTCCGTTAACGGCCGTTAATTGTAAGAAACAACCAAACAGATATTTTTAAAAGCAAACAAAGTAATATTGAAAACACATAAATAGTTGGAAATCAGTTAATATGTATATTCTCAAAAGCAAACAAAATAATATTAAAACAACTACACATAGTTGTCGATAGTAAAAGGTCCACCAGGTTAAAACGTTTGAGTTCCGGTGACAGGCTTTGGCATTGAAAAAAAAAGAGGGCATATCTTTTTCAATTGAAGACATATTACTTTTGCAATATCTTTTAGATGTAAAATACTAGCAACACAAAAATCAATTGGCTCCACGAACGGAAAATCTTCTGTGCTTGCTACAGAAATAACTTTTCTAGGGTTGCGGTTGTAGATGGTTACTATTTGCCTTTTAGATGATTCAAAACACTAAAAAATAGCACAATATTGTAATACTTTTTAGGTTTTTATAATGAAATTTATAATAGAACTTACCTTAAATTTTTCTAAAACATCTCCACGATAATATGGGTGTAGAAAATGTGCAATTTGTTTGTTAAAATCCTCTGAACCACATTTTAGAACTTTACTTTCACTTTCAAGGTGCACGGTAATGTTATAGAATGCTGCTATAACATTTTTAATTGGAAGAATGTAATCAGCTAATACCACTTATTTTTTTAAATTCTGGCAAGATTGGTAAAAGTTAGTTCAAAACAACAAAGTGTCTAACACCAGTAACTCTGAGATAACTTCTGAGTCTCTAATAGATTCTGGAGCTGATCTCAATTTCAATATCGATTCCACCATCATGCTGTGGCTGTTCCATCGCGTTTTGACGGGAGCAATTACTTTAGAATAAGACACTAAAAAAGAAGCAAAGATCATGTTATATTAGAATTAATTGAATATTATGAACAGAATTTCAGGCACTAAGTAGTTTAAAAAACCAACCATCAAGTTTATTGCATTCTTTTTTAATTTCTTGACAGGTTAAGAATAGTTGATGAGTTTTAGAAGATTTATGCAGATATCAAGAGCATATTGAATTTCATTAACCTCTTCAAAAAAATTTGTTTTATTACTTTTAATGCTCTATCTAAACAAGAATTAATCCTATGATCGTTGTTCAAATTAGCATAACTTACGTGCTTTGAAAGCTTCATTGCTTTTATCATGTTGCTTGCAGCATCAGTTATCACCACTTTTTGTTTTGTTTTAAAACCAATAATTGACTCAATCATTATATCAATTCTATCATTTAAAAAATTTGGTATATAAATTCGCCGAACAGTCACACACGAGCAGTGAACGCCTGAAGGGAGAAATGAAGTGCATTGAAATAAAGGAGAACTATTTTTTGAACAAAACATATTATGACAAGACAAAAAATAAAGATTATAAAGAGGAATATTTAAAAATAGATAAGACAGACAATGCACCCAAACAGTACTTACAATGATAAAAAACTAAACTTTCTTTATAAACACTAAAATGAAAGAAGATATACAACAAATATATCACCAAATAAAAATTTATAAAACAAAAATTTGATTACAAAATAAAAAGTATGCTTACAACAATGAAAGGCCCCAGAGTGGGCAAAAGAACATTAATGCTAACATGTAAACATAATTTGTGAAGTGATTAAGTAATAAACGACTCCTCAGAGTCACGTCTATTATTACAGGCGTTTCGATGAGGATCAGCACTAATAACTAGTTTATCCCGTCAGACAAACGTCATCGTCACTTATGCTTTACCCCGTGACTTACGCCTATTCCATACTGCAATAAAAAAGGAATTACTGCAAACTCAACCATACCCAAATTTGTAAAACACTAATATATTTTTGATGGTATGATATAAAAATTGTAGATCTACTGTACAATATAAATAAAAATAACTAAATAAATCACTTACCATGCCACCGGTAGAAAAAAACTAAGCACAATAAATTAAAATTTTAATAAAAACACCAGAACAAAACTAAAGCAACTAAAGTATGCAAACAGAAAATAATAATAAATTTTCCCCTAAACCAATAATATCATGAAAACAGCAGCACCCATGTAAACCAATAGTATTATGAAAACAGCAACACCCAGGAATTGTAACTTAGTAAAGAAAAATAGATTTTTATTTATGTTTTCCTATGTGCCGTCTGGATTAGAAATTTCTTGATCGACTTAATGTTTTTGTAACTCGTAATAGGTGGAGTTGGCCATATATTTTTAAGATCAGTATCCTGATCTTAAAAATATGTGGCCAACTCGCAAAACCCAAAATCATTACAATAACAAAATAATCTATGATAGCAAAAAAAAATTAAAAACCATAAAAAATGCAACCCGCATAAATGTAAACATGTAGTGAAGGATATAAGAAATTCTCTGAATAATAATAAAAGACAAAAATTAAGCATGTGAAAATTGAAACAAAGCTGAATAATGGATGTAAGATTTTTCTGGTGATACAACAATAATATAAGTCGAGATATAAATAAAATAAATAAAAAAAACTTTTTAAAAATAGCTTTCTATTCAATCGACTAAAAAGTAGAAAATAACTTTTTTCTGTTTCTGGTACTCGTGGAAATCATGTACTTAGTAATAATCACTTTTGTAAAGCCAATACTGGAAGACATTGAAGGCAATTCATGTACGTATGTAAACAAACAAACTCATCGAAGTAAAGGAATAGAAAGTTTGGCGCCTTTTATGTTAGATGCTTTCAAAATCAAATTCGTTTTAAATGTACATAAAGCTCAGATTAAATTCTAAATCTTCAAAAAAAAGTTAAAGGCCAAATTCAAAATTACTCTTAATATTAATACATACCAGTAAACTGGTATTTTTTAGCATATTTTAGAAATGTTTTACGCTGTTTTAAACCCATACATATCTTAATTGTTCCATCATAAAGATATTTTTAACATCTTCAACATAGTAATCGTGGTCAGCCATCTTTTTTGTTTATGAGCAATGTTACTTATTTAACGCTGGGTTTTAGGATCCTAGTTTTAAGTGTTTCAGCGTTTTTACGCATGCGCAGAACTGTATGTCTACTAAGGTGGAGTGAATTTTAGTTTTTTTTACAATTCGTTTAGCCTGGGTGTGCAAAAATTGTCTAGTCATTTCAGAAATACTCTGGAAAAATATCAATGCTCTAGGAAACTATCTTGAGGTTCCTCAAGACCTTTAAAATTTTAATGGGTCCCTAATATTATGTAAAAAAAAGTTTTTCAAAAGTCGGTCATGTTGGGTCTCAAAAGAAGCAAAATTTTATAAAAATTTTAAAAATAACAATTATTTTGAAAAAAAATTGTTATTTTATAGTTTATTGCAGAAAAAATGAGCTTTTAAACTAAAAACGAAAAAAGTTAATTTTTTTTAATTATAATTTCAAAAAAATCTTAAACAATATTTTTTTTTTTTATAAAATAATTATTATTTTTGAAATTTTTATAAGATTTTGCTTCTTTTGAGACCCAACATGACCGACTTTTGAAAAAAATTTTTTTACATAATATTAGGGACCCATTAAAATTTTAAAGGTCTTGAGGAACCTCAAGATAATTTCCTAGAGCATTGATATTTTTCCAGAGTATTTCTGAAATGAATAGACAACTTTTGCACACCCAGGCTAAACGAATTGTAAAAAAAAAACTAAAATTCACTTCACCCTAATGTTTACTTATTTAACGAGCTACTTATTTAACGCGACAGCGGGAAAATATATTGTTTAGAAGTAAAGTTTTCTCTACGGTCCGAATTAAACGTAATTTTGAGACCGTAACAAAACAACAAAAAGATGTCCATCAACAAAACATGTCGAAGTCCGCTAGTTTATAAGAATCGCTATTATATATATATATATATATATATATATATATATATATATATATATATATATATATACATATATATATATATACATACATATATATATATTTTTTTTAATACATGTTTTATTTTACAACTACAGAGCAATTACAAGTTACCAATCACTGATTGACAGTAAAGATATACAAATTTAAATCATAAATATAAAGTTCAAAATATACGAGGTAAATAAAAATATAGTTGCTTACAACTCCGAGACATGAATAAAATAAATACCAATTACAACAATATAATAACGTGTAAGTAAAAATAATCCGAGAAATATATCTCTATATTACTCCAATTAAAATAAAAAATATAATAAATAAAAATAATCTGCAATTTTTTGGAGGAGAGTTTAGATGTTTCACTATAAGTTAATTTACCACATTTCAAGATAATGTTTGTGTATAAATATGATAAAAACAAAATTTGTGTAAGATTGATAAAAAGAAGTACTTATTTGTAGTCATAGGAAGCTCGCAGAAGACTTAAGTCAGTCTTGTCATCGAGTAGCTATTTCTTAGACGTGTAATACGCATAAAAAATTAGTTGCATACGTGGTACATATATACCTTGTTATTAATATTATATTAATATACGTGTTACATATATACCTTGTTATTAATATTATTTTTATTATCGATTTGTATTAAAAGTTAAGTTACGTTTATTTATTTATTCAAATTTTAAAAAATTCCTTACGGTTTTTTAATTTGATTATTTTAGCTTTTTTTTCAGAGAGTGTTCGTTGGTTAAGTTTAATAGTGATTCGTTTCTGGAAACTAATTTGTTAAATAAATAGGGACCACGATATGTAACTGAGAATTTTGAGAGTCTTGTTGTTTCAAAAGGTATCTTAAAGTTGCCTGTTGCTCTTGTATTGTATTTATAGTGTTTTTAAAAAAGTGTGCTGTAAAATGCTCTGGAACCAGACTTAGTTTATATTTAAACATGAAAAGTATATTTTGAAAAATATTTATTTGGAATATATTTAGAGCGTTCATTTGTTCCAGTAAGGGTTGAGCATGATTAAATTTGGTTTTGTTGTATACTAGCCTTGAAGCGTGTTTTTGGCGTAAGTAAAGTGGTTGTAATTTAGATTTGTGGGTACTTCCCCATGCTATATTGGCGTACATGAGATAGCTATGTATAAATGAGAAGTAGATAAGTTTGAGACTTTTTTGTGACAAAAATGGTCTTGCCTTGTAAAGTAAACCTATGTTCTTTGATATTTTTGTGTTTATGTAGTTTATGTGGGGTTTCCAGGAGATGTGTTCATCAATTAGAACTCCTAAAAACTTTGTATTCAGAGCTCTTTTGATGGATATATTTTCTATATTATTTGCTGTTAGGTTCAGGGGTATTTTCTTAATTTGTTGGTTAGAGTGAAATAGTATATACTTATACTAGTATTTTCCTATATTGAGTGACAGTTTATTTGATTTAAACCATATGTTAACTTTTTTTAGTTCAGCATTTGTTTTTTCATAGAGGTCTTCGATTGTCTTTGACGAGTAAAATAAGTTTGTATCGTCGGCAAACATTATAGTTTTAAAGATATTAGAGGCGTTTGGAAGATCGTTTATATAAATAAGAAACAAAAGCGGAGCAAGAATGGAACCTTGGGGTACACCACATTTTGGTTTTAGTAAATTTGAGTTGCTTTTTCTATCTATAATAACACACTGTTGTCTGTTATTAAGGTAGTTTTTAAACCAATTTAAAGCTTGATTTTTTATACCATAGTTTTTCATTTTTGTTAGTAAAATCTCATGGTTGACGGTATCAAATGCCTTTGACAAATCAATAAAGATCCCTAATGTAAATTTTTTTTTTTAAATGATCTACTTATCCTATTTGAGAGGTCAAGGATTGCATGCTCAGTTGAGTGTAGCTTTTGAAAACCATATTGACCTTTATTGATAATTTTGTTAGTTTTTAAATATTCATTTAATTTATTATAGCTTATTCGTTCTAGGAGTTTTGAGAATACCGAAAGGATAGAGATTGGTCTATAATTGTTTAAAGAATTGATTTCTCCTGATTTATAGATTGGTATAATTTTAGAGATTTTTAGTTTATCAGGTACAATACCTGTTGAATTTGATGAATTAAATATTTGGTAAATTGGATTACGTATCTCCTCAAAAACATCTGAGACTTCTTTGCAAGAGATATCATCGATTCATGGGGACTTAATTTTAAGTGATTTAATAGCTATTTTAAGTTCGTCTTAATTTATTTCATTGAAATTTAAAGAGCAGTGTGAGTCTGTTAAGTAACTTTTAAATGTATTATTTGGGCATTGAATTTACGATGCAAGATCAGCACCAATGTTGGCAAAGTATTTATTAAATTCATTGGAAATATCTCGCTCGTTGTTTGATTCACTTTCATTAATTATTACTCTAAAAGGCATTTTGACAACATTAAATTTACTTTTACCAATAATTTCCTTCATAATGTCCCATGTCTTTTTTAGGTCACCATTAAATTTTTGTATTTGATTAGAATAGTATAAAATTTTGTGTTTTTATTTTTATTTTTTTAAATAGGTTTTTGTATTGCTTGTAAAGGAAAAGGTTTGCTTCGCTTCTATTTTTTAAGTATTTTACGTATAGTTTTTGTTTTTGTTTTGAGGATTTTCTTATTTCTTTTGTTATCCATGGACAATTTAAGTATTTTGTTTATATTTCTTTTTGTTGAATTGGAAAACTTTTATTATATTGCAGGATAAATAAGTTTATAAAGTTAATGTACGCAGAGTTTGTGTTTCTTTGGTCACATTCTTGGTAGACAGTTTGCCAATTTGTTGCCGATAGCAAGACCTTAAATTTTTGAGTAGACGTTTCATCGATAATTCTTTTATAACATAAGATTTTTGAATTATCAATTTTTGTGGAACTTTGTGACAGAGAGAAGTATATTGGAAAGTGATCTGAAATATCTGTTTTTATTATTCCTGATTTTAGAGAAGGATCTTGTATTGAGTTTGTTAATATATTGTCAATAGCAGTAATAGATTTGGAAGTTACCCTGGTAGGTTTGTTGATAATTGGGAAGACATTAAGTTGAAACATGTCGTCAAAGAAATTTTTAGTAATAGCATGCTTGTTGTACATTAAAATATTTATGTTTATATCTCCAATTATGAATAACTTTTTCTGTTCTCTATTTTTTGTAATTATATGTTTAATATAATTTGAAAATTCACAAGTATCACCATCAGGTGGTCTGTAGCACGTAGAAACTAAAAAGTTCTTTGAGGCAGTGTTTATAACTTCCATTGTGAAGACCTCTCTATTGCCATCAGAGTTTGAAAGGTCGTTTCTTATCTTAGTGTTTAGATCATTCCGTATATAATTCACAATTCCTCCTCCTCTTTTGCAAACTGATCTTTCTTTAAAAAATAATTTATAGTTTGGAATTTGGAGGTCAGAGTTTGTTTCTGCTGCTTCGTCAGAGCACCAAGTCTCTGTAAGGCAGATCATACTGAAAGCATGTTTGCATTCAAGGAGAAAGTTTTTTAATTTGTCTATATTAATAAATAAACTTCTGATGTTTATGTGTATCACTGTAAAATTATTTATAGTGGTTTTTAGTTCAAATTTAAAATTTTGTTTGTCAAAATATGCAGAATCGGAGTATTTTTCGTTTAAAAAGCCAAAGTCGTCATAACGATTATGTGGTAAAAATTTATTAGCAAAATTATTAGGTATTTAAACGCAGCGTTTCAAAGTCATAATAATTTTTTAGAAAATAAAAACTTGTTAGAAAATGCGCTCGCTTAAAACAGCTATTTATTTTTTAAAATCTCTGCAACAAATTTTAACAAATTAGTGATGGCGTACTTACTAGCCTTACGAAGTCGTTTAACTTCTTCCCACAGTTTCTTTCGATGCTCTATTGTTTCTTTCGCGTAGTCTTCGTTTATGTATAGGCCAGTCTCTCTTAATTTTTTTGCGTTATTGAGAACTTTAGTTATCTGAATAATTCAGCAGTTTGAAGATTATTGTTTTTGGTAACTTATCATTTCTTGCATTTCCAATACGATGGGCTCTTTCAATTTCAATTTCGTCAGAGATGTTAAGTTTGTTTTTAATTATTTCTTTTATCAAGTTTCGACAATCATCCCAGCTTTCACCTTCTTTTTCCTTTACACCATCGATCCTTAAATTGTTTCTGCGTGAGAGGTTTTCTAAGTCCATTGTTTTTTTACTAGATAGTTTATATCATACCCTAAATTTGTTGTAAGTTTTTCCCATTTTTTATTTATATTTTCCTCTTGAAAGTTCAAGCTCTCTTTAATTTCGTAAATTTCTCTTTCAATGATGGCATCTTTTGATTTGCTTTCTTTTGCTTCATATTCAAGTTTGTCGAGTCGTTCTGCAAGAATTTTTAAATTTCCACTTATTATTAATATAAAGTTTTGTTCTTGTTCTTTTAATAATTTGCTTGTTTCTGATAGTATAAAAGTTTTTTGTTCTTCAAGCTTTGTTGTTATTAACTTTCGATGTTTTTTAAAGTTAGATCCATATTTTATTTATTTAATAAGATTGATAAAAACACGTCCGTTCACAAACACGTCCGTTCGCCAAAAAAAACCCATATATATATATATATATATATATATATATATATATTATATATATATATATATATATATATATATATATATATATATATATATATATATATATATATATATATATATATATATATATATATATATATATATATATATATATATATATATATATAAGAACCCTAAAATTAAAACTTTATCACACATGATAGCCACATATGCTTAACATACAAATCTATATTTATGTTCCAACCACATACTATCTATCATGGCCATAGACAACTTTTTTTGATGTTTGAGCTAAGCATCTTTGAAACATAAAGAAAACTCTATATTTAAGTATGTTCATATATACGAGGAATGAGGATGCTGTGCAAAAAATTGCGGTGATTGGAGACTGGGAACAACAAAATCCCAAAATGTTAGCCCCCCCAGCCCCAAATAGGAGGGCAGTGAGTCAAATTAGTTTTTTTATTTCAATCTTAAACTTAATTTATATTCATCAACGAATTTCAAATTTGATTCAATTATCTCTTGTAATTTGGTTTTTATAACCTTATAAAGTTTTTATAAAGTTTACAGCCCCCTCAAATTGAGGGGGCTGTAAACTTTATAAGGTCATAAGAGCCGATCAACATAATATTATTGAATCAAATTTAAAATTCGTCAATAAATATAACTTAAGTTCAAGATTGAAAAAAAAAAAATTTGACTTATTGCTCTCCTCTTTGGGGCTGGAGGGGGGGGGGCTACCGTTTTGGGTTTTTTGTTGTTCCCAGTCTCCAATCGCCGCAATTTTTTGCATAGCATCCTCATATATATGAACATACTTAAACATGAAGTTTTCTTCATGTTTTAAACATGCTTAGTTCAACCATCAAAAAAAAGTTGTCTACGGCCTTCCCAGTAGACACAGCGACGTGACAAAAACGTGAATTTCACGTTATTTTGACACGTGACAATTAGGTGACTTTTTGGTCCCCATGAAATGACTAATTCACGTGATTTATGGACGTGTTTTTCACGTTACTTTCGGCACGTGATATTTAGGTGACTTTTTGGTCCCCATAAACTGTCCAAAAGACGTGCTTTTTACGTTAATTTTGACACGTAATATTTAAGCAATAATTATCCTTTATAATTACAATTATAAGTGTTTGGATTCGTGTAAAGAAAAAAAACTCATCGTCGAGGAAATATTTAATACGTATTAAATTACATGGTTTTATTAGTCAGTATATTAGTTCTTGACATAAAAATTTTTAATTTGTAATAAAAGCTGCACTTTTGTTAAAACATCCTCCTTATATCCAATAAGTAATAAGTACAAAGTCGTAGATCTGCAACTTACGAAGAGCACACTTCAATCCACAAAGAGCACACTTCAAACTTATATATCTATTCTCCCATAAAAGCACGCTTCAAACATAATCTAACGAATCAGTCGATATTTTCTTCTATAAGAGCACGCATCAAACTTTATCTAATGAACCAGATTTAGCTGAAAAGAAACGAATAAAATCTTAAATAATAACATGACTATGTAATAATAATCTGAAATCACAAACTTTTAAAACAAATCTTACTTTGAGAGTTGCTAACTATTTTGGCAACAAGATTTTCTAGTGTGTTATTTGTTTTCTTTTATCTTAATCATTAAATAATTATAAGAAAACAATACTACATACAGTGTAAAAAAATAAAAAAAGTCATTTACCTTCTAATTTTACCTTCTAATCTGATTGCTAAAAAAGTAAATAAGTATTTAATAAAAAAAGATGTAACAAAAAAGTCGAAAGATGATTAAAAAAAAGAAGTACAAAATAAAAAATACAAGTTTAAAAAAATATTGTTTATCTATATATCTATATCTAATATCTATCTATAGATATATCTATATCTATATATAAAGTTAATAACTGATGGGCGTGATTAGAAAAAGATCTGTACTCACCTTATGTGATAACATCTATGTACTATGTGATAACATGATAATTTGTTTTCTTTGTTTTCCATCTTCTTATATTTGCATCTGTTTCTGCATTAACTTATTCATACATTAACTCACTAGATGCAAAGGTGACAGCCCACAAAGTTGCTTTAAATGAGTAATCTACAAAGTTTTGAACAGCATTAAATGTCATTTTAGAATGCGCACAAAAATGAAAACAATTTATAAAAATGTAATAGTTATCACATAACCACACAGCATTAGAGTGGGGATTTTATATCATAATTTTCCTTACCCATGGTGAGATTTTCAACATGAGGCTCCTTTTGCTGTGGAAACATTCACCACGGCTAAGGAGCCTCATCTACCCACTAATTATATATAATATATTAAGTATAGAACTAAAATCATGTATAATAAAGTATTGTCAAATTAGGTCACCAATAAATACCGAGTGCTGAAAATTCAACTCAGAATCAAGTTGCATTTTCTAACAAGATATGAACTAAATTAAATTAAAAGAGGAAAAAGTGAATTTTCTCAAACTTTAAAAGTTAAAAGGTTATTGGGTCTTACTACAGAATGATATTTCTAGGCAATAACATAACAATACCATTGGGTCTTCCTAGTCAATAATATTTTATGCAGAACTTATCATTTGTCACGTAGCTTAATAAATTTAATATTAAATAAGTTATAATAACTTATTTATTATCAAATTAATTACATCGACAAATTTGACAGTCTAAAATAATATACAATATGGTAGAAAAAAAAGTATACCTTGTAGTAGGGTTTGATCTTTTGCATGTGGCAATATGAGAATTATCTGCCATAACGTGACACAGTTTTGAACTAAGCTTTATAATATATTTATTAAACCTAAATCGATAAAACTTAGTTATAAGATAATATAATATGTTTAGATAAAATATTATATGTGACATTTTATTTTTGTCAAAAATGCATTGCGACGTTATGAGATATCTTACGCCCTACTTTTTTAATTAATTATTATAAAATTACAATGCAAAATAATTACATTATTATAACAGTAAAATAAAAAGTAATTACAATAATGAATATATAAACTGCATATTTCATGTAATCATTATATTTAAAATATCAGGAAAATTGTTTATGGAAAATATCCTGAAAAAATTCAGAATATTTTCCCCCTCATTTTCCTCTTAATTTTGCATTCAGCCAAGTTGTTTCTCAATTTTTCAAAAACTTTTCTTTATTTTTGTATGAATGATGACTAAAACAACGTAAAAACAAATAGATGAATAATATATACTTGTTTTTTGTTGTAATATAAGTTGTATGTATGGAAAACTTTTCGGATATTTGGAAAAAGATAAATTTCAGAAAAATATCTGGTATTCCCGGAATATTCCGAATAAGAAAATCCCTGAAATTAATTATAAAAAAATAGTAAATAAAAAAAAGAATATCTTGCCAAGTTTCTAATTACAGGTTTTTATTATGAATAAAAAAAGTTCCAAAATACACAATATTTTGGCAACGTAACTTTCACGTTTCAATCAAGTAAAATTGTCACCTGGACAAGGTCACCTATAATATACATGATTGAAAAATGAAGAAGGAAACGGGGTAAGAGCACACATCAAACTTTATCTAATGAATAAATCGATTTTCTCCAATATAGCTCACAACACCAAATTTAGCTAAAAAGAAACAAATAAAAACTTAAATAATAATATGATTATTAAATAATCATCTTAAATCACAAACTTTTAACACAAATCTTACATGGTGAGTCACTAACTGTTTTGGCAACAAAATATTTTTGGTGTTGCTATTTCTTTGATCTAAATCATTAAACAATTTTTAAAAAAGCAATGCTATACTTGAGAGAAACTTGCTTTACATATTGGAAGGTCGTCAACATTGAAAGATAAGTAAAATGTAGTTTCAAATACAATAGCATCATAATCATCTTTTTGTGGGGAAAACATCGAACAAATCCGCATTAATAACTTGTTTTACATTGTACATAATAACAATAGTAATAAAAATCATATAATAATAGGCTTTTATTGAGAATAAAAAAAGTTCCAAAAGACGAGATATTTTGGCACGTAACTTTCACGTAAAATAGTAACCTGGACGAAGTCACCTAAAATACACGTGATTGAAACGTGAATAAAACGTCGCGTGCCTACTGGGGTGTCATAAATAAATGGCATCCAACTAGCATATGTTTTGAGTCAGATTTGAAGCTCTGCAGATTCAAGAAAAGGAGTGTGACCGTTTCAGAGTTTGTTAAAAAACTGTCACAAATGGACTTAAACACTGAAGTCAGTTTCTCTATCATCACAACTGCTGATTAGTTGGAAACACTTTCTCTTGTAAACCATTGCTTTTTTCTCTAATATGGCATAGTACAAGTTCCTAGTCTCTACAAAGCCTTGAAAAAATACCACCACCAGTAGTGAGCAAGGGGATTAAATCCTTCATTGCAGCTGCAGCATGACCCATTAGCCATTTCTTAGGCACATTTTTCAAGACTTGATACTTATTGATCATTGCATCCAAACCCTTAAGAATAATGAAACTTAATAAAATCTAGTTTTGAGATTTCTTGATATTTAGCAAAAAAAGTTTCAAAAAAATACAGTCTTACCGTATTTTTTCAAATAATATTTATTATAATTGATCTTTATAACAAATTTATCATAATCAAATAAATTTTTTGACCTTTATCAGGAAATCTTGTTCTCAAACAAATTAACAAGTTTTTAAATCTAATTAAATTATTGATCTTTGTGAAGTTTTATAATAAAAATTATTTAATAACTACCTTTGCAGTCATGTTTCTTCCTATTCTTCCTTACAATAAATCTGTCAAAATTTAAAGTCAATTTCTTTAGTTACAATTGTTTTGAAATGCAGTAAAGTGTTAAAGATATAAAGTATTCCTTATTCTATGAAGTCCAGCAACCAGTGGCCATAGCCACACTTCTGCAGTCCGGCAAGTCATTTTTAAATTTTGATCTTAAGCTCTCCCATTTCTGCATTGCGGAGGATTGAAACTCTAAACCTCTGTAATGTGGTTAGATCCTTAAATTTCATCCTTTGTTTAAAATATTTCACAAATCTTTGAAAGGTTGAATTAAATGAAAATTGAAATGGTAGCCCGATTAAAAAAAATTAAATAATAATTCCTGCAAAAATTTTTATTGAAATAAGTTAAATATATTTAAATAGATCAAAACGAATCCTAAATTTTTAGATATCCTTGTTATTTAAAACTTTGAATGTAAACAGCACGAGTATATTTTTTTATAAAGCTGTAAGCTTTAAGTAAGCTATAGGTTTTAAATTATCACCTAAGTACTAATAATGCAGATAGACAGAGTGGTTTTTTATTAAAATATTTAGCAAAATGGCCAAAAATTTTATTTTTAATTCTATTTAGAGTCAATCATCTGTTTCAAGTTCTTCATCTTTAATTCTAAATATTAAGGTGCTGCGAGATGAACGGTTTTATCGCAAGGTATTGTGATAAAACGGATTAGTTCTGACCAGGAACACTAACCACTGTGCTACAAGTGCTATGTTAAGCTTATATTCTGTTTTTTTTAGTTAATAAAAAAACAGGAATTCAATTATACAAAGAACTTATGCTACTATTGTATTCAACAGGAATGCTTACACAAAATCTGCTTTCTAACTCCGTCAAAGTTTTTAAAGCAACCCCTGAAAATGATAGTACCCAACGTATAGTTTTAGATTCTGGATAGTTGCCTGCAATAAAATTGCTTGAAACCGTCTAAAAAGTAAAACCTGATTTATTTACTTTTCATTCTGTTGCCATTGAATAAAATACAATTATATAAAAAAGAATTTTTATAAAAAAAGGCAGCAGCATTATTTGACTCACTAAATTTTCATTTCAGTGTCATTCAAATCAAAATAGTTATGCAACTGTGGATTGACGGATTCGATTAGGACAATAAAATTCCAGATAAAATTGTTAATAATATCTGCCGATGATAAAAAAAGATCTCCCGACGATAAAAATTCTCAGATGTTAACAAATAGCTACAACTGTAACAAGTCTTAACACATTTTTACAGATGAATCTTGTAAAACATTTGGTGCTGTTGCTTTACAACAATCTTCATTAGGCACGTGAGAAGTAACCTATGTGATCATAGTGTCGATTGCCCCTGTGAGTTTACAATCTATCAGTATAACAATACTTGAGTTGCTTGGAGCTGTCTTTCGTTTAAATGAGTAACGTGTATTTTCTAGAACTTGAATAGATTTTGTTGGACCATTTCTTGCAATGCACGGTAGAGGGAAGACCCCAAAAAAAATGCTTCCGCTCCTTTACTTTTTTATTACCAGGATCAATACACCTTGAGGTAGATAACAATTTAGAAACAAACTAATTCCTCAATGCCTTTTATCAAATGGTAAACAGAAGCTAACTGACAACAGAAGCTGATTGACAACAGAAGCTGATTGACAACAGAAGCTGATTGACAACAGAAGCTGATTGACAACAGAAGCTGATTGACAACAGAAGCTGATTGATAACAGAAGCTAACAACTAGAAGTTTAGACGGGAAATGAAACTAATAGAACTTTTTAAAAAGATAAAAATAAAATTACCGAATCTTATAAGCTAATAGATATATATAGTGCTTATAAAGAGTCAAATAGCACTTCAAGCTATATAAACACCATATATATGGCTCAGAATGTAGTAATTGTAATTGTAAAAACTAAATACAATAGCACATTACAATACAATAATACTGTATTGTAATACCAGTGATGTAATTAAAACAATGTTACTGTTATTGTAACGCTGTAACGAAAAACAGTAACAATAACTATAGCATTGTTTTGATGAAAAATAATTACAATAACTGTTATGGTGTATTGTATTGCTATTTTAAAGTCTAAAAGTTATTGTATGTTTACGTATTTAAATTTTTTCCCACGCATTTATTATTATTTGGGTTCTAGAAAACTTAGAGGTCCTAGACGCCTGTTTTTAGCAGTCATTTACGTACATAAATTTTATTTATTTTGAGAAGTGAAGTGTTGCCGGGAAAGCCAAAGAAGAATATATATTAGTATACTTAGTAAATATTAGGTTGTGCAAAATGAGCAGCCGTATCGCTGTGGTTAGCACGCTTGCCTCAGAAACTAGAGATCCGTTGCTAACGCCACCTTTTGGTAAGCTTAATAACATCGGTAAGGAAGAAGGCGTGAACTTCCTTTCAAATGCTCTTCCGCGGTGCTCTGTAATAAGATCGTAAGGACTTCGTGAGGCACCTAAAATAATTAATTTAAAAAAAAAAAAAATTCTGGGCGCTCGTGGCAACCCGTTTTAAGCAACCACTTATAAAGTGTGAGAAAATAACTTATTTTTATAATTACAACTAACCGCTAATGAGTAATAAATTACATCGTTACGTTACGAGAGTGAGTAATAAATTGCATCGTTACGTTACGAGAATAAGTAATAAATTACATCATTACGTTACGAGAATGAGTAATAAATTACATCGTTACGGAATCAGGGAATATTAGATTGTCTAAAATGTGAACTGCTTCTATTTTGAAACGATTTTTTTCTCTAGATTTTCAGATCACTTATCACCTATCAGTCCCGTAACGTTAAATTTTGAAAAGTTTTTACCGTTGCATTTTTGAAAGATGAAACAGTTTAGAATACCAATTAAACATTGTTCTTGGTTTTTGTAACAAAACTTTTTTTTATAACTTCGCAACTTGGTCCAAAAGTCCAGTTAGTTTATGGAACACATTCAGCAGTAAAAGCCTCAGGAAAACAAAATACAAAATTATATTAGAGTGTTAGCTGAGTTCTTATTGCAACAATTCGACAAATGTCTAGTGTAAGAGCAAATAAGTCGAAGAATCGGTAGTAAGTGATCAAATGTCTATTCCCAGTAATGAAAGAGTAATAAGTCAGATCAAAATCACTTTTAAAGAGCTATATAAAGTTTGCAACTAGGTCAATTTATATTCAGTAAATATAACAGAAAAATTATCAATAATTAAATACTAGTTGTTCACTATTTTAAGGTCACACGAGTTGACGACTGCACTATTAAAAAATTTCTAAATTTTGACATTACAATAGTTTCTTTCATTACAATAACAATAAATTGTTATTGTATTATAAAGATGAATTACAATACAATATTTATTATTAATGTAGAAGGTCATTACAATACCTTTTTTTAGATTGTTATTGTATTAAGAAGATGAACAGCAATACAATACTTATTATTATTGTATTACAGTATTAAAGTAAATGTAAATCACAGGTATTTTTATCATTTCTAAAAAAATTAATACAATAGTTATTGTTTCTGTTTTAGTTTTTACTACAATTAGAACAGTCCGAACTTTGTTCATAAAGACTTCATCGTGGTGACTTGAAATAGTCATTTAGGTAAAAAAACGTGCAGTAACTGCAAGATTTGAAAATTGTCTAAATTACTGATAAAGAACTCTATAGGGCATTTACAGGTGGAAAGTTTATCGAATTATTAACCATTATCTTATCAGAGACTGGATATAAAAGATTAAGATCAACTCTTAATCATTTTGTGGCCGTGAAAATGTTGGAGGATAATTCGCTTCTGTATCAGTTAGTTCTTCCTACATTATTCGTAATCATCCTACGTTAGTGTTGTAATGGAGGCAAAAATAGTAGAGGCAAAAATGGCTTCCCTCCTTATCAAAACGGTATAATGGAATCAAGATAAATGCAAAATAAAAAAAAAGTGATATTGTATTTTTAATTTCCTCAGATACACCTACTAAAGTTACAGAATTATTTGAAGTTGGAGTTGCAGAACCTAAAGTTAATTTTTTAGTCAAATTGACTCAAAAAAATTTAGAACAACTAATTAAGCTTTGTCGTTTTGAGCTTGACATATAAAAAATATTTGATAGGAATCTATCAAGTCCTTTTATAACTATTTAAAGAGGGGGGAGAGTAGAGATTATTGTTACCTTTCTTTACGCAAATTATTTATTGTAATTTTTTTCATTTCTTTCACGAATAAAAAGAAACAGGTAGTGTGAGATCAATAATAAAAGATTTATTTTAATCATCAAATATTTAAAATTTTAACGGATTTTTTGGTAGAGGCCTAAAATTAAGTAGAGACTTAAAATGAACAAGTTAAACTCACAAAAAAAATTTTAATTTAGTAAACCATTCCACCGATCATGCAATCATTCACCTTGTTCAGGACATATTTAAATCGTTTGATGAAGGCAAGTATACCCTTGGTCTTTTTATTGATTTAAGTAAAGCTTTCGATACAGTCAATCATCAAATCCTTCTATCGAAACTCAAAAGTTATGGTATAAAAAATACTAACTTGTCCTGGTTCGAGAGTTATTTGACTAATAGGAAGCAGTATATAGTTTATGATGAAGGAAAAACTAATTATGAGACAATTACATATGGTGTTCCTCAAGGATCATTTTTAGGGCCACTTCTATTTCTTGTTTATATAAACGATTTAAATAAATTTTCTAACATTTTAAATACAATTTTATTTGCAGATGATACCAGCTTGTTTTAATCCAATAAAGATATCCCCAGTGAAAAATAAAACCGCGTCCCACATGGGTTCATGTGTTCCGTCATGGGTTCATGTGTTCCGTCATGGGTTCCGCGTGGGTTTCGTGTGGGATTGATGGGATTTACGTGGGACGGATTTTCCCATGTGGTATCCGTATGGAAATTTGTCACCTTAAACCCATGTGGGTAATCCCACATGGGTTACATGTGGGAACCATATGGTATTTACACACATGGGAAATCCCACGTGGGTTTCCTGTGGGATTTGCATGGGAATTAATTTGAAAGCTGGAAACTAAAAAAAAACTATAAAAAAAATTTTTTAAATCGACATTGCATTGCGTTACGTTTATATTGTGTGAAAATATTTTATATTAATAAAGAGAATGGCAAGCAAGTATGTAAGTACCACGAATAATGTTTATCTTTCCTTATAGAAATAAGATTAAGATTTGTGCAAATAGACGTATTATTAGGATAATATAATAGTTATTTGAATATAGATCTTGAGTAAATTATTTGCAAACAATTAACTGATGCAAGTTGAAATGTTGTCAAAAACCAATCTTGCATGCATGGGACACTGCAGTGTCCCACAAAGAAATGCAGGTTTGAAAGTCAAAGAATTCCCAATTTTCTTTATTAAAAAAAGAAAAAAATAGGATGGGTTTCTGTAACTTTTTTTATGCTCCAAAACTTTTAACTTTAGATGTAATAAGGTCCTTAAGACTTAAGGGACTTACGAACTACATTGAGGAACAAAAACAGGATATTTACAGAAACTTTTCAATTTTTAATCTGGAGTACCACAGTGTTATTGATAATAAAGCCTCTGGGTCCAGTTTTCAAAGTAATATGATCTAAGTAATGTTTAAATAAAATAATATGCTTTAAAATGCATATAGTTATACATATAACTCCTGATAGTTAACTATATGTATAACTAGTTATACATATAATTTGTTATAAAAACTTATTTTTTAAGGTTATGCTTGAACAAATTAGTACCAATTAATTCAAATTCAAGATTTAGTTAAAGTTCAAGTTAATGTTCTTATTTATTCATTGTTTTTGTTAATTTTATATTTATTTGTTCAAATTTATCAGTTAGTACTATATTTTACTACAGTAAGAATGTTTATCATTGTTGAACGTGATTTTATGTTGTTATTGATGTTAAATTTATTACGTTTCAATAACTCAGATTGAATCTTAACTGAATTATTGTAAGCTTTGTAGGGGTTTGTTGTATATCACATTGTGTTTTATATATAGTAAAAATAATATATATATATATATATATATATATATATATATATATATATATATAAATATAACATTAAAACAATAAAATTGATACAAAATTTCACTTTAAAACGAATACCATTAACATTGTGATGATAATAGCATTAGGAAACTAGTATTTATGTATTATTATTATACTATAAATAAATAGCATTTTAATTCATTTTATAAAATGGAGACTGACAACTGATAATTAATGGAAATAAATACAAATTATAAAAATCATGTATTATTACTAAATACTATATTAATGCTAGTCTACAAAGTTAAAATCAATTTAGAGCATTGTTATTAGTTCTTTTGTGATTCGCACTTCCACTTCTGTCTCTCAAATTTATAAAATAGGTGGTCAAAGCTTGCTCAATAGGTAGGTTCTCAGCATAACAATGCTTTTTTCTTACACTTTCTAAAGAGAAATATGGCAAATTGATTACTTATTTTACTTAAATCGTAGGGTCATCTATGCATAATGATGTCAGATGATGACCCGGTTTGTTGAACAACTTCACCCTTTATCAAACTCAGTCAATTTTTTGCTATCTCCCATTGAAAATGATGTCAGTTTTTGTTATCTTATTATGATGGTATATCTGAATTGTTAATATAATATAAAAAATGCATATACCATCAATTTTTTTCTGGTTCAATTATACATTTATTCTCAACAGTACTAAAAGTAAAAAAAAAAAACATAAATTGTTCTTTCAGATAAGCAAGCTAATTTCTGAATTTAAATTGTTTTTCCTATGATCCTCTACAGTTTTAAGCAACAAAAGCAAGAAGTTTTTAGATCACATTGTTGGTGTAAATACCTCTAAAACCTGCTCATAGCTAGTTTTACTTTTTTTTAAATAAAATATTTTACTTTTTTTTTTAATTTAATTTTTTAATTGACATTATTTTGGTCTCAACATCCCCTCCCCATTGTCAATTATTGTTAAACTCACGCTGCTCCTCTATCTACTGGCATCATTTATGGATGATTCCATAGCCTAAATACTATATATATATATATATATATATATATATATATATATATATATATATATATATATATATATATATATATATATATATTATTTTTACTTTATTTACAACACCATTTGATATACAACAAACCCTTACAAAGCTTATGATAATTCAGTTAAAATTCAATCTGAGTTATTGAAACATAAAAAATTTAACATCAATAGAACAGTAAAGCTGTCATCATTTAAAATGTAAAGGGTGTTGTCAAAATATGTTAATAGTAAAATTAAGTTACTAATACAATCACGTTCAACAATGATAAATATTCTTACTGTAGTAAGAATTAGTACTAGTTAACAAATTTGAACAAATAAATATAAAATAGTGAAAAAACAATGAACAAATAACTTGAACTTGAACTAAATCTTGAATTTGAATTAATTGGTTCTAATTTGTTCAAGCATAACCTTAAAAAATAAGTTTATATAATAAATTTTATGTATAACTAGTTATACATATAGTTAACTATCAGGAGTTATATGTATAACTGCATGCGTTTTAAAGCATTTTTATTTAATTTATATATTACTTTAGATCATATTACTTTGAATACTGGACCCAGCGACTTTATTCCCAATTACACTGTGGTACTCCAGATTCAAAATTGAAAAGTTTCTGTAAATATCCTGTTTTTGTTCCTCAATGTACTTCGTTAGTCCCTTAAGTTTTATGAACCTTATTATATATAAAGTTAAAAGTTTTGGAGCCTAAAAAAAGTTACAGAAACCTCCTTATCTCCCCCCTATTTTATTTTTTTTTTTAAATAAAGAAAATTTGACTTTCAAACCTGCATTTCTTTGTGGGACACTGCAGTGTCCCATGCATGCATGCTTGGTTTTTGACAACATTAGAACTTGCATCAGTCAATTGTTTGCAGATAATATACTCAAGAACTATATTCAAATATCATATGAACATGTTAGAGAATGTTCATATGATATTTGAACATCACAAATTTAATAATATTGTTGTGATATGTTATATAAGTAATTCCATAATAGATTATGATATGAAAATAAGATAGGATATGAAGGCAATGATCAAAGAATAAATTTACTTATAGAAATTTAGATGTTTGTTTATTAGTTTCAGAATATTATATTTTGTGTGACCGCGGCCTTCTATAATAAAAGGCCTTGACATCGCGCAACAAAGTTGTTAAACTGAAGGCCAATTCCTAATACTTTGTTTACATTTTCATCTTTTAACATTAGACGAAAGTTTGTGTTCACGCTTTTTTAATAAATCTTTAAAATGTGATTGGTTTATAAATTAGATAGCCCAACATCAAGACGATAACGTTGTAAGGTTCAAGGCGTTAACATTGTAAGGTAATAATATTGTCAAACTAACGTAAAGTTTTTTTAATAATTAAAATGCCTTAAAAATGCCTTTAAAATACTGTGTATCTTTTTGCAAGTCGAACTATCTCAACTACAACAAATACATCAATTTATTCAACTACAACTACAATATCAATTACAACTACAACAAAAATATCAATACTCAACTATGACAAAAACATCAATTTATAAATTACTGAAGAATCTAGAGGAGAGAAAAAGATGTAGTGAAGCTATCCCAAGAACTGGTTTTATTGTTACAGACTATATAGCATTATGTCAACTGCATTGGCCAAATGAAGCACCTTTTGAAAGCAAATATGGGAAGCAACGACCTTTAAACCCACCATCTGTTTTTAAAGTATTCTGCCTTGTTGTTTAGCCACACCAGCAAGTAAAGTTAGAAAAACTGTAACTTCAAGCGGTTTTCGAAGCATTTTACCAGATGAGTTAAATGATTTTCTTAAAGAGGATGAACTTATATTTGACGATATTCAATCTTTGTTAAGTGATAATAACAATTTTATTGTTTTCCAGCTTAATAAAAAAAGTTTGCACATACAATCAAAAATGTACAAACTTGGTGTTCCATTATTTGTTTTAGTAATTTTCAATGATTATTTGTTTGTAGCTAACCATAATGGCACAACTTGTAATATTTCATATTTAGCTGTAAACAAATTAAAGTTAATAAAAACAAAATCAGCTTTATTTGAAGCAGTTCGATTTTTAAAAAATAAAGAAAGTTCGCTTCTGTCAAATATTCTATTCGAACACCTTTATGCTATGAGAAAAAATGTTGGTGAAGTTTTATATACTTCAGATATTATATGTAGAGCATATGAGTATTTTGCTATGCGACAAAGTTTATATGATTGTTTGTGTATTGACTACAAGTTGCCAAATAAACCCTGTTGAGATATATTGATAAAACTTTTTTTTTGCTTGAATCAACTTTTGTTGGTGTTTTTTATTGTTGGTGATTTTTATTGCTACCATTTTTAGCAAAAAAAAATTAAAAATACAGTTATCTTTCTAATATATAGATATATACTTTTTTATGGTTCTGCTTGTTATTGATACTATTTAATATTACATAAATATTCTTAATGAAATTTGAATTACAAAAAGCATGATTATCTTTTAACAATTTTTTGGTTTTCTTTTTATATTTCCGTTTTTACTAGAGATTATTATTAGAAAACATAGACTGTCATTACACCCTACCTAATATAAAAATATATCAATATAAGTAAAAGTGAAAGTTTAATTGGCCTTCAGTTTTTACGGCATTTTGCGCGATGTCAAGGCCTGTTATTATAGAAGTCTACATCATTGAAAAAGTAGGTTTTTACATTTTTGTTTTTGTTTTTTTGTTTAACTACTTATCCTTATTGATCACTTTTTTTCAGGATTCTTCTCATGGGTTCAAGCTCATTACGCATAATATGTGTTCAATTACCCATAATACGTTAGTCATTGTAAGTAATAAATTATGAAATAATTATTTGTGAAATATTGTAGTCATTAATGACTTCAAACTGGCTAATAATTAAAATTGCTCGACTAATAAGGTTTCTTATTAAAATTGCTTTCTTTCTCTCTCTCTCTCTCTCTCTCTCTCTCTCTCTCTCTCTCTCTCTCTCTCTCTCTGTCTCTCTCTGTCTCTCTCTGTCTCTCTCTGTCTTTCTCTCTCTCTCTGTCTCTCTGTCTCTCTCTCTCTCTCTCTATATATATGTATATATATTTATATATATTTGTATTTATGTTTTTTAGAAAATGTTTGAAGAAAGTTAGAAAATACTAAAAACCTTGGTATTATACAAGCCGAAGCGATTTAATTAATTTAATCGACAAAAAAACGGCGTGTAAATCGCAAAACAAAAAATAATATTTTTAGTATTCATTTTAAATGTTTTTATTAATAGTATTTATTTTAAAATAAATTCATTTTGTAAAACGTTTTTTAATTTTATAAAATTTCGTTATAATAGTTTATTGTAAATCCCACATAGGTTATAGGTGGAAAACATCACATGAAAAGATCAAAAATGCTACACGTTTTGAATACCAAATGGGATAAAGTAGCAAATACCAGATTAAGTTAAGCCTCTCTAAAAGCTTCGATGATTAATTTTAAATTACTATTTAAGTAATTTTTAAATTAAAAGAATTTTAAAAATTATCATAGAAGCATTCGGACTTTCCTTTGTCTAGTATTGACTACTTTTATACCATTTGGATTAAAATCTGTGGCATTTAAGATCTATAACATGTAGTATTTTCCACCTATATCCCATGTAGGATTTACCACATAAAACCCATGTGGGATTTACCATATGAAACCCACATGGGACAAAATAATAATCCTTATATGGGTTACATATGGTAAAAACCCACGCGTATCCCATATGGGATTTACCATATGGAATCCATGTGGGATTTACCATATGAAACCCACATGGGACAAAATAATAATCCCCACATGGGTTACATGTGGAAAAAATCCACGCGTATCCCATGTGCGCTTTTTCACTGGGTCAATATATTATTCCAAACATTAAACAAAGAACTAGACAAACTAACCCAATGGTTTAAATCAAACAAGTTATCTTTAAATATTACTAAAACAAAATACACTTTATTCCATCGCCTACATAAAAAATCAGATATTCCCTTAGAACTTCCGGACCTTTTTATTGACAATCAATTAATAAAGAGAGAGCAATCAATAAAGTTTTTAGGCGTGTTTCTAGACGAAAATGTAACCTGGAGGGAACGTATAGGTGTAGTTGAATATAAAATATCAAAAAGTTTAGGTATAATGTACAATGCAAAGCAGTTATTACATCGATCTTGTTTAAAAAACATTTACTTTTCTTTTATTCATTGCTACTTAAGTTATGCGAACATTGCTTGGTGTAGCACTAACGCGACGAAAATAAAAAAATTGCTTAGCAAACAAAAACAGGCTATAAGGATAATTTCAAACGTAGATCGCTTCTCACACACACAAACACTATTTAATGAACTCAATATCCTAAATGTATATAAACTAAACCTCTATCAAGTTTTTATTTTCATGTTCAAACTTGATAAAAAATATATTACCAATCTTATTTTATTCAATTTTTGAAAAAATAAATCACATATACCCTACCAGATTTTCAAAATACAACTACATTCAATCCAAAACTTATTATTCCGCTACTAAATTCTCTATTGTAAACAGAGGACCAAAGTTGTGGAACATAATATTAAATAATGAAATGAAAACTAATTATTCTCTAAACCAATTCAAAACAAAACTTAAGCAATTACTTTTGTTAACTGAAAATGAATTAAATTTTTTCTAATAAAACTTCTTTATATTAGAAATCAATAATTAATAGTTAATTAATTAATTACTTTAGATTATTAATACATAATTAATCAATAATTGTACATATATTTTTATCATTTTAAATGATAATCTTCTTTTTGAGAAATTTATTTTTTATTTTGCGTTATTTATTAATCTTTTACTTTTATTTATTTTATACTGTTTATTTGCTTTTACTTAATTGGCAATGAAAAGTATTATAAATATAATTAAATAAGTTAAACTATAAAATGCTCTACCAATAAAATGTTTTTATATAAAATCATATCTTCTTATTTTTCAAACCAATTCTTAAATGTTATTTTTGTCATTTAATATTTTAATAAATTTTGTTTCTTTTATTTTACAAGGCAACTGTTATATCTTATTTTTTGAAAAACTATCAATTTTAAACGATATGCGATATATTTAAATTTTCTTTTCATAATATATATCAGAGATATATACATTGAAACTATATTTTATTGTCAAACTATATTTTGTCTAGTAATGACGCATTTTTTGGGGCTTAATGATAAGACTAAATTTGTCTTCTTCTAGCCCCGGTCATGAAATTATTTTTTTATAAGTTACGACTGTAAATTTTTTTTTATCGGCAAAAGTGTAAATAAAAAAAATAAAAATAAAAAAATAAAAAAACTAATCAAACTAATAAAAAGATTTAAAAAACAAAGTACTTGTAAATTGTTTTTATCCCAGTGAAAAATAAAACCGCGTCCCACATGGGTTCCACGTGGGTTCTGTGTGGGATTGATGGGATTTACGTGGGACGGATTTTCCCATGTGGTATCCGTATGGAAATTTGTCACTTTAAACCCATGTGGGTAATCCCACATGGGTTACATGTGGGAACCATATGGTATTTACACACATGGCAAATCCCTCGTGGGTTTCTTGTGGGATTTACATGGGAATTTATTTGAAGGCTGGAAATTAAAATAACTTTAAATTTTAAAATTGACATTGAACTGCGGCGAGGCTACATTTATATTGTGTAAATATATTATATATTCCTTTAGAGAATGGCAAGCAAGAATGTAAGCACCACGAATAATGCTTATCTTTTTTTATAGAAATAAGATTAAGATTTGTGCAAATAGACATATTAGGATAATATAATAGTTATTTAAATATAGCTTTTGAGAAAAAAATAGGGGGGGGGGGGGATAGATGGGTTTCTGTGACTTTTTTTAGGCTCCAAAACCTTTTACAGAACTAAATACAGAAACTTTTCAATTTTTATATATATATATATATATATATATATATATATATATATATATATATATATATATATATATATATATGTATATATATATATATATATATATATATATATATATATATATATATATATATATATATATATATATATATACATATATATATACATTAAAACAATAAAATTGATACAAAATTTCACTTCAAAACGAATACCATTAACATTGTGATGATAATAGCATTAGGAAACTAGTATTTATGTATTATTATTATACTATAAATAAATAGTTTTTTAATTCATTTTATAAAATAGAGACTGATAACTGATAATTAATGAAAATAAATACAAATTATAAAAATCATGTAAACTTCATTTATTATTTTTAAATACTATATTAATGTTAGTCTACAAAGTTAAAATCAATTTAGAGCATTGTTATTAGTTCTTTTGCGATTCGCACTTCAACTTCTGTCTCTCCAATTTATAAAATAGGTGGTCAAAGCTTGCTCAATAGGTAGGTTCTCAGCATAACAATGCTTTTTTCTTACACTTTCTAAAGAGAAATATGACAAATTGATTACTTATTTTACCTAAATTATAGGTTCATCTATGCATAATGATGTCAGATGATGACCCGGTTTATTGAACACCATAACCCTTTATCAAACTCAGTCAATTTTTTGCCATCTCCCATTGAAAATGATGTCAGTTTTTATTATCATATTATGATGGTATATCTGAATTGTTAATATAATATAAAAAATGCATATACCATCAATTTTTTTCTGGTTCAATTATACATTTATTCTTAACAGTACTTAATTGAAGTAAAAAAAAAAAATATAAATTGTTCTTTCAGATAAGCAAGCTAATTTCTGAATTTAAATTGTTTACCCTAAGATCCTCTATATTTTTAAGCAACAAAAGCAAGAAGTTTTTAGACCACATTGGTGTAAATACCTCTAAAACCTGCTCATAGATAGCATAAATTGTTTTACTTTTGTTTTTAATTCAATTTTTTAATTGACATTGTTTTTGTCTCAACATCCCCTTCTTATTGTCAATTATTGTTTAATTATTCAGCTCACACTGCGCCTCTGTCTACTGGCATCATTTATGGATGACCCCATAGCTTAAATAATATATATATATATATATATATATATATATATATATATATATATATATATATATATATATATATATATATATATATATATATATATATATATTGTTTTTACTTTATTTACGACACCACCATTTGATATACAACAAACCTTACAAAGCTTACAATAATTTAGTTAAGATTCAATCTGAGTTATTGAAACGTAATAAATTTAACATCAATAGAAAAGTAAAGCTGTCGTCATTTAAAATGTAAAGAGTGTTATCAAAATATGTTGAAAATAAAATTAAGTTACTAATAGAATTACGTTCAACAATGATAAACATTCTTACTGTAGTAAAAAATAGTACTAATTAACAAATTTGTATAAATAAATATAAAATTAACAAAAAAAATGAACAAATAAGAACTTTAACTTGAACTTTAACTAAATCTTGAATTTGAATTAATTGGCACTAATTTGTTCAAGCATAACCTTACATAATAAGTTTTTATAATAAATTATATGTATAACTAGTTATACATATAGTTAACTATTTGGAGTTATATGTATAACTATATGCATTTTAAAGCATATTATTTTATTTATATATCACTTTAGATCATATTACTTTAAAAACTGGACCCAAAGGCTTTATTCCCAATAACACTGTGATACTCCAGATAAAAATTGAAAAGTTTCTGTAAATATTCTGTCTTTGTTCCTCAATGTAGTTTGTAAGTCCCTTAAGTCTTAAGAACCTTATTATATCTAACATTAAAAGTTCTGAAGACTAATAAAAGTTACAGAAATCCCTCTCCCCTCCCCTCCCCTCCCTATTTTTTTATTTTTAAGAAAGAAAATTGGGAATTGTTTGATTTTCAAACCCGCATTTCTTTGTGGGACACTGCAGTGTCCCATGCATGCATGCTTGGTTTTTGACATCATTTGAACTTGCATCAGTTAACTTTTTGCAGATAATATACTCAAGAACTATATTCAAATATCATATGATCATGTTAGAGAATGTTCATATGATATTTGAACATCACAAATTTAATAATAGCTAGTGTTGTGATGTGTTATATAAATAATACCATAATAGGTTATGATATGAAAATAAAAAAGGATATGAAGACAATGATCAAAGAATAAATTTACTTATAGAAATTTAGTCGTTTGTTTATTAGTATCAGAATATTATATTATGTGTGACGAAAAAGTAAAGATACTTTTGCATCCAGTGTCTATTGCACCCAATGTCTAAATCATTGTAAAGTAGGTTCTTACATTTTTGTTTTTGTTTTTTTGTTTAACTACTTATCCTATTTGATCACTTTTTTTCAAGATTCTCTTCATGGGTTCAAGCTCATTACCCATAATATGGGTTCAATTACTCATAATACGTTAGTCATTGTGAGTAATAAACTAGGAAATAATTATTTGTGAAATATTCTAGTCATTAATGACTTCAACCTGACAAATAATCAAAATTGCTCAACTAATAAGGTTCATTATTAGTTGAGTATATATATATATATATATATATATATATATATATATATATATATATATATATATATATATATATATATATATATATATATATATATATATATATATATATATATATATATATATATTTTTATTTATTTATATATATTTGTATTTGTATATTTAATTTTTTTAGAAAATGTTAGAAGAAAGTTAGAAGATACTAAAAACCTTGGTATTATGCAAGCCGAAGCGATTTAATTAATTTAATCGACAAAAAATCGGCGTGTAAATCGCAAAACAAAAAATAATATTTTTAATATTCATTTTAAATGTTTTTATTAATAGTATTTATTTTAAAATAAATTCATTTTGCAAAACGTTTTTTAATTTTATAAAATTTCGTTATAATAGTTTATGGTAAATCCCACATAGGTTATTGGTGGAAAACATCACATGTAAAAGATCAAAAATGCTACACATTTTGAATCCCAAATAGGATAAAGTAGCAAATACCAGATTAAGTTAAGCCTCTCTAAAAGCTTCGACTGGGTAAACCGTGGAAGTAAGATGGGGTTTTTCATACACCTTTCAGAGCCTTAAAAAATATAAATTGATTTGTAGTAACGAGGTACGAAAGTACGTCATTTTGAGCTAAAGTCCACTTTTCACGCAGCGTTATTTTTACAAGATAAATATAAGTTTTAGCAACTCTCTTATATCTGATTTTTTCAACTTACGACTTCGGAAGCTGGTACTTATTAATTAAAGTTTTGGACTAAAACTTTTATTGTATCTAAATATATTTAGATATATTAGATAACAATTACATATTATAATATCTAATTGTTAAAAAATCGGTCCTTTGATTTAACAACAAAATCAATTCAGTTTCGATTAGAATGCATTTTAATGTGTCACATTACAATGGTGGTAAAATGGGGTCGTTTCAATGGGGCAAAATGAGGTTCTTCTATATTTTGCCTTAACTTTGTAATTTTTTTAAATCGTGTAACTGTACACATATAATATTTCTAATTGTAATTTTATTCAATTAAACTGACAATCAGACCGATAATATTATAGTAACCTTTATGCTTTATAATATAGTATAAAGCTAATATAGCTTAGTATAAAGCTAATATAGCGCTATTAGCTTGCTTGTACTACAACTAACATATTATTTTAGACTTTACACCTAAGCCTTGCTATAAATTATATTTAGTCGATAAATTGTTTTTAGTTTATTGCTATGGTTATACCTGACTATAATATTGTAACTGTAAATTATTCATTATTACACAAATATCCTACTCTGACGTAAGCATGGGGCAGAGTATGGTATTACCGTACTTTCTTTTAAATTTAATTAAGTTAAAAATTTTACATTTCATGATGTTCTTGCTTTGTTGCAATGTTGTCAATGTTATTTTTTTTTTCAAGTAAGTTTGTATTGATTTATATAATTTGTATTACTTTATAAGGGTTTTTTCTTTAAGTACCCCGTTATACCCCAATAGAAAACTAATTCTTTTTAATTCTCTTTTTGGCTTCATTCTATATAAGCAAAAAAATATAAGCAAAATTTCTTTTCATTTTCTGTGACATCATCTTCTTAAATTTTCTGTGACAGGAAAATTACTTGACTTAAATATAATGCTTATATTGTATAGGTATATGTCAAATAATATTTTCGTCAATGAAAATAGCAAAAAATATAGTTTTCAGTGTTAGGGTTCAAGACCGTGCATCCATGGATAACGTGCTGCAGCTTTAAACCTAAGGTCTGTGTAAACGCTCCTTTTTCTGAATCTGCAGTGTTTCTAGTCGAACTTTATGCTATTTGGATGTTAATGAAATTGGCGGTAACCATTTATTTATAAGTGATGTATCTGTACTAGGATACTAAAAACATTGGCGTAGTCAAGACCGTTTTCAAATTTTTTAACTCATTGTTTAATCCTGAAACAAAAAGTAAAATTGACGCTCTGATTTTGAAAAATTGGACTTATGTGTCATAAATTATGTGTCTATTTAATGCAAGCTAACGTAAATAGGACATTAAAAAACAAACTAAAGAAGGTTTTAGAGTTATTGTTTAATTAGACTTAATAAGGATTAATAAGACTTTTCTGGATTAAAATGGGTATTTCTTAAAAAATTAATAATTTGAATATGACGGGGGTAAGAGGTTTTGAGTACTTACAAAGTAATTAATAAGTATTTAATAAGCAATATATTATTTTTACAATAAAAGTAACAGTGTATTATATGCACACTTCGTTTCACATGCAGTATCTTTCGCTGTAAGTTACCGTTTAAACCGACGTGAACAATCAACCTAATAAATATGAAAAATAAATATTCTTTGAGAATTTATTTAGTATCTCTGCATTTATCTATCTTTAGTATATATATTTATTTTAATTTATCTAAATCCATATGTTGTTATGTATATATATATGTATATATATATATATATATGTATATATATATATATATATATATATATATATATATATATATATATATATATATATATATATATATATATATATATATATAGAGGGGCGCCCAAAACATTTTTTGGTCTTTGAGAAGCAAACTTCTAGTCATGGAGCAAACTCCAAACATTTATATGTTTATACTTATGTCAAATAAGGATGCTTTGCAAAAATTGCGATGATTGGAGCTTGGGAACATAAAAGCCCCAAAAATTTAGCCCCACCTGCCCCAATCGTGAGAGCAACAAGTTGATGAAATATTTTTTGTATTATTTTCAACTAGGCTTATATTCATCGATAAATTTTAAGTTTCATAGTATTATCTCTCAGAGCTCAAAAATTATGACCATATAAAGTTTAAACCCCCTTCAATTTGAGGGGGTTGCAAATTTTATATTGTCATAATTTTTGAGCTCTGAGAGACTACTGAGAGAATACTATGAAACTTAAAATTTATCGATGAATATAAGTCTAGTTGAAAATAAAACAAAAAAAGTTCAATGGGTGTTAAAAAAATTCAATGGCTGTTAAAAAAAGGTTATAAATTAATTAAAAGGTAATAAATTAATTTATTTTTTGTAAAAATTTTCATATACTTATTGAAGTGTGAAATGTATTTACCCAGTTTGCAATTGTACATAGCGTTAATTTGTTGAATATCTACTCTGCTAAACCCAGAGCGATTTCCAATTACTTGTTGTTTAGAGGGATCCTTAGTTGTTATCGTGACTTTACCATTACCAAATGCGGTTGGACCGTAATGCATCATTGATTGATAATCGTAAGGTGTTTTCAAACTATCTATGCTTGTTTCCTTGTTAAAGTTGAACTGCATTTCTAGTAAGATAAAATAAATTTTTATTTATCTTAAAAAAAGTGTTATTGACTTTTTCGACTATATCTTTATATCTTATATCTAATGCCTTACCTTTCTGAATATTATTCCAATTTATTGTAACATAGCTGTCACGATCAGGCCTGCTCTGTTCATGATAAAGACCTAAAGATTATATATATATATATATATATATATATATATATATATATATATATATATATATATATATATATATATATATATATATATATATATATATTTTAGCATTGCATTTTAGCATTGAATTTTGACGAATAATTTTAAACATATAAATATATATATATATATATATATATATATATATATATATATATATATATATATATATATATATATATATATATATTTATATGTTTAAAAGTATTCGTCAAAATTCAATACTAAAATGCATCTAGTTTTATTGCACCGCCGTACAAACATAGGCAGGAGATCTTACTTTTTCAATATTCTTGATTAACGGTGTAGTAAAAATATTTTAATGAAAATGTTTGCGCGACGTTATTATAATAACAAGGCTTAGCTGACTAATGGTCCCACGTAAACATTTCGATGTTTGCTGAGCGTTTTATTGTGTTAGACCACCTGAAAGTTTGGCCTAACACAATAAGTAGAGTTCTCACATCATGTCTACATGTGGTGTTACTTAAGATATTTTAATAATAGAAAAATGATAATAAAATTAAAAATAAAAAAAGTACAATAAAAAATTATTTTAAGAGTCTTACCGATACTATGTCCAATTTCATGTAATATAGTGCCGTGTCCCAAGCATCCTCGGCCTAACGAAATGGTGTTAACTCTTCCTTGTCTGTGACCGACAGGAGAAGAACATCTGCAAATATTAATTCAAATTTTAAACAACCAAGTTTGAAGTTCATTTTTACTTTTTAAAGTATTTTTTGCATACAGTGTGATATCTAATATTTTGATATTTGTTGATATCTTAAGTTTTGTAAAAAATTGACTTAAATTCTTAGATAATATGCTCACTACAGCCCATACGTCGACTATTTACATTTGGCAACTCTACTGCTTCAATGTGTCATCTGTTTTACCTTGTATATGCCCATTATTTACGTCACGCAATTTGGGACCGTTTTCGACTCCCTCTCCTCCTCGTCACAAAAGCTTAACTGATTAGTAACAAACCCTATACGAGTCAACACACAACTACTAACCCCTTCTTCCCTAGAGCATGACTTATGTGATAACATAAATTTCAGTAAAGGATACATACAAGTAATAAAATACAGTAAGTAAATTATGATATAATCCTTCATAAATTTTTTTCATTATTTGTTTTTGCATTGTCGTACACAAAATTTTTACCTATAAGCTGTGTAGTTAAACAACAAATTAACAAAAAAAAAATTTATTTAAAATTTAATAAAAGAAAAAAAAAGAAATAAAATATTACATAAAAAAACAAAGAATTTTAAAGGTTTTTTACTTTGACACATTTATATTTACTTTTTTAATAATTTTTAAATTATTTAGTTTTCTTTAATTGAAGACATAAGTGGATGAAGGTGTTATGTTACACCAATATGGAACTGAGATATCAGGAGTAAAAGTTTTGAACACATATTGTTCTAGATATTTTTATATAGCAAAGATATGTTAAAATTTATGGAGGGGTATAGTAACCAAACACTTAAGATTATGTATGTAATATTTAATTTCATGAAAAAAATGTGTTGTACATGTAAATAGTGTTATTGGTGAATTAATATGTAACATAACTCCTTCATCCACTGTGAAAATCGTATTTTAGCACATTTTTGTGCGGTGTCATTATGTTCATGTGAAAGAGCGTTACTTAACACCTATATTTGTGTAAAAAAGTGGAATTTTGTATTTTTGCGACATAACGCCTATATCCACTTATGTCTTTAACTTATTCTAAAGAGGGCATTGTTATAAAGCATGTGAACAGGACAAAACTCGAATAATTCCCTATTTTTCGTTACTTGCCTATATTTTTGCTGTTTCGTTATTTCGTCTTATAATTTAACAAAGGTACAACTTTAGGGAAATTCTTATACATAGAGTTGTTGAGAGAAATTTTGTATTAAATAATAATATAATAACTTACATTGTTTATTTATCTTATGATTTTAAATTTGATTTTCAAATAATAGTTTAGAATATAAAATAGTCCAAATAATAATCTAGAAATCTTAATGTAAATGATTTGTCAATTACTAAAGTTTAAAAAGTTCAACATACCCCTCCATACGTTATTAATACCTTTATTGGTTATAATATTTATCAACGCTCCTTATTTTGCGTTCATAAAGTATTACTAACCCATTGCCGACAAAGAAACTAAGGTAGGTAGGTTCGTTTACTCTTTTCACAAACTTTAAGCACGTATTTCTGTTATAATCGGCAATAGCATTCAAAATACTTTGGTGTGAATCTGCGCCTAAATATTTTACACTTCATAATTTGCATTTATATATCGATATAATCAAATACAAAAAAAGAGTTATACCAAAAACAACTTATATACAAACTAATTAGACTTAGCATTTGCTTATATTTAAAAACTTTTTAATAATAGTTACTCATTTTGCTCAAATCGTATGGAACAACATTGTTTGGCCAACGACCTCCTATAATACTTGCATAACCGTTTGAGCCTACTCTCTCGTCTGGATCTAATTGGATATCTCCTTGAAACAGATTTTTATCTAAACAAAAGTAAAATTTATTGCTTTAATTATATATCTATACACATACACACACATACACACACATACACACACATACACACACATACACACACATACACACACATACACACACATACACACACATACACACACATACACACACATACACACACATACATATATGTATATATATATATATATATATATATATATATATATATATATATATATATATATATATATATATATATATATATATGTATGTATATATATATATATATATATATATATATATATATATATATATATATATGTATATATATATATATATATATATATATATATATGTATATATGTATATATATATGTATATAAATATATATATATATATATATATATATATATATATATATATATATATATATGAGATTTGTTGTAAAAAAAAGCATTATTATGATCAATGTTTATAATTAATCAACTGCTAATTAATATAGTTTATCAACTGCTTATATTTGTGAAATAAGTAATTATATCACAGTAGGAGCTGTAGATAGGCATTAGATAAAACATGAGATAAAGGCACGAGGTTAATGGTTTATAGGCATGAGATAAAGTTTTAAATTTTTTTTTCGCCAAAATTTAAAAAAAGGTTTCAAAACTGAAATAACCTTAATAAAAACTCAAAAAATAAAAAAGCTTATTTTTAATGTTTTGCTCTTTTGATATTCTTACAGCAAAAATTGTTGCTACGTTGTACGTTGCTAAAACCTTTAGTATTAAGAAAATTTTTAGTACAATTATTGTTCAACAAAGTTGATTTAGATTCTGCGGAAGAACATAAGCAAAAGCATAAACAAAAATTTTGTTCTTTTGTTAATCAGTGTTATACAACAATATTTGTAATATTTTTTCTTTTTAAAGATATGAAAAGCTAATTTTTATTTTTTAAATAGACTTTTTAAACTTATCACATTTTTAAGAAAAAAAGTTTATTGTTAAACCATCATGCTTAAACTTATGTCAAGTGTTTTGATGGGTTTAAATTTATTTAAATTTTTAAATATAACTTTCTTTCAAACTTACTTTCCATCTCCGGTACCCAACTGAATACACCACAACCAAAGCAACTAACAATCAATATGGTTACAATCTGCATTTTGTGACTTGAACTGAGTAGAAGTGTGACTATTTGAGTATAAAGACCTTTTTATATATGTTCAAGGTAACTTTTGGGGGCTGATCAGTTGCGTCAATAAGAACTTATATACTTTTAGCTGCGTCAATATACATTTGTTAAATTTCTGTTTGCATTCGTTCTAATGAAACATTATTTAACCTGCTGCTTAAAGTCAAGAATTGGTATGACTTTTATTTGTTGTTTATTAAGAATGTATTAGTTTTTAGTTTTGTTTGTACAGGTTTTTAACTTTGTATTTATCTGAAAATGTTATTCAGTGGATAAACACCACTGTATATACTCGTCAAAAGTTTGTCAGACATTAAAAACTTCGTTAGTTGTTTAATATTCAAATTATTTAAATAATAATTAGTTTAATGTGATTAAAAATTTAGTTTTAGATTTAAAAGCGAATTTAATAACCTGTATGTATACTTTTTATGTTAGGGTTAGGTTTAGGAAATGAAGCGTCATTTTCGTTTGAGTTCTCGTCATTCAGCTTTACTATGAAATTCATTTTAGTAATTAATCTATTTTTAATTTTAATTTATTTTATCAGGCAACCAAAAAAGTTCGTGTGGTTTTGCAGATCCATAAATAAATACACATAAAAACCGTTTTAATAAAGTTTATTCTGAAAAATAGTCTCCTTCAGCAAGAATAACTTCCTCTCATCGTGAAACAAGCTGGTATACTCCATTTTTGTAAAAGTCTTGAGTTTGGTAGCTAAAAAATTGAATTAACTCATTTTAGAGATTTTCTCTATTTAGAAACTGTCGATTCCTCATATGATTATCCAAGGCCAAAAACAGGTGATAGTTGCTTGGCGCAAGGTCTGGTGAATACGGAGGGTGAGGTAGAATCTTCCATTGTAAACGTGCTAGAGTTTCCCGCGTGATTTTTGCGGTGTGCGGTCTGGCGTTGTCCTGGTGGAATACAACACCTTTTCTGTTTGCCAAAGCTGCTTGTTTTTGGTGAAGAGCAACCGAAACTCTGTCCAATTGGGCTGAGTATATCTCAACAGTATTGGTTTGTCCACTTGGTAGCAACTCATAGTGAACGATACCTGCTGTAGTCCACCATACATACAGTAAAACCTTTTGTTGGTGAATGCTTGGTTTAGGAGTCATCGGTACTAGATCGTTACTGGCTAGCCAATGATATGTTCGTTTTTTGTTGCAGTACATAACCCATTTTTTGTCGCACGTCAATATTTGGTCCAAAAATGGCACTAAACTGTGGCGGGAAAGCAATGAAGAAGAAATGGTTAAGTGCTGTAGCTTGTTTGTTTCACTCAACTCATAAGGTACCCATTTGCTCAACTTCCAACGTTTTCCAAGTTGGTGCAAATGTAAACGAATAGCATCATCACTCACATTAAATCTTAAGGCAAGGTCCTGACATGTTTGACTGGAGTCCTGCTCGATTGCCAGCTTGATATCCTCGTTGTTTACGATGGATGGACTTCCAGATCTTGGTTCATCTTCAAGGTTTTCATTTCCAAAAGAAAATTTTTTAAACCACTTTTGACCCGTCCGTTCTGCTATGGTACCTTCCCCAAAAGCAGCGCATATCTTACGACAAGCTTCTGCAGCTTTGGTTCCAAGTTTGAATTCATAAAGTAAACAGGCGCGAATTATCGCATCTGACACAGCCATACTCCACTTAAGACTTTTGAATTTAGAACGTACTAATAAAACTTATAAAACACACTGATTGATTCTCCTTAAAACAAGCTTTAATTTATATGCAAAATCATACCCCACCACAACCAGTTTTCTTAATACATTTCTTAAAAATAAGCAACTAGGATAAACCGCACGAACTTTTTTGGTTGCCTAATAGTAAAAAATCTGCATATCGGTAAATCCATTTTTAAATTTATACCAAATTATTGTTTGTAAAAACACTCTAAAAAAATGAAGGTAGAAGTTTCTACTTTAGGGATCGTTCATAAATTACGCAACGCTAAACTTTACTAATAAACAAAATAAAAATAGTCAAAACTTTTCCCTCGCAGAGCTTTAAATTAAATAAAAAACCAAAATAGCTAATTAAGTTTAATGAAAATCGCCGAAAAAAGAGCTTAACTCTTTGAGCAAATTTAATTTTAAAATAGTTTTTTATTGTATGTCGACATAAAATATTTCTCATTTATGCAAAGATTACATCTTTTTGAGGATGCGTTATGGGGTTGACATTTTTTGATGCTTCCTTAAGTTTAAATAGATTTAATGCTGAGAAAAAATTTTTTTTATTAGGTTAATTACATTTTTTCCATGGGATGTTTTATGCCAGTGATTAAGAACTAGCCTGAGTTGGCTTTTATACTCTAGAAATATCCAAAATCTTGAGGTTGTATTAGGTGTGTTGAATTGGGTACCAAAGACACATATATATACACACACTTATATGTGCCAAAGATACATGTGAGTGTGTGTGTGTGTGTGTGTGTGTGTGCGCGTGCGTGAATATATGAATATATGTGAAAAACATAATGTAATATTTATATACTATATTATGCTTTTAGCATATATTCAAGGCATTTAAAGATATATGAGCACCTAAATTATTGCTATTCAGAACTTTTGAACTTTGTTTTTTATATATATATTTTTAACAAAGTAGTTTAACAGCATTACTTCGTATATTTGAATTTCCATCCAGTCACTGCAAATGATTGCCAAGATAATCCTTATGGTGCATTAAAGAGCCAGTCAAACCAACTGTGTTTTCCTTAAAAAATGAACAATGATGGAATTAGTTTTCCTAAGACATTTTTGCAAAAAACATTTTTGCATTAAAAAAATCATGCCCGCGAGCATGTATTTTGAGTTTTAAAAGTGAAAATGCAAGATGAACTTTTAACTTTATTAATGACTTACTACTATTATTATTTATTACTTATTGCTATTTCAATTAATATAAGAACTTAATTATTACAATTACTATTTCAAATTTTAACAACGGATAGCCATCGCTAATTGTTAAAAATTGAAATAATAACTCCTTACACGCGTTGACGTATGAACTGAAAACATACTTTTAGTAATTACATTGAAATTTAATTAATGGGGGCTAATATATCATGTAGTATTGTAAATGCCTAACAATTCGAAAGAGCATATTGATTTTGTTAAAATGTTTTACATTAGCTGCTTCAGGAAAGACAAGGATTTAAGACTTATAAATAATGATGAAAAAAAAAATTAAACTTATTATTATTAAAACTTTAACAAAATAAAAAGAAAATAGACTACTCAAAATTTATTAAAAACTTTTTTCTAAGTAATCGCAACATAATTGAGGTTGCACACTTTGTCTTCTTAGCATGACCTCATCTACTAAGTTTCTAAAAACTGATCATTATTCTTTAGAATTTTTGTGCAGATGATAGACCAATGGATATCTGATGGTGCAAAGTTTAAAAAGCGCAAAAATTTACAAAATGTTGTTCAACCCCCTTTATTAACAGATGATAAAATAAAAATAATAATAGAGTTTGTAAAAATACCCTGTCAACATTGGTCAGAAATTTCTAAAAATGCAAATTAATTCAAAATTGCTATTTTAAATAACACCCCTGGTTTCAATTCCAAAACAAGTTTTAAGCCTCTGAGAAGGTATGCACAACTTTCTCTGTAAGTCTCTGAATTATCAAATTTTATCAGACAAACTGTTTGTAAATGAATCAATAAGATCAGAAAAAATATCAAGGTTATTTTCCCAATTTTTAAATTTTAAATACTTAAAAAGTTGAGTCTATTTGACTACATTTGAGCCAATTTTTAGCAAGATACATTATCCAAGAATTCATATTTTCAAGAAAAAATGAATGCAAAATTTTGTGTAATGAATGCCAGAGTGGTTTCAATAATACCATTTTTTTCAATTTAGTTTGTAAAATATATATTTCTGCTCTCTGTCCAACTCTGTTCAATTCAAAATCAGTTCTAAAGTACTGATTTAAACCTGTATCCATTTGAGGTAAAAAATATTTCTCTATTCATCCCCCTTTTGGTGTTAAAACGACTTTGCTATTGGTGCGCAAATGCAAGAAAAATGCCGCGCTTTTTTTTATGGTAAATTTTCTTGAAAAAACGAAAAAAAAATAAAGTTAAATTAAACTTTTGGTTAAAATATCATACATCAATCATAAAGTTTAACAAAATCATAAAGTATAAATGTATAAAATCATAAATTATAAAAGTATAAAATCAACGAAAGTTTTATTTTAAGCATACAGTGCCATCTGGAGTCATTAAAAGAAGTTAGTAATTTTTCATAAAGTTTGGGTCAACGCTTTTTAGTGCATAGATCAGTAGAACTAAAAATCTTCATTGTTATTTTTTTTTGGAGGAATCCTTTCGTAAATCATAGGTAATTTTTAAACGTCCTCAACTGATAGTTTTTTCAAAAAATAGTGTTAAATGTAATCTATTTCAATTTCTTTTTTGTGTAATATTTTCAGCAAAAGGACTTTGTTCCATCATTTGTTCTTAGTGTTTAGTTTAATAAATTTATGTTAAATTTGTGGGCTAAAATTAGAGTTGTTAACCGAAAGACTTCGTACAATTCCGAAAAATAAAATTCTTTCGAAAGGATATTGGGAATCAGGAATTTTTTTTTTTGAACTGAGTTTTAAATAACAAAAATAAACCATTGATGTTCATTACGCAAATGCTACTTACGAAATGTCGCTTTTCGCAAGTTGAATTACGAAATAAAACTATTTTGCTACATACGAAAGTAGTGTTTATGGAAGTCGCACTTGCGAAACGAACTCTTTCGCTAAACGACGTTTTGAAGTCTATAAAAAAAGTTTATTGGCCAAACGGATATAATTTTAAAAAACAAAACTTTTATATACAAAATGTTTATAATAAAATTTTATTTTCATTATTGCAAGATATAAAAATTTTAAGTTTTTTTTTTTTGAAATAATGATAAGAAACCAAATTTCTTTCGATACGAAACTATTTCGCACCGCAAATTTCAAAACAGTTCTTAACGGAAAAAAACGGGGCATAATAAATATATTTAATTACGTTTTATGAATCAAATACGTATAATTAACAAAGTAACTAAAATTAGAGATGGACCGATTCCGATTCCGATTCTCCTGATTCCACCGATTCTCAAGGAATCGTAAGAATCGCGATTCTCAACTTTTTTTTAACGATTCCGATTCTTTTTTAAAAGACTTTTTAACGACTTCACTTCTTTTATTATTACTCCCTTGATAATTTAAGTTAATATATACACTCTTTGCCGTTGAGATATTTTTTTGTTTAATTTACGTTAAATCTTCACTTTAGCATTTAATATTATCGTTGAAGTAAAGTAACTGTGAAGGAAAACCTTAACAACAGTAAACGTTGAAAATAAAAGTAAAAGTTTATACTCTAAATTTCAATTGATTTATTTTTGTCAATTTTAATCAATTTACCGACGGTAAGTATTATTATAAAAATCTTATTTGCTTGTTTTATTATAATAATTATTATTGTTAGTATTATTATTTTGTATTATTATAAATGCTGTTTTAATTTCAGAATATAAACATATATATATATATAGTGTCATAATCATGCCGAAACGTAAAAAAAGCGAGGTATGGGACTATTTTGTGATCAATTCAAATGACATTAACTCCGCAATATGCAACTTTTGCAAAACTGTTATATCTAGGGGTGGTGGCAGAGTTTGTCAGTCATACACAACATCGAACATGCTAAAGCATTTAAAAACCTTTCATAAATCTGAAATCAAAAATCAGAAACATGATAAAGCTAGTGTTATCGATTTTAATATATGCGAGGATAGCTCTACCGCAGGACGATCTTGTAAATCCAGTCCTAACCCTACGATCTACTACACTCGCATCCGCATTCACAAGTCTCAATCCTAAGTCTGAGGATACGGAGATCAATACTAGATCAATACAATTAGTTCTATAAAAATGAAGCCTAGATCTTCATCTACTAAACAACCAACAATACACCAAGTGTTTGAAAAGACCAGGCCTCTCACATATACAGATCCGAAGGCAATAAAAATTACAAGGCTTATTGCTGAAATGATATGCACAGATAACCAACTTGTTAGTATAGTAGAAAATCCCGGTTTTAAGAGGCTATTACAGTTTTTGGAGCCAAGGTATACGATACCAAACAGAAAATACTTCTCGACTAATAAAATTCCTAGCATTTATCAGAAGGTATCAAGTAGAGTTCAGTTCTTGGCAAAAAAGCTAATCATGTTAGTATAACTACCGACATGTGGAGCTCAACAGCCAATGTTGATTACATGAGCCTATCAGCATTTCCTCACAGAAGATATGAAACAAAATCACATTTGTCTTGACGTGGTACCTTTTTCTTATGAGTCCCACACCGCAACCAATCTTGTTAACTTTATGAATGAATCACTTGAGCGTTGGGGACTACTTGAAAAACTCAATGTAGTAGTAAGAGATAATGCCAGAAATATTGTTCCTGCTATGGAAGTCGGGAAGTTTACAAATATTCCTTGTCTTGCCCATACACTTCAGTTGGTTGTGAAAGACGGCTGCCTCGACAATGAACGCATATCTTTACTAACTGCTTCCTGTAGAAGAATAGTAGGACACTTCAAACATTCGGTTAAGTCATACAAAATTTTGAGACAATCTCAGGAGATTCTGGGACTGCCTAAACACAGCATTATTCAAGATGAGCTAACTAGATGGAAGGTGCAATTCCATCTAGTTATAATAATAATAATAGTAAATCTCCATTTCTGCAAAGCCAAAGACAACAAGCAACCGAAATATTTACTTGAAATATATATAAATATACATAAAAACTGGCGTAGCGACAGGGGGCAAAGGGAGCAAAATTTTAATGTATATATATAAATATATATATGTATATATATATAAATATATATATGTATATATATATATATTTAAATTATTATATTTTTGCATATATATATTTATATATACATTATATATATATATATTTATATTATGATATTATTATTATATATATATATATGTATATTTATATATATATATATATATATACATTATATATATACATTTATATATATATATATATATATATATATATATATATATATATATATATATATATATATATATATATATATATATACCAGATATATATGTTTAAATTATTGAAAAATCATTTAACAAAGTTACTCTTATTTAAATAATAAATAATAACATTTTCATTATATAACGGTTTAATGAATGCTTTCGAGTCTTTTCCGTAAGTGCACATTCCGAAATGCTCATTCCCTAAGGAACTGTTTCGCAAGTATTCTTTCGAAATGATTTTTTTCGCAAGTTTCTTTTTGTAAAGCATTATTACGAAATTATTATCATTTGTTTTTTTCGTACAATGCGTTACGAAAGGTGAATTTGCGCATGCACAACTTCCACAATAGCATTTTGAGCTACGGAAGAAAAAAATGCAAAATTTCGTAAGTTTTCTTTTACGGCGAATAACCTTAGCTAAAATGCTTCTTTTTCATCTCAGTTAAAGATCTTCACAACTCATTATCTGAAAGTAAAGGAAGCGCTTTGTTATCAAAGCAAAAGGTTGGAAGAAAAAGTGAACTATTTAATGAAAAAGCAACTAAAGCACAGCTAAAATCAAGTGCAAATATTCGCCAAAAATTTGGGTAAAAGTGATACGAAAGTCATTCAACTGGGGTCAGGAAACTGCACAACATGCACTAGATACATTTTCCAGAGAAAAAAGTTCTGAAGTCACACAAAAAAGCTTTATTTGCTAACTGGTTTATCAAAAGATCAGAATTGCGCCATAAAGAGTGTATGTACTGCAAGCAGTTTCAACATTTGGCCAAATTAATTGATGCCAAAACTAGATGTCGGCCAAATAACATTCCTCTTTTGGAACATTCAGCATGAGTGTGCTATGCAAAATCTCTTTGATCACTCTGTAAAAAGGATTTTAAACAAAAATCCAATAATTCCAATGATGGCAGAGGACAGCGATAACATTTAGCTCATTCTTTACATCAAGTTTGGTTTTGATGGCTGTAGATCTTCAAATCTTTTCATCAAAATATTTTCATAAAAATGTTATCCTATATGGTAATTCCTTAACGGTGAGTCAACTTGTGCCATTGCAAATTATTGATGCCAATTGTCCATTATAAATAGTGTACGTCAACCCATCTCCAAATGCTGCACGTTCATGCTGGCCATTGTGTATTGCAAATGAAAAAAGACAAAAAAAGCTCAAAAATGTGTCTGTTAGGCTTCAGAAGAAACAAACAAAACTTTTGCCATGCACTTTGTCAGGCAGTCCAAGAGTGAAAGTTACCTACCATAGATTTTTAACAATGATTGTTGGATCAACATCATGCTCCATATGTCATAAATCGGGTGAAAAAAATGCCCAGCTTGTTTTGGATTTTGGTTTGCAAGCTTTTGACAGTCTTTTTCATATTGGTTCCCACCAAGATGTAAAAAAAATGTCGCAAGCATTTGATGTTGGCATATAAAGTGACCATTGCAACCACACAAGGATGCGTGAAGTCTCAGTTTGCTGAAAGGTTGGGAATTATTGTTAATAAAAGAAGAGATGGTGGTGCTGGAACTACTTCTACTTGCAATGTTCCGAAAACTGCCTTTGACAACCCTGCAATTACAGCAAATATTTGCAACACCCCTGTTAAACTTATTGAAAACCTTGCTACTGATTACGGGGAACTGTCAAACGGATTTGTCATCAATTCAACAAAGTTTGCTGAGCTTTGCAAAAAAACTGAAAATATTTATTTTCATCTGGAGGATGGCTGTGATTGGTATTTTTTACCTTCAACACTTCATAAAATATTCAAACATGGAAAAGATTTGATTGACAAATATCCACTTCTTATTGGACTTACAAGTAAAGACTAATTGGAAGCTTATAACGTTTAAGCTTATTCCATGCATCATACCAGGAAGGATTCATCTGCTCAAGACATGGCTGACATCTTCAATAAGCTCACTGATTTGAGAGATCCAAAGGTTCAAGAATCATGTTTTGCAAAACGTCAAAGATTCAAAAAGATATATATGTTTTTTTCCGTCAGCCAGCAACTTGCCTTATTGACGTCCCTCTTAGAAAAGTTAATCTCGTGAACAAAAAAAAAAAATTAAAAAATAAATTGTTTTACAAAGATCTGTAAGGGTAAAAAACCAAATATAAAATATTTATATCCGCTAAAAACTAGAATAAAACAGAAAAAATAAAAATCGAAGTAAAATAGAATAAAACGAAAAAGCAAAACAAAACGAAAGAGCGAAACAAAACGAAAGAGCGAAATAAAACGAAAATACGAAAGTCGAGAAAGTTAAGATTATCTATAATAGTTCTTTAAATCAGCAACCAGATTAAGATTTCCATTTTTAAAAATAATCCTTATCTCGTTAATGTGTTTATCTTGCGTGTTATTTTTTTTTATTATTAGTTCTGTTTTTAATAGAAATTAAACTTTATCATCAATTTTTTTCAGTAAAAATTTTATGCTAAAAATTTTCTTTTCATAATATGACTTCATCCTGTTAAAAAAAATTTCTACAATGAGAGTTTTTAGTAAAATATTTCCAAACTAAAGATAAAGAGGTTTTGGCTATTGAAATTGTAACCCAAAATTCTAAAAATATAATTTTAAGTTGTTGTTATTGCCCACCATCTGGCGTAATAGAAAATTTTAATGAATTTCTTAAAAATAATATAATTAAAAGAGGCATACATGAAAAGAAATTCAACTACATAATTGGAAATTTTAATTTAAATTGCTACAATTACCACGCTAACAACAACACTAAAGAATTTTATAATGATATTTTTGAAAATGGAGCAATACCGTTAATAAACAAACCAACTAGAAATACATCATCATCAGCTTCATTATTAGACAATATAATTACTTCAGATATTTTTAACTAAAGGCATTTTTAACTAAAGGCAGATATTTTTAAAAAAAGAGGCATAATTAAAAGTGACGTCTCAGATCACTTTCCATTTTTTTTTCTATAAACGTAGAAAACTTAAAACTGCTCCATCAAAATAAACTTCTTATTAAACGATTTTTTACGGAAACAAATTGTATCGCATTTAAGGAACAATTATCTTAATTTCATTGGAATTACATTAATGATTCTGATGACGCTAATATAGTCTATAACTCGTTTTTAAAAAAATTTTTTGAAGTATATGATATTAATTTTCCGAAATATATAATAAGAAAAAAAAAGAAGATATAACGTCGCCATGGCTACGAAAGATTTCAAAAAATGTTGTAAAATCAAGCAAAAGTTGTATATCAAATATTTAAAAACAAAATTATTTGAAAATAAAACAATTTACAAGACTTATGTTAAAAAATTTGAAGTCCAAAGAAAAATGTTAAAAAAAAATTATAACATAAATTTATTAGATTAACATAAGCAAAATTCAAAACACAATATAGGAACTTTTAAGAGAAATTACAGGCAGTAAGAAATCTAAAACAGGCTCTTTACCAAATGCCATCAAAATTAATGATGAAGTTTTTTATGATCCGAGAGTGATAGCTGATAAAATGAACACATTTTTTATTTCAGCTGGAAAAAATTTAGCTATTAAATTTAATAAAAAATATTCAAACCGAAACAAAAAAAAATATTATTTTTAATTTTCCTTTAGTGTCTTGTCTAGATTCTTTGAATTATCTATTGATGAGTTTGATGAAGCATTTAAAATACTCAAGTCAAACAAAGCAATATGTTATGATGATATTAGCGGAATCGTAGTTATTATCTCATATAAAACCATAAAAAATGTTCAATACAAAGCATTTAAATGTTCAACTGATCAAGGAATATTTCCTGATCAGTTGAAAATAACAAAAGTTACACCAATATTTAAAGGAGGAGAGTAGTTGAATGTCAGTAATTACCGTCCTATCTCTATTTTGTTTTTTATTGTAAATAGTAAGTACAATTTCTAAAATTTTAGAGAGAATTCTTTATAACAAAATTTTCCAACATCCCAGTGGGCACAGTACGTTTTTAAAACGTTCTTTGGACGTTTTTATTAGGTTTAAACCTTATAAAAACGTCTAAAAAACGTTTTAAAAACGTTTTAAAAACGTACCGTGCCCACTGGGATCTGTCTCAAAATAATATATTATATAAAAATCAATATGGGTTTAAGAAAAATAGCTCTACTGAGCACGCTATACTGAAAAAAAACTCATTATATTAGAGATTCATTTGAAAAGTCCAATATTACTTTAGGCATTTTTGTTGACTTATCAAAAGCGTTTGATATGATTGACCATAAAATCCTTTTCAAAAAAACTAAAATATTATGGAATCAGAGGAAATTTTCTTAATCTAATAAAAAGTTATTTACACAATAGATAACAATTTGTTTATTTTGACCAATCATCTCAATTATTAGAAATAACTAGCGGAGTTCCTCAAGGATCTGTCCTAGGACCTTTTCTTTTTCTCATTCACATAAACAACCTCTATGAAGCATCCAATTTGATGACAGTTATGTTTGTTGATAACACAAATTTTTTTTTATCTCATAGTGACATAACGACACTATTTTCTTGTATGGACAATAAATTAATGAAAAATTCTCAATGGTTTAAATTAAACAAACTTTCTCTGAATATTGAAAAAAAAAATGGTCTCTTTTTCATTCTAACTCTAAAAAACGTCTACTTCCAATCGAGCTTCCTTCTCTTCTTATTGATGGCGTTCTAATTAAGAGAGCAACATATACAAACTTTTTAGGAGTTTCAATTGATGAAAATCTCACATAGAAAAAACATATCGAAAACATTACCTGCAAAATTTCGAAAAGTATAGGTACATTATATAAAGCAAGAAGCATATTAAATAAACATATTTTAACTCAACTATACCACTCATTCATTCATTGCGACATAAACAGTGCGAATGCGGCTTGGGGTAGTGTTAATAAAAGTAAATTAAATCCTCTTCATCGCCAACAGACACATGCTGCACGTCTTATTAATTTTAAAGACCGTTTTTCACATGCTAAGCCTCTTTTTATTGAAATGAATATTTTAAACATATTTCAACTATATATTTTTAATGTACTGTGTTTTATGTTTAAATGTAAAACTCGTACAGCTCCGGTTTCTTTTCACAATTTATATTCCTTAAAAGAAAAAAATAAATATAATTTAAGAAATGATAATTTCCTTCTTCAACCAAAACCAATTTAGGCAAGTTTTGTATTTCTTTTCGAGGGGCGTTTTTTATGGAACAATATAGTTTTGAAACATTTTGATTTTTCTCACGACTGGAACTTTTTCGCATTTAAAAGGAAATTAAAAAATATTATTCTCTATTGAAAACATACTTTTATATTTTTAAATTTAGTTGGTTTGATTTATTTATAATGTTTTTACGAATTCTTATATAAAAAAATATATATTAGATTATATACTTTTATATTTAAATTTTGTTTTATTAATTTTATTTTTGTGTATCATGTTAATCTAATTTATACATTTTATACCTATCAAGTCATGTATTTTAAGTATTTATATAAAACGTTAATTTTTACTTCCAACTTTCGTTTTATAAACTTTATTTGACTGCCTTATTTATTTTATACACATTATAAAATTGTTTTAACACGTAACGATTGTAAGCGGTTCTTGATAACAAGATCATCTGATCTTCTGCAAGCTTCCGCGTTCTTATTTTATATGCACAAAATTTGTAATTTTTTATTTATATGCATTTTCTTTCATTTATTTTATTGTAATAGTTAGTGTGAAGAAATAAAAGAACAAAAAAAAAAAACTCTATCATGTTTCTCTATGCTATATCCACCTAATAAAAATTTAAGAGAATTTTGATGGGGGTATTCAGAAGGGTAAAGTTGATTTAGAATGTCTAAGACAAAAAGTATTTAAGGCTGTACTTTATTGCAATTGTACATCATATGCTCTATAGTTTCGTCTCGAGCTCCGCATTGCGGGCATATTTTGTCTACTTTTAATTTCCTATTAAACATTTTTTCACTTGTTGGTAGTATAAAATGCGCTATTTTAAAAAGTATATTACTTGCTTTTTTTGTGTTTCTTTTGTGCATCTTTAAAAAGAATTGTTTCCAATCATATTCGTTTAGTGTTTTCATACTATTGTAATCACTCAATGACCATTTTTTATATCTAGATTCAAAGGGTTTTTAGGTTTGTTCAGAAGTTTGTACATATTACTGTAATATTTTTATATTCGTATTTATCTTTTCGTTTTGCTAAGAAATTGGATACTTTGTTATGGTCATAACTTTGTCTTTCCTGTTTAATTTTTTTAAGCCACTGAAGCGGCAAAGCTACCACAATACTTTTAAGCTCTGATTCCGTTAACCCTATTGAGTGTAGATGGTATATGGTGTAGAAATCTGGGCTCAAAAGTTTTCGCTATATCAGCTACGAGCATTATTTCATTTTTAATAAAGATTTTTTTGGGAATGAGAAAACAGTGGCGTTTATCACGGATGTTATTGTTATGAAACATAGGTTGATTAAGTATTTCGTCTATATCTCTTATTGGGACGTTATAGGATGTTTTAACATCGTACCAATTTTTAAATAACTGAAAATAGAATGGTCGAAGTTTTTTTAAGTTGCGTGGGATTAGTTTTAAATATTTGTACGTTTTGGTTTGATTTCCCTATGCGAGTTTATTATGTGAAGCATTGCGTTCTTCCATGGGCCTTCCAACCTTGGGTTATGTAATTTGGAGACCCATTACATTTGGATTGCCTTAAGTTTGTTTATTAGACTGATAAATCCAACTCTACCATTTTTTATTTTTCGTTGTGTTGTTTGCTTGTTCAGGTTGGGTATTTTCCTGCCTCATATAAAATTATATAATTTTGTTTCTATTTTGCTTAAAATTCCATCATTTGAGTGGGGTACTATAAAGGCTAGATGTGTTATTTGTGGGATTATCAAAGAGTTAATAATAATTTTCCTTCTTTTTAATGAAAGTTTATGTTTACTCCATGTGTTTAGGGTATTATCCATTTTCTGGAATCGGTTCCTCCAATGGGTGAAGTAGGAGAAACTGCCTAAAGCTGAGAATGTGATACCGAGGCTCTAAAAGAATGATTCCCCCCATTCAAAATTTAGTAATGGTTCCTTATCATTAAATCTATTTTCTCCTAACCTTATACCTTAGCATTTGGCTAGGTTTATTTTAGCGCCTGTGGTTTTTTTTTTAGTTTAAGGCTTGTCCTACCATTTTTATAGAATTATCACCCGAAAGGTAGAAGTTGGTACCATCAGCGTATTGCTGGATTTTTGTTTCTTCTCCTCCAGTTATAATCCCCTTAATGTCCTTATTTTGTCTTATATATATTGCAAATATTTCAGCCTGAATGATGTACAATATCATTGATAAAGGGCAACCTTGTCGTACTCCCCTTAAGATATTTATATTTGCATTTATGTTTTTACTTATTGTCTTAATATGAGAAATAAAAACCTTTGCAAAACCAAAGTGTTCAAGACTTTTAAATAAAAAAGTTCTATTTACTCTATCAAAAGCTTTCACTTGATCTATGAATTTCTAATACTGATAAACTAGAAACATGTATAAAGTATACATGTTTCTAGTTTATCAGTATTAGAAATGCTGATAATATCTCTAGCGTAAATTAAATTGTTATTTATAGTTCTTTTTTTGATCGAGCCCGTTTGGTTACTATTTATAATTTTTGGTTAATTTTTTGTCCAATCTATTGGCAAAAGTTTTTGTTAGAATTTTATAGTCTACATTTGTCAGAGATATAGGTCTCCAGTTACCAATTTCATTTTTATTTGCTTTTTTGTAAATACATGTAATGTATTTACAAAAAAGTAAAAGCTTCTTTTTGTGAGAGCGTCATTTCGCCAGTATTCAGCACGTTATTTAACGTCTTTAAGGTCATTTATTATCAGATCGAAGAATATTTATAGTATTCTATAGGTAGGCCGTCTGATCCTGGCAATTTAATAATTTTCATTTGTGATAGGGTTTGTTTAATTTCGTATTCTGATATTTCTTTTTCTAATAGCACAATATCTTCTTTAGTAACATATTAACTTTAGAATTAATTAAAAGAATTTCTTGAAAATCGTTATCTTTTTTTTATTTTTGTATAGATTTTTATAGAACTCTCTGAACTCATATAGGATGTCTTCAGATGTATTTTTTTGTTTCTCCGTTTTTGGTGTTTATTTCTGAAACGTATTGTTTTGCTAGTTTGTTTTTCTCGAAACCGAAGAATGATTTTGTACATTTCTCTCCTTCTAATCGCCATTGAATTTTTGCTCTTATAGCCGCGCCTTCGGCTCTTACTTTTTCAATTCTAATTTTGTTTTAACGTCTTTATATAAAATTTTCATATTTTTGTTTTAGTGCATTTTCTTGAATGCATTTTTTAGAAGTTTTTTTAGTTTATAATCTTTTTTTAATTTTTATTTATTTTTTTACTAAATTTTGTAGAAGTTTGTTTTCTTTTTTCTTTTCTAGCTTCCCACCATTCTTTTGTGTTTGTTAAATTTTCTTTTTGTTATCTCCACTCTTCCCAGGTCGTTTCTATTAGAGTTTTATATTCTTTTTTTTGAATTAGCGCGTTGTTAAATATCCACGTTCCATTTCCGAAAGTTATTTTGTTATTTCTATAATTTATTTGAGAAAGGATATCTGTCTTTAATTGAAAGGGTTCCATTGAAATCTCTTCCTATGATAATAATAAAATCGTTGAGTTCTCTATTACGGAATATATTTGCCAATTCAAGGATAATTTTTTCCTAAAGGAATGAGTGTTTCCGCCTGAGGGAGCATATATATTTATAACTAAATAGTTTACGGTTTTTATTTTTATTGCTATATAATTGTTATTCCCATGCGTATCATTTCCTGAAAAAATCACGTGCTCGTGATGTGTTTCACATAGAATTGCAGTTCCACGGGTTTTGGAATTCCCAGGAGAGAAAAAAATGTCTCTATTCCATTCGTTTGCTAGTAAATTTATTTTATCATTATCTAAATGGGTTTCTTGTATTATAAAGAAATCGTGGTTTTTGTTTTTAAAAGAACTTATAATTGTTTTTCTCCTACTTAAATTATTCAAACCATTAAGGTTTGACGTAAAAAACCTTATTTTCTCCATTTTTAATCGTTAAAAAAAACATTTTTATTTTTATTTTAAATATTTCTTTTAAATCTAAGGAAAAAAGTATAGTGTTAATGTTTTGTATTCCTTTCCTAGATCAAGGGAAAATTTTCAATTGGAGCACATGTCATTGACAAAACTAGTAAATCAAAAAAAATTCTTTTTCAAATCCATGCTTTATGCAAGCAGAATTCTATTGGGCCTAGAAATTCTTTTAAAGCATGGAAAAAACAATAGGTTTTGAATCGCTGCGCTTTAATGTCTTCGAAACTGCAAATAATTTGCAAGTTAATGATTTTTGTGACGTAATACGCAATTCATATCAAATAAATAAAATGTATGGGGAAATACAAATTAAATTTTTGTTAACTTAATTAACTTTTTTTGGTCAAATTTTTCCATTTCCTTGTATTGTCATCGAAAATGATTAAGTGTGCAAAATTTGAGCAAAATTGGTTGAGAAAAAAGCTTTCAAAAATTGATTTCAAATTTTGGGGCACACAAACATATATATATATATATATATATATATATATATATATATATATATATATATATATATATATATATATATATATATATATATATATATATATATATATATATATATATATAGAAAGTAACCTTATATAAAGCATGGAAAAAATATAATTTAAAAATCTTCGCACTTAAAATAGTCTTTCACTTAAATTCGCATTCAATAACTTTTAAAGATCTGAACAAACTTAAAGACGCATACTATAGAAATGATCTTAGTGCGGTCCAAAGATTCAAAAAGAAGTGGAAAATCCCAGCAAGCATTATTGACTTATATAAGTGTTTTTAACCAGCCAAACCTGGTTCATATGATTATAGTGGTTCTGATCAATTTTTTTCGATAAGAAGTTAATAAAAAAAAAAATTTTTTTTTTTGCGACTGCACTTTTCATTGCGTTTTTTCAATTTTTAATATTTTTAATATTCCATAATATTTAAAAACTTTTTGATTGAGCACATGTTAAATTTTTTTATTGTTGTCAAATTTCATTTATTTTTGAATTTAAAAGGGTAAACCAAATTATTCTTTATTATATACAATGTAATTCTTTCCTAAAAAATGTTTTAAATTTTGCGAGTTTCATGTGTTGGAGTAAGAAAATGAATTAATTTGTATTTTCAAGCATTTCTAACCGCTGATTTTTGAGCTGTTTTTCCCAGAGCACACGTCCCGGGAATCATGAGAAACTGTCACGGAAGACTCCGAAAAAATCCTTTGGAGGAAATGATCCTCACACATTACTGTTCTTAAAAATGCAAAAAATGAAATCTTTTGTGACCGTCCGAGAAAAAAAAATCAGTTTGAATTTTTTCATTTATTTCTTAAAATCATGAAATGGCAACTCGGACTCTTTTTGCATTTTTACAGCATATCTAAACAAATTCTACTCAATCACTCTTTAGATACGGATACTAAGATGAATGTGTACACAATAATCTTTAAAAAGGATTCCTAAATCAAGCCAAACAGATTATAAACTCTTGATGACTTTAGACACTCTTGCTGTTGAAGTCAACCATGCATGTTTTGAGCCACTTTGCATACTCTGGATGGTTGTTAGGCCTTTTGTATCATTCCCAATGATATTTGAAGCTGTGATGCAGTGCCTCAGTGGCTTGCTCACTGTATTTGCCAAGTGATTCTTTTTTCAACAGAATAAAGTCTTCCACATGGAAGAACACTGCGTGAACTTTTAGGGTGACACTGACCCCTTGGAGAGAAAGGTATGATGCTCTGAAGGCCTGAATCTTTGAAGCGAAGTGAGGATCAAGTGTGCTGCCAAAGCAGGAGGACACTATAACATCAAACTTTTGAAGAGTGTCGATGATCCCAAAAATATTGAAGGCACAATTCTGTATAAAGAAATGCTCAAATTTAGTAAAGAAAAACAGAAACAAAACACTATACCATGTACTTCTAAAGAGATTACCATAAGGTAAGTTGTAAAACTTAAAAAGTACCTGCTCAGCCAGTTGCCTCAGCACATCTACATTCCTCAGAAGCTTACGACATTCATTACCAGCAAACTGGCCACCATGGAAAGGCTGGCTCTTGATGTGCAGTGATCTTGGCCAATCATCAGCCTTTTGCAAAGCCTTTTATCCAATATCCAATAAAGAATAACGAGAGTCCAACAGATCCTATTCATGTTTTTTTTTTATTATTATATTATTTATTTTATTATGTTATTATGTCAGTGCTATTTCCCGGAATTCAGAAAAAAATATTTTGATTAAAAATATAGCACAAAGCAAATATTTTAAGATTGGTCCTTTAGACATATTGGGAAGAACTAACAAATCCTGTCTAATAAAAAATTACATATCAGGAAATGGTATCATTTACGGCTTGTTAGAATAGATATAAAACTTTAAAAAGGATTTATATTCATATATTTATATTTTACTTATTTTTTCTTAGTAAAGATGTTTTTGGTCAAATTCATCTCAGTATCCATATCTAAAGAGTGCTTGAGTAGAATTCGTTTAGATATGCTGTAAAAATGCAAAAAGAGTCAAAGTTGTCAATTCATAATTTAAAGGAATAAATAAAAAAATTTAAACTGATTTTTTTTTTCTCGGACGCTCACAAAAGATTTCATTTTTTGCATTTTTGAGAACAGTAATGTGTGAGAATCATTCCCTCCAAAGGATTTTTTCGGAGTCTTCCGTGACAGTTTCTCATGATTCCCGGGACGTGTGAGAGTTATGTGTTTTACATAGAATTACATGGACTATTTTTTCAAAATACATTAAGGTACTTAAAGATTTTGAAAAAATAGTCCATGGTTGTTTTGGAAAATCATTAGGCTCTACTTATGTCAAAGATATATAGCAGTTCTCTTCAAGCTATAGAAATCTAAGGCTACAGTTTCTTTGAAAGTACACAAAGTTGAGCAATATATTATCGAATTCATCAACATAAAAGGTGGAGTCTTCGGTATGATAAGTAAACTTTAAATTTGATAAAAGTTTATAATAATGTTAACTAATTTTAATTATAGTCATTAAATACTTATTACAACAACATTACAACAGTTTTTACAAATTAAAACTTGCATAAACTACGACGATTGTTCAATAAATAGACTAGAATATATTTTGTACATTTTACATTCTGTAGGCTTAGGTTACTGGACAGAACAAGCTCTCAAATCTATTCAACAGGAATTTCACCATTCAATCAGTTTTGGCGAATGAGAAAAGTTGAAGAGCACTGTCCAAGCTACATTGAAGTGCTAAAAAAACCATTTGTTGCTTACAGCTACACACACTTTTAAAATAGCTTTCAATTTGCAGGTAATTTGTAAAAAGTACAACATTATTCTCATAAACTTTAAACGAAAGGAGATTGTTTAATGAAATTTGAAATCTGTTAAAAACTTTGATGATGTAGTTTTAATAAAAGAACTAATTTATGATAGAACATAAAAGATTTTTTTTACGATCTTAGGACACGTAGGTCAAGGAAGAGGACAAATAAGGGTCAAGACCGGGTTGGATTAGCTCCAAATACTTAAAATTTTTGCAAGTAATCCTCATCTAATTCCAGCATCAATATACTAGAAATTTGAGTATGCTACACGGCTCTTAGTTACCTATCTAGAATAACTAAGTTGATGGATACTTGCCTAAAATACGTAGTTTCTCCCCAAGCCCCTAATGAAAAAAGTTGTTTTTTACATTTTGGAATAAGGAAGAGCCTTCTGATGATAAACAAATTTAAAAATTTCTGGAGATGTGTTGCAAGGTCTTAAAGCATGTTTTTATAAACAACAACAACAGCAACAACAACAACAACAACATCAACAAAAACAAGATATTAATTTTCCTTAAAATTTATAATCATATAATTTATAACAATATAATAATAATAATAATAATAATAATAATAATAATAATAATAATAATAATAATAATAATAATAATAACAATAATAATAGTTTTGTATAAAACAATACTAAAAAAAAAAATTAAAAAAATAAAAAATAAAATATTTACTGATTTTTTCAAAAATCACGGTACGTGCTTCTTCACGGTAGGGGGTGCCATGACCCTACTTAATATTTTTATTGTAAGTATATACTATAAAAACAGTATCATCCATGATAAACAATTTTCAAAACATTGTTTGAAACTGCTTGCATTTGTAAAGCTGCTAAAAACGAGGCTTATACTTTCCAAGTAAAGCTTTTACATTAAGCAATATAAAGCAAAGTTGACAAAAATAGTGAGAAACAAAAACTCTTTAGGGTTTGAGAATAAATGGGCTAACAAAATGATTCACGGTAACTAAGGACCTCTCTATAAAACTTTAGAATAACCTATATATGTTTATTGGTTGAGAAAAAACACAAATATATTACTATACCACTTTTCTAATTTTCCAAGCTCAAGTATATATGCAAAGTATATATGCAAAAAAAAGGAATTCTAAGAAGAAAAAAATTTTCAATATTTTAAAAAATTTTATGATTTTTATAGCCCTACCACCTTAAACAACTAAAATTTTCCAGAAGCTCAAAAAAATCTCCAGAATGTTCTAGATCTTTTAAGAAATCTCTAAAACTTTCAAGAAACTTCCAGAAATTTCTATTAATAACAATCTGTATTTGAAGAAGAGTCCTTTAATTTGAAGTCATTAAGAGTTTTTTGTATCCAGCAGATGCAATATGCTATGCATGTACAAGTTAAAAAGAAAGATGGTAAAGTATTGTGTGGAAGCAAGTTACTTGTTAGGCTTCACATATTAAAATGTGTAAAGCCTAACAAGTTGAGTGTGTCAATTTTTCCTTTGTTTTTTGAAATTGTAAAAGGAGTAGTTTTTTATTTTTGGGAAAAATTAATTAATTTTTGGAAAAAAAAATAATTTTGAAAAAAATAATTTTTAATCTTAATCATTTTTCTTTGAAATATTAATTGATTTAATTGAATTAAATGATCATTGAAAAAAAAAATGAATTAAAATATATTAAAAAAATTTTTTTTATTCAAATTAGGTCAACCTGGGTAACATAAGAAGTGTAATAAGGATTTTTAAAAAAATAATTTTTTTTTTTAAATTTAAATTTTATTGAAGGAAAGTTTCCTACCTTAGGAGCATTTTTCTATAAAAGGTAATCGAAAAAAACTCTAAAAAATCATAATTATTTTTAAAACAAATATTATTTTTACACTCCTTATTTAATTACGCTACGTCCGATACCCATGTTGACCTAATTAAAAAAAAAGGAATTTTTGATAGTATTAGTGGCCAATTAACTTTTCTAAGGCAAAATTAACAAATATAAAAAACTTTATTTTTTAAAATTATTATTTTTTTCAAGTTTTAAATATATTAAAAAAAAAATCAAAGTTTGACAACTTCAACAGCTTCCTTTGTAGCTTTTTATCTTTATCCTATTGTTTAAGGAGTTCGATCACATTTTCTTTGATAATAAATTTTACGCCAAGTTTTGACTTGTTGCACTGCTTCAATATCTCATGTAAATGATTTCTGGCTCTTCAACTCCATTTAACTAGCTAAGCAAGTTTTTAGGGTATATAGTTAAAGGACCGCTATTAACAAAATTTGATTTATACAACTATTTGTAGTTTGATTGTATTCCAACAAAATCTAGCTGGATTTACTGTTTTGATTGGATTGTACGTATGGTAACCGAATATGAGACGGTTACCATACGTACAATCCTGAGACTGAAAATAATTCTTGAAAATAGAAGACAAGAAAGAAAAGAAAAGAAAAAAAGTACAACTTTTACTTTGATATTAGACAGTCTGTTTAATATATCACATTTCCAGGTCAAGTCATGTTCAGGATCGCCACGATCAGCTTGCTACTGGCATCATGTAACCCAGTAGTAGCTACACCATACCCTGTTGCCTTTTAGTGTGTGTTTTTTTATACAAAGGCTAGGAGAAACAAACTCCGAGTTAAGAATCCCCTGCTTTAGGGCTATTGGTTAAGTAAAGGCTAGAAATGGTGTATCGATAAAAATACTTATCCTTGGCAGATGTTAACTGCATCCAGCTACTGTCTTGTAAAAAGCCTCCTAAATAAAGACTTTACGTCTTTTAGAGAAAATTACTCCCCACCAAACTTTGAATGGTTGTGCTTACCAAGATGAAATGATGTCAGCATACTTTGGACAAGCAATAAGGTAGAGCGGGGCATATATGGACACTTAAGAAACAAATTCTAGTTACGGATAAGCTAATTTTTGTTAACACTTCTTTTTTATAAATTTTCTGAAACTCATTGATTTAGGAAAACGAAAAAGCAGAACAAACAATTTCTAAAAATAAGCTACGACAATCAAAGTAACGAAACTCTAGGCTAGCAAAATTTTTACATTTTGCAAGTGGGTGGGGCTAAACGAGACAATCAAAAAGCAGCAGATATTCGTTAATTGTAAAGCTTTAAAAATGATAAAAAGTAAAAAAACATTATGAGTCACATAAATCACACAAAAAATGTCCTGAAACTATTTAGCAACATTTTTGATGAGCCGGTTTTTTAGCAAAATGCCAATGCAGAGAAAACTTAAATATACCATATTTATTAGCAGCTTTTCTAGTTCTTAGTTCCTTTTTACTCACAGCTAAAATTGCGTTTCATCTCATTTTGGATGATTAATCTTTTTTATACAATTTCTTACCATTGATGTTTACATTAAACACTATTAATAATCGAAGTTAAGTAATAAAAATGACAATTTCTTCGAATTTATTACTAATATTGCTTTTCTATATAAGAAAATAGTATAATAAAGAATAAGTATTTTGATTAAAAATAAAATCATAAAACTGTAAACAGCATCACGAAATGGTAGTAATATAATCGATTAGAATAATGACAGGAGCAAGTAGAAGACTGTAGTCACCAGGCCCCCTTTCATTTGCAATTTTGCAATAAGTTTCACATGAGATTAAAAATTCTTAAGTAGAAATAAACCAATGATATAATCATCCATAAGTAGAATTCGTAAGTAGGAATAAACCATGGTATAATCATCGTTTGTAGTCATCCAAAAAAGATAAGTTCATTTTAGTTAGTTATTATTTATTTGATCTTTCAAAATAGAAGAGTATGTTGAAGTCACTTAAGTTAAATAGGTGCTGTTTGACTGCTGCTTTAAAGAGATCTAATGACTTCATTTTTTTTATTTCCTCTTTAAGGATTGAATTCCATAGCCGCGGTCCTCGAGATGAGATAGAGAAGTCAGTTATTTTAAGTAAAGTCTTCGGAATTTTAAAGTTTTGAAAGAGTACTTCGTTGGGTATTTGATCAATGGTGGAAAATTGATTTTCAAAGTATTTTGGTAGCAAGTTGTTTTGCGATTGAAACATAGATAATTAATTTTAGAGGAGTTTCAGTTCATAAATATTTAGAGCTCCAATTTCCCAGAATAATGGTTTGGCGTGGGTATATCTATTAGCGTTGCATACTATACTTTTGTTTAACGTTCTTTAGTACTAAAGAGCGTGTGCTTGCCTAAACGATATTGCAATAGTTGATATAACTTTTATGCATGATTGACTTAGATATTTTGTTTTCGATGTGCAAAATATGATTCTTCCAACTAAAATTTTTTTGAAAAACTATTCCCAGGATTTTCATAGAATGGTCTCTTTCAATATTAATGTTGTTGATCATAAGCTTGAGAAGTTGAAGTGGTAAGTTAACAGAGTTTGATGGTTTGTGAAATAAAACATATTTGGTTTTGAGGATGTTTAAGGAAAGATTATTAGCTTTGAACCACTCATTTAAGTTTTGCAGCTCGTGATTAACTGTAGAAAATATTATTTTTATATTTGAGTGGGTAAAGAAAATATTCGTGAGCAAAAAGAGTAAGGTTTAGAATGTTTGAAGTTAAGTAGATATTGTTTGAAGTTAAGTAGATATCGTTTGAAGTTAAGTTGATATCGTTTGAAGTTAAGTAGATATCGTTTGAAGTTAAGTAGATATCGTTTGAAGTTAAGTAGATATTGTTTGAAGTTAAGTAGATATCGTTTGAAGTTAAGTAGATATCGTTTGAAGTTAAGTAGATATCGTTTGAAGTTAAGTAGATATCGTTTGAAGTTAAGTAGATATCGTTTGAAGTTAAGTAGATATCGTTTGAAGTTAAGTAGATATCGTTTGAAATAGATATTGTTCACATAGAGTAAAAATAGTAAACGTCCAAGAATTGAGCATTGGGGTACACCACAACTAATTGTTTGTAATCGTGTACATGCTGAGTAGTGCGACACTACTTGTTTTCTGTTATTTAAGTAACATCTGAACCATTTTAGATTGTTGTTTGTTACTCCATATATCTCGTGGTTAATTGTATCGAATGCTTTGGTTAAATTAATAAATAAGGCTAGAGTATATTCATTATTTTCAAAACCATTTGAAATTTTATTGACTAATTCAATTATTGCGTGATATGTTGAATGGCTCTTGCGAAAACCAAACTGTTTGCTATACAGAATATTATTTACTTCAAGATAATTATATAATATATTATGCATGATACGTTCAAGAAGTTTTGAAAAGTTTTTTTTATTGAATTTTCGAGCAGATTAATAGTTTTTTTTAATTTGTTTTTTTAATTTTTCAAAAGAATTTTTGTATTTTTTATATTTCGCTTTTATTATTTAAAGTTTTATTTTTTTTAATTATCATAGAGCTTTGGCTTCTTTTTTGATGATTTTTTAAGCCCTTTTGTCATCCAACGGTTACACAGGTTTTTAGAATGAATTGTTTTTTTGGTCTTTGGAAAAGCTTTTTCATATTGTTTAAAAATAAGCGTATGAAAAGATCATAAGCATTATTCGCATCGTAGCACTCGCGAAATTTTTTTATAGAGTTGTTGTTTATTTGTCTGACGTAGGTGGTAAAGGAATTATTATCTTCAATGGTTAAGCGATTAGTTATCAGAAAATTTGAAAAACGGTCACTTATATCGGATTTTATGATACCACTTTCGATTTTAAAAACCATGTAGTTATTAGTTATAATATTGTCAATGATTGAAGAAGTTAAAGGAGTTACACGCGTCGATTTGTTTATTAAGGGTAGGTCAGGGTTAAGGTTAATACAATTCAAAAAGTTCGATTCCAGATATTTTTTTAAGACCAGATTTGAAAAAAATATAAAAGATACTGTCTGAAAAGTATAAATTTTTTATAAATAAAGCAAACTAGCGATGATGGAGCACAATTTTTTTATGATATTTTATCAAAAAAGAAATTTGTCCCAATGTCCTCAGAACTGCATCCTTTTTACTATAAAGATTCGGGATTGATGTAGTATATGACGGCGGCATATTTCATGACAAGCACATCAGGTTTGCTAAGTAATATACACCCAACGTTTTTTATTTTTACCGAAATTTAATTTTACCTGTATGAATTTGTTAACTCGACTCTTTTCACTGTGCCTCTAATACGAGGTTACGCTAAAATACGAGATTGCGCTAAAAAGTTATAAAGCAGTTAGAAAATAGTTAAATAAATATAATGTGTTCTTGGAAACTATTAAATAATCTAGTTTAAAAATAGGCAACTTTGAAAAAAATAATAATAAAATAGGCAAAGCAGAAGAATTGGCTAGAAAAATCTTTAAGAAAAGAGCTAAAAAATTATTAGGATTGAAAAGCCTAATATTTGCTCTATTCTTTAAAGTATATATTATTTCAAAGGAGGAACACAAAAAAATGTAGATTATATTGATATTTATTAAAACAGCAAATACATGCTCTAAAAGACACATAGGCCCATACAAAGATAGGCAATGACAGCGTGCCCATGAATAAGATAAAAATATATTACCACAAAAACAACTTCAAAATTATAAAGAAACAAATGGTTTTTCCTTTTAGAATAAAAATCAAAAAGACTTAACTTTATTTTTAAATGGTAAAATTTTGCATGCGCAGCTTCCGAGGCCATGTTATTCCATATGTCAGCAACTCGGTAGGAAAAACTTTTCTTGAACTAAGCACGGAGGTCAAATTTTATAAATTTGACCTCCGTGTGCAGCTTTTGTTGTCAATTACAAAGAAGGTTTTTTTGTACAAACCAGTTTGTGAAAATTTTTAAAAAATGTTACTAAGTCACTTTTAGATTCATTCAATTCAGATAAGCAATTTTCAAAGGTCAAGCAACAGATCAAATGGCTGAACCCACCATCAGACCTACAAAAAAGAAAGCAGTAAGCACAAGTGTAGCTAAATATTGAGAAGATATTATAAATCTGCAAGTCAAAGTAAATTTCCAATTATCGTGCACTTTAGTGGAAAATTTTGAAAACTTCACAATGAAGAGGACAGACAAGATATGTTGGAAGTTTAGCAAAATAGAGGTTAAGGGAGTTCAAAAAAGACAAACAACAGAGTGTGGAAAAAAAAGAAGGGCGCATAATTTGGAGAAAAGTTATTCAATTTTTTACCAAAAAAATAAAAAGAAGTTGTTAAGTTATAGTTTTACAAAGTGTTTTTACAAATTAAAAATTTTTTTTCTTGATTTATCATTGTTAACCTTAACAATGTCGTTATAAAATTTTTTTAGTTAAAAATTCATTTTTTTACTTTAACTATCCCAGCAACTTTTTCCTTAAATTAATCTTTGTAAACAAGAATTTGATAAGATTTTTCACGGAAAGTTTGAGAGATAAAGAAATTGGTCATTTGACAAATCAATAATAATAATCAATAAAGTTACCTAAACTTAGAACGTTTTGCTCATTTTTCCAGGGTCAAATCAATGTACTTTTTTAAAAAACTAACTTTCCAACCGATTCCAAATTAGTATTTAGGCCTTTTAGAGTTCATAGAAAAAGAAACTGGTCTTATATTTCAACATTTTCAATGCATTGAGTACCTAGAAAACTGAAACATCGTTATCGTAAGCAGAAGCATGCTATACGTATGATTAATTTTGAAAATAAAAAAGTCCTTCAATTTTTTATAGTCTTTATAAACAAAAACCAGATTAAAAATATTTGTTGCGCACAAATAGTACCTTGTTAAAGTCTTCATGCAAAAGTAAGCTTGAGCAATTTAAAATTACATATCGTGCACCTCATATCTGGAATAGATTTTTAATATTTAGGGATTGTCCATAAATTATACAACTCATGACTCTAGAAGACGATGTTCTTTTCGAAGATCAAAAGGTATTTTCTTTTATAAAGTTGGTGTTTATCTCCAAAACCCTTGCATCTTACACGATTAACTTTATGTTGCATGATCATAAGCAAGATTAGTTAATACCTAATTTTTAAAAAATGAAAGAAAGTTTGTTTGCTTTTATTATCTTAAAAACCAGGTCGTTTTGATCGTTTGTTTTGATCGTTTTGATCGTTTTGATCGTTTTGATCGTTTGTTTTTTAATGTTCATAAACATTCATTACGAGGTATGTCATTGAACAAGTATAAAATAAGGTTATATTTGTAAATGTTTCTAATTTATAAACATAGGCGCTGGAACATAGGGTGCAGGATGGGCAACTGCCCACCCAACATTTCTGCACCGGGGGCAGAGGATATCTTCTGCCCCCCCTCCCCCTCCAAAATGTCATTATCCGCGATTCAAAACAGCGATAATTTTATGTACTCCGAAGAAAAAAAACTTTTGCATTCAAAAGAATGCAAAAGTTCTTTTTTTTTTTAAAGAACTTTTGCATTCGATAAGAAAGTATCTTAGCTTATCGGTATTTGTATTTAAGTTCCTATGTTGATGTGTATTACTGTGAACTTTCCTATGTTAGTTTGGAGGTTAGCTTTAAATGTTTTAATAAAAAAATATGTAGAGCCAAATACTTTTCTGTTATAAAAGAAAATATCTCCCTCATATAACTCAGTCGCAAAAAAAATATTTTCAGTTTTGAAAACGTCAAAACGCAACTTTTGAAAGTCTTTTGTTTCAAAGTCATTATCCATGACAAAAAAGAGAACTAAATTAAGATTTTTTCAATAAAATTCGATTAGTAAAAAAGTTTCATTGTACAGAGTATAGAGTACAGACTCCATGAAAATGAAATAAAATTTAAAAAAGCAAAATTTGTTTTAATGTTTAATTGCACAATTCTTTAACAAATCAATCAATGTCAGCAGCAAAGAAGCCCCGTTTAAAGACTAAAGACGTCTTCTTTTCAAGAGCGAGGTTAGTAAGCATTTAATATGTTAAATTTAAATCATGGAACAGATGATTGTACTAAATAGTTGCTTAGGTTAGCTAGCATACGCAGTGTGATCGTTTTACGGCAGCATAACATAATCGCAAGACTACTGAAAATACTTCTTTTTAACAAATACTAAAAGGTGAAATGTATGTAATATCCATATCCAAATCCTTTAGGTCAGACACGGGCCAAACTAAAACTGGTGATTGTGCTTGTAAAACCGCTACCTCACAGTATGATTCTGATCCATCAACACAGCCATCTGTATCTACCACATCCTTTTTCTCTGCCAAGTTTGAGTCAAGCAAACCTGCTATACCAGCAGTAACAGGTACTGTCCTGGTCCTTTATCCCTTTCAACCCCCTCCTACGTACAAATTCCCAACTAAGAAGTTTCCATCAGATCAGTATGAAAAGTCCTGTGAGAGTATTTGGTTTGCGAAATGGCCATGGTTACACTATATTCCTGAGACAGATTCTGTTTGGTGTTTCAACTGTTTGGAAGCTGTGAATAAGAAAATAGTAGCTTTAAGCAATCAACAAGCTAATGTTTTTGTTGATTCTGGCTTTTCCAATTGGAAAAAAGGAACCGAAAAATTTTTAATTTATGAAAAGTCATCCGCCCACAAAGAAGCCACAGAGAAAATATTGTATTCCAAACAGACTCTTATATCTGCTATTTTGAGGGCACAAGCGTCATTATCTCAGGCCTTAACTCGAACTGTTTTAAAAGTAATATTTTCAAGCATTTAATATTTTTATTATTTTATATTATATTTATTTTTATTTAATATTTTTTTCAGCATACAGTATGTAGGCCCTAATTTAAAAGTACTTTAATGATTTATGGGTTTCTACAATGCCAGAACATCACTGCTGAAACATTGTTTAATGCCATAATTGATGTGTTAACCCGCTGCACAATACCCATGAATAAACTAGTTGGCTATGCATTTGATGGAGCCAGTAACATAAGCGGAAACTTATCTGGAGTAAGAGCTCGTCTCAGAGAAACTTACCCACAGACAGTGTATGTTCACTGCGAAAATCATTCGTTGGATCTTGTTTTACAAGTGGTCTACTTTGAAGTAAAAATGGTTATTGACATAATTCAATTTGTGCGTGATGTTGGAATAATCATAAGAGAGTCTTCAAAGAGAAAGGCATTGTATAAATCTTTGTTTGGTTCAGATGATGTTGTTTTGAACTTGGTTGGCTTATGTCCAACTCGATGGTGCATTAGGACAAAAGCCATTTGTAGAATTATGACAACTTATGGAGAAGTTTATGAAACATTGTTTCAGCTAGCAGGCGACAGGTCAGTACGTGTTGATGCAAGAGCCAAAATCTCAGGCTTAGCTAAACAAGTTTCTAAGGCACAAACCTTTTATTGGGTCCTATTATGCGATGCTCTGTTTTCCAAATTTGAAATGGTAGCCATAGCTTTACAGAGCCCATCACTGAGTGCATCATCCGCTGAAAAATGTGTTCAATTCCTTCTGGCTCAACTTCAAGACTTGCGTAGTCAAGAATTACACAGGAAGGCCATCGAGAAAGCTACCACACTGAATCTCGAGCTGCCTAAGGCACAGCGTAGTTCTACAGTTAACCAAGAAGGATTGCATAAAATTGCAAGGACAGAAGCTATTTTGATAGGTTCATGCGCACCCACAAGTAATGCTGCCCCACTTGTCAGCATGCTACTGCAAAGTTTACCAAATAATGTTGATTTTCATATGTTGCAGTTACAGCTGCAACTGCTTCCACAGTTGTTTAAGGACAAGTCACCACCTAAAGATTTACACCAGCTAGCAGCAGCTTTAAAAGACCTTGAACCAAGTACCCGCAGGTTATTTGATATGGTCGAACAGGTAGTTGTGTTGTGTTTATCTGTTCCAATATCCGTAGCTGGTTCTGAAAGATTCTTCAGTGCATTGAGACGGCTTAATACTTGGCTGTGGTCAACAATGTCACAGAGTCACCTCACTCACCTCGCTTTAATGCACATTAATAAAGATTACCTAGACAAGGTTGACATTACAGCACTCATGGAGGAGTTTGGAGCAAGAATGTTGTCCGTGCCAGTAAAGTGGTGTACTGTTATGATGAAACACAAATTAAATTTGTATGTCGTTAGTGTATTAATAAAATGTGTTGAAAAAATATTGTTGAAAGAATGTGTTCAAAAGAAATGTTGAAAAGATATATAGTTTTTTAATATCTATTATTTTTTAATATTTATAATTTTGAATAAATTTTGTTGAAAAGTATGTGCCAAAATTGTCACCATGTTTGAACAAAAAAATATTTTATATTTATTTCAATAGAAAAGCTGTGAAGAAAAATGAAATTTTAGTTTTGTTAATTAAATATAGCTTTTTGTTAAATTTAGAAGATATTGAATTTTTTTTTAATTTTCATGTGAAAAGCTAATAGTGACAATTTTGTCGCGAATGAAAGCAATTAACGTATTTTTCCACAGTTAATTAGGCATACGACATGAATTAATAGCCTTATGACTAAAATGATTGAGTTATCAACTTTCACAGATTTTTAACGATTAAATATCATTTAAAGTTTGATTTTGTTTACGAAACATAAAAAAAGTATTGTTATTATCATCATGAGGAAAATAAACCTTGAACTAGAAAAAAATATTGTGAAAAGGTTTGAATCCGGACAATCTTATCGTGAAATTGCTGCTGAGTTTGGAAAGTCTCATAATCTCATATATAAAATCAAATTGTGCAATAATTTAGAAGTAAATAAGCCTAAAAGTTGTCAAAAGAAAATGTTTACACCAAGAGACCAAAGAACAATCGCTCGTTTAATTGCTTCTGGAGAGTCTAAAATTGCAAAAGATGTTACTAATTTAATGAATAACAGCTATGGGACCCATGCTTCAGTGCGGACAGTCAATAGAGAACTAGTAAGAATTGGTTTTTAATCAAGAAGAAAGATCAAGAAGCCATTGTTAGTTTCTCGTCACCACCAAGCTCGTTTAAATTATACTAAACTTCATGCACACATGCCTTTTGATAACTTTTATGACTGGATTTGGACAGATGTAAGTAAAACTAATATTTTTGGATCAGATGGTATAAGATATTCTTGGAGAAAGCCTAATTCACCATTAATTGCTCGAGATTTTACACCAACCGTTAAACATGGTGGAGGAAAACTCTTGTTTTGGGGATGTTTCTGTGCTCTTGGAGTCGGTGAATTAATGGAAATTAATGGGTATTTCAATTCCCTTCGAAAATGGGGCAGAAGTGTACGTCACACGATGTTCATGCAAGACAACGACCCCAAGCATAAGTCTGATAAGACCATTAAATTCCTTTACGAGGAGAAATTGAAAGTCGTTGACTTGCCAGCACAAAGACCTGATCTTAACCCACTCGAAAATTTATGGTTTTTAATTATTAAAGTTAAAAACGGGTTTACAACTTTCTTACTCCTATTGCGGCATTCCTCGAGTGTAATTTAGTACCTAGAGGTTTGGTACTCAATTACACCCGAGGAATGCTGCAAATTGGTTGCTAGTGTTCCTGAAAGAATTCAGGCTGTAATTAAATCTAAAGGAAGATACACTCGATATTAATTTACTACAATATGTTATTTGCTTTCATTTGCGATAAAATTGTCACCATTAGCTATTCACATAAAAAAAAAAAAAAAAAAAAATCAATATCCTCTAAATTTAATTAAAAGCAATATTTTCAGTTATCTAAGTCTTAAATTTAATTAATAAAACTAAAATTTCATTTTTCCTCACAGCTTTTCTATTTAAAAAAATATAAAATATTTCTTTGTTCAAACATGGTGACAATTTTGGCACATATGTATATACTCTGTTCCGTATTGTTAACAATTTGTACTTGGTTAATTTAAAAAAATTGTTTCAAAGATATATACTCTTTTCTTTTTTGTTAACAATTTATGCTTTTGTTGATAAATAAATTTTGTTAAAAAGATTTTTTATCAACAATTGTCCTTTTTAATTATGGCATCTTCCGTTTAAACATTTAAAAGTTTCTATTTTCCTTCATTAAATATGTTTAACTTAAATTTATTGCTTTTTTATAAAGGTAAGTATACAAAGTGTTATAAAATAAGTTTTTGTAACTCTCATTAAATTTTCAGAATTTTTTGTTTAGAGATTATTTTCTCCATAATAATATTCAAATGTTTTACATATATATAAATATAAGTGTATATATATATATATATATATATATATATATATATATATATATATATATATATATATATATATATATATATATATATATATATATATATATATATATATATATATATATATATATATATATATATATATATATATATATATATACATTTTAACATATAAACACACACATTTTAATTTTTCTGATTTGTATTAATGACCTTTTTTTTTAAAATGTTAAATATATATAAAAAAAATTAAAATAGTTTAAGAAGTTTCAATATTTCCAAGTTTCTTCACTTAAAGCAAATATATGATTTTTTACAGAAGTTTTCTATTATTACTTTTGTATTTACTTATTATTGTTTATTTATTTTTGCATTAAATGCGTTTCAGAGTTATGAAAGAGATTTTTGACGGAGGATAACATTTTACCGTTCAACGCTAGCAGTATTTGCTGATCAGACAGTCCTTTATTTTTTTTTCAATTTGCCTTATTTATGAGTTCTTATCAATAAAAATTTATGAGTTCTTATCAATAAAAATTTATGAGTTCTTATCAATAAAAATTTATGAGTTCTTATCAATAAAAATTTATGAGTTCTTATCAATAAAAATTTATGAGTTCTTATCAATAAAAATTTATGAGTTCTTATCAATAAAAATTTATGAGTTCTTATCAATAAAAATTTATGAGTTCTTATCAATAAAAATTTATGAGTTCTTATCAATAAAAATTTATGAGTTCTTATCAATAAAAATTTATGAGTTCTTATCAATAAAAATTTATGAGTTCTTATCAATAAAAATTTATGAGTTCTTATCAATAAAAATTTATGAGTTCTTATCAATAAAAATTTATGAGTTCTTATCAATAAAAATTTATGAGTTCTTATCAATAAAAATTTATGAGTTCTTATCAATAAAAATTTTGTAATTTTTTTCAACTACCTTTTATTGATTTTTTGAACAACAAAACATATTGATACATTGCAATAATATTTTGTCAATAATGAATAATAACTTAAATATATAACATTACTCAGTTGTAAAGATTACAATTTATTTATAACTTTAGTATCAGTTCTTGAAAGAAATAACTTTACACATTGATGTATTATTTTAAAATATTTATTTAAATAAGAGAAGAGGTAGAATAAAGTCGATAATTATTTATGTTTTATTTGCTTACACTTTATTTTAGATAAGTTAAGAGAGAAAATTAAAAATTCAATCTTAAAATCAAAGTTCAACTTTTTATTATATTATTCATTATTTTGACACACTCCTTCGATGCTTAGTTATGTCTGATGATTTAATAAGTGAAATCATTAGACTTCGTCAAAATAAAAGAAACCAGGCTAAGCGAGATGAATTGAACCGTCGCCAAAATGAAATAGATGAGCTTAGGTTAGCTGAAATAAATCGTCATTGAAATGAAAGAGATTAGTCTAGGTGAGCTGAGATAAATTGTTGTCGAAATGAGAGAGATAAGCCAAGGTAAGCTGAAATAAATTGTTGTAGAAATGAAAGATATCAGGCTAGGCGAGAACTCAGTAAGTATAAATGCATCGCATAGCATAAAATAGTATTGCTATAAAAAGTAACTCATAAGTAATCTCATAAAATTAAACCATATTTGTCAGTGTTGTGGTGCGAAGAAGTTTTTGAATAAAACTCATTTTTGGGCCGCTATTCAGGGCCGCCATTCAGGAAAAGTTAGCTCCGCTTTCTCCATATTCACCACTTTTGACTGATTTCATGACAGGAAACCATGTTGATCATCCTGTCAATCAAAAATATTTTAAACACCTAAGGAGTTATAGCTCCTCTCCACCTTTTGCTTCCTTTACAGCCATAATAGCTCCCCCCTCAAATAATGGCCCTTTCTGTTTTAGGGTCTATGGGCAAATTTTGTATCGTGTTGGAAATTTGAGGCCTGAAGAAGGTTTTCTACCCACATATTGTCAGTTTAATATATATGATCCTAATTCAGCAGCGTCATTCAGAATGGAGCAACCTGGTAATGATGGTTGTATAAATGAGTTAATGCAAATTGCAATAACAAATCTTGAAACTTTCACAAAAGAAAAACAGCCTAACAAAGTTTCTTATTTGTTATCCGTTTAGTCACATTTTTAAGTTTTTAAATAAATAAATAGTACATAACAAATCAGTATGTATTAAGTGTATTTAATTATATAACTATATAATTAAATAATTAAATAACTTTGTTCCATTTTTATGTCGAATTCTTTCTATTATGACTGATTTTTTAAAGTTCCTACATAGCTTAATATAAGAAATGTTCGGAATGTTGATTGTATTCAAAAAGCTAAAACAAAGCTTAATACCATTTAATAAAGAATATATAGCAATAAAACAATTTTTCAATTGTTTTTATAAGTATTTTTAATACTTTTTTATGTTGAATAGAATATTTTTTTAAATTTTTATTAAAGTTTATATTTTTATTTTATCACAAGAAAAATACGTTTTTTGTTTCTCAATTAAATTTCTATATTTCATTATCTGTGGAACTATTGTTTTGAATGAATTTATTGGCTGTTTTTGTTTTGTTTTATATATTTCGGTTATTTTTTTATATGTGAATAGAAACCATTTATACTTTTGTTGCCTTTTGTACTCGAAGTTTCCACTTGCATTAAGTATTGATTTTTGGCACAAACAACAGGTTTAATAATTTATTCGTCTAATTCGGCAGTTAAAACAGCTCAAAACTATTCAACTAGTGCTTATCAGAGTCTTGTTTCCCAGCCTTCTGGAAAGCAGCATCTGTTATCGTTACTTTCAAAATTCTGGAGAGCAATCTGATTCGTCTAATTACCATGCCATTTGTCTTTTTCTAACGTAAGCAAAGTTTTTGAATCTATAATTAACTAACACTTAATCTCTCATCTTGTATCTAATAACTTACTTTCTGATCATCAAAATGAATTTCGATGTTCTCGTTCTACAGCTGATTTGCTAACAGTAATAACCGATAGGTTTTATCGTACATTTAATAAAGGTGGAAAGGTTAAGGCTATCGCTCTTGACATTTTAAAAGCTTTTGATAAAGTTTGGCATGCTGGTCTTTTACATAAGCTTTCTTCTTACAGTGTATTTACATTTAAAAGATTATTGAATCCTTCCTTTCCAATCATATTATAAAAGTTGTTCTCGATAGATAGCACTCTACTTCTTATTCTGTAACTTCAGGGGTTCCTCAAGGTTCTATCCTTGGCCCTATACTTTTTTTAGTTTACATTAACAATTTTCCAGATATTCTTACATCTTAGGAGACATTGTTCGCTGATAATATTACCATTTATTCTTGTCATGAAAGAAGCCAACAGTTTCATATTGCTTGGTGGGGGCATTTGAGCCTGAAAAGGATCTCACTTATGCTACAGCATGGGGTTCGCAGTGGCTGATAAACTTTAATTCCGATAAAAATAAATTTTTTTTAGTCAATGGTTATCGCAACACTTTAGATCTTCCTATATTTATGAACGGTAATGTACTTGATGAGTCATCTACCTTCATCTTCTAGGTTTAACTCTTACTTCCGATCTTTCTTGGAAACCATATATCAAATTCGTTGCAAAATTAGCACCTACTAAGGTTGCATCTTTTTATCGAGCGCGACACTTTTTTACTCTGAATTCTATTCTCTATCTTCTAACGATGCCCTTTCTTTTTTAGTCAAGGTGCGAAAACGGATTGTAAACATAGTTGGACCTGCTCTTGCAGCTAACCTCCAACCATTATCACATCACCGTAATGTTACTTCTCTTTCTTTTTTCTACAGATATCATTATAGGCACTGCTCTAAAGAGCTAACGTCTCTTGTGCCATCTACTAAAATTCATTCTCGTGTTACTCGTCATTCAATTAAGTCTCGTCTTTTTTCTGCGACTGTTCCTAAGTGCTCCAAAAACTCTTATTCCTCTAATTTTTTTCCTCTATCATCAGTTCTTTGGAATTCGCTTCCTTCATCTTTCTTTCCTGATTCATATAATTTGCAATCTTTTGAGTCGTCTGTCAATCGTTATCTTGCTCTACAACTTACATCTTTTCTCTTCTAGTAACGTCCAACTCTAATTAGTGGTTGCTTGCAACCTTGTTCAAAGCGAAGATGTTTAAAAAAAAATTGAATGAACTTGTTTAGAGTTTTTCACAAAAAAGCTTTTAGAAAAAGTATCAAACAGATAAAGCTAACTTATTTAAAATAACTAGATTTCTTTAGGCCGTTTTTTAATGTCCAACTTTGCTTTTTAAACAAATCTTAATGAGAGGATAAAATATTATTACGGCCTAAGTTTCGAAAAACACCTGAAGAAATGTTATGCAACTGTTATATATGTTCAAGATACTTTTATTATTCAAAAAATATTGAGGTAAATAAGTACAGTTATAAAGTAAAGAAAACTAATTGTTAACAAAAAGCTAAAAACTTTAAGTCGATTGATTTTCTGCTGTTTACTATAATAAATTAAAGTATAGAGACCAAATTGGGAACAAGTTTAGAAAGAGTCGGGTGATGAACAGACTTACCACGACCCATATCTTACCACGACTCGTATCGTACGGTTTATGACAGCTAGTATGTTTAATGATTACTTAAAATAATAACCAATAACCCAGGGCCGTCCCGAAAAGATTTTAAAGGGGGTGTAACGAATCTGGTTTTCGCCCCTTAAAACCAAAAAACACTCGAATACTCGAGCATTCTATATATATATAAAAAAAAAAGTTATTGATAATCATATCAAAAAAACTTCGTGAGTTTTTAAAAGGTATTAGATAACAAAGGATAACTAAAAGAGAAGATTAAGTAAATAAACAGTTAGCAAAATGCAAAAATGTTTTGGAACCACTATTCGCCAAAACACTATGGCTATATGGAATAGTAAAAATAATACTGTTTTGCACGTGATGAAAAAGAGTACTGGGAGTTTGGCTGTACTCTACATAAGTTTTAGTTACTATAAATTTTTTTGATCATCCACACTTTCCCCTTTAATTTTTATAGCTTTATCCTAAGTGCTTAAGATTTTTATTAACGTAGTCAAAGATTTAAATTTACGATTGTCTTAACTTTACTAAAAATTGACCATGTTTGTTTTAAATTGAGTTTATGCTTCTCTAATAAATTTAAAAATTATCTTTTGATTCTTCACTTACAGGAAACAAAACCTTGTTATGAAGTATTTTCACACGTTGTTAACAATAAAAAAGAAACGCTTGAACAATTCAAAACTGAATCGAAACACCTTTTATTATGTATTGGCTCTAATATAATCGATTATTATTTTTTATTAAGAGAATTAGAGATTGACTAAGTTTAAAACATATCGTTGTTTAACTTTTTACGCCGTTCAAGAATCTTTAGTTTACTGTTTCCCTTAAAAAGTTATGAGTTTAAAACGGAAAAGGTGGCTAATTGTTAACTTTGTGAATGAGACTTTTATAAATTAGTTATGTTTTAGCTATCCAATGAATTATAGTTATCCAACTATTAGTATTCATGTTTTAGTCGTAGATGAACACGTGACAAATTTTAACTCGTTTGCATCGAAAACAATATCGTGTTAATATGCTTATCAAGAAAGTTCTAAATTTACAATTAGCTCATTTGCTTGCTGCAGCTTTGCAACAATTGTTATACTCCAAATAAATCAAGAAACAATCTTTGCTCTGGCTACAATAACGGCAGCAAACCAAGTCAAGTAAAAAAAGTGAATGTTACAAATGTAAAAATTCACAAAAAGTGTCACAAAATTTCACAAGTGACAACTCAACTCGAACTTCAGAAAAACTTATTAGTTAGTTTTTCTTTTAATTATCCACCAATATGCATATTTTCCCCATAAAATAGTTATAAACAAGCAATTTTTTGAAAACGTTGGTGTGGAAAAAATGGAAAGTTTCATTTTACAACAGCATTTTTTTCGACCTTTTTTTTCTTCACCATTTTTTTTTTAACCATTTTTTTTCACGAATTAAAGTTTTTTAAAAAACTAAAGAATTTTATTTAAAATATTATAATAAAGCTCAATTTTCTCTTTTAAAAAAAAAAATTTTTGAAAAAAAACTTATTACAACTCTTACCTTTTTTATTTTGCCCCATTTTACTCTATATAAAGTATATATACAATTATTCAATATATAAAAATATATTTAGCGATAGAGGTACAGACTTATCGAATTTTAGTTGACAAGCTCCGCCCTTAATTTTTCCTAATATGCCAAAATAAATTTTATGTAAATTATAACAAAAACGTTATACAAGGATTCTTCAATAAGTACTGTTTAAGAATACTTCAATTTATACTTTTTAATGAGACAACCGCCTTACTTCCCACACTTATGCTACATCACTGACCTTACTGCAATCGCCAAAATTTTATAGGAGATTTAAAAACTGTACTTTTTTATTTGAGATTATTTGTAGAAAGTTTTTGGGTAAGTTATAATTTTTGGTTAGGGTGACATTATTACGTTGATTGCCACAAATTAAATTGTTGACAAATAATTTAGATGAAGATGGTTTTTTAAATGTCACATAAAACTTAGTCCCACACACCTAAATGGTTTTTTTACACTGGTCACAAACTATCTATTCTTTACGAGGTTGTTTGCATTTTTTGCTTTAAATCCAAACAACAAACAAGTTTGATCATTATAAAAAGTTCCTACATTTTTTCCTTTTTTTTTCTTTTTCTTCCGTCACTGAAACATAGTTTAAATGACAAAGTTCTAGTAAAAGTTTTATGTTTATATGTGCATATACAAGTAGCAAAATTATTTATAAGTGTTTTATTTTCTTTATTTAGGCTTATAAAGTTCAACTAATGAAGAAGGATTTATAATAGCTTATTTGCAGTTATACATGGCATTAATTTGTTGAATATCAATTTTACTAAATCCATTTCTATTTCCAATAACATTTTGCTTCGATGGATCAGTAGTTGTGATAGTAATTCTACCGTTACCAAATGCAGTTTGACCATAGTGCATAATCGATTCATAATCATAAGGCGTTCCCAAGCTATCTACAGATCGTTGAGTTTGTTTGAGAAAGTTGAATCGCATTTCTTGAATAAAAAAATAAGTCTATCAATAACATTTTTTAAATTAGTTATACTGCAAGTGTAAGTTTAGTTTTAAGTCTAGTTTAAAGTTTTGTTTTCAATTTATTTTTATGTCTAGTTACTTATCAAGTTTTTAATGTAGCTATGCGTTAAATTCTAAACATGTTTTTGAGATTCTAAATTTTAAATAATCTTCGGGACTGTTTTCAAAAATATACTTTTAACAATTAACGTGGTTGTTTAACCGTGGTTGTAAAAAATTAATAATTGCAGTTTGTTGAAGAACTTTTAAAATTTATGAATAAAAAAAAAATGTATTTAAAAAAAAAATTTAAGAAATAAAATTTAACTGTCATCGTTGTGCATGTATGTAGCGCGTAGTATTTACTATGAAGTAAGGTAGACCGAGGAGTGTTTGTCCTCTTCTTTTTCTTTAATGTGTAACATTATTAGCTTCTCATGTTTTATTTTAATTTTTTATGGAAAAAGGTTGGCATAACCTTAGACTATCCAAAAATAACAATAATAAAATATTATTGATTGGTTTCCGATTTCTATTTTTCGCATTTTTTTATTAATTAATATTTTTATTTTTTATTTTTTTAGATTAAAAGTATTTTTCATGTTTCGAATAAATATTTTATTTTTTATTTTTTTAGATGAAACATTTTTCGATTAAAAACCGTCAATCACAGTGAGCATAAACATGCTAGAGACACTGTTTAAAAGTCTGCACCCTTCCAAACTTGATCCAATTAAGATGATACTTTTTGGAATGAGACTTAAATTACTGCCAACTTTTACCTAAATTCCGAGCTCGTTAAAGCACGTAGTATTTGAATAAACTTGACTAGGCCAACCCGTCCCTACGACTAAACTACCCCGGTCTACCTTATTACGTAATCTAATTAAAATATAAAATAATTTGGAGAACTGCAATGGTACCTCATTACAAAAGTTTGAAAATTTCATTAATGATAATAAAAAGATTAAAATAAAAATTTGAGAGGTATAAATGGTTCAAATTAAGTTAGTATGCTTTTCCTCTTCTAACAAATTTTAGTCAAAAAACTTTTAAAATTTATACTTTTAAACTTTTATTATTAAAAGCTTTAAATTGTTTGTTGAAGTTTTAAAACATCAATAATTAAAAATTGAGAGAACTTTTTTCAAATCTATTTATATGTCTGTAAATTACCATGCTAAAAACTTTTAAGTGTATTTTCACATCTAGTTCAAGTATTTTGTTCGCTCTAGTTATTTGTGTTGTTTAGTCAACTTCTGAATAAAGAAACAAAATAAAAAATAAAAAAAGAATTAAAATAAATTACTTGTTGGAATGTAACCCCAATGTATTGTAATAAAATTATCTCGATCAGGTCTACTCTGTTCATGAAACAACCCTAAAATTCAATCACAAACATATATAAAATGCAGGTCTCGAGACTAAAATCTAGATCTCGAGACGTCTCGAGACTTACACTCAATTGTCTTAGTTTCGGTCTTTGTCTTGAAGCTTGGAGTCTTGGTCTTGGTCTTGATCTTAAAAACCTGAAATAATAGTCTTGGTCTTTACCTGAGACCTTTACTGTCTCGTACTTTCATGATCTTTACAAAAATATCAACACAATGAACAAGTTAATAACTGATAATAGCACGTTTATCACCGCAATATATCGTTGATCACCGCATGTCTTCTATATGTGTTTATATGTGCTATTCTTAGCTTCTTAGTGTGATGGTCGTGCACTATTTATTTTAGTACATTTTGTTTTTAACAAAGTTAGTTTTCCGTAATTATTAAAGATATCTTTTGTTTACTGCATCAGTGCTCTACATATTCAATGACATAATTATACTATGCACGTGTTATTACATAAATATACTAATTATACATAATATACATAATGCACGTGTTATTACATTTTATAATAGAGTAATGTGCATAAATGTTAAAATAATACATCAACTAAAGGCCTAAAATTATGCACATACGTGTGAAAATTATTGTAAATCTTTATCTTGGTTTTGTGAAAACTTTTAAAGTCTTAGTCTTGTTCTGGGGTTTATATTTTGATTTCTAAGTCTTGATATTGGTTTTGAAATCTTTAGTCTTGATATTGGTGTTGAAATCTTTAGTCTTGGTCATGGTCTTAAGCCCAAATGTTATGGTCTTAGTTTTAGTCTTGGCCTTTACTGTTTTAACTATATATCTGGTTAAATTAAAAAATACATAAATTTTGATTTATTAATTTTATGAAAAAACTTTTTCAGGATTTGATGCATTTAATGTTGGAGCATCCACTGCGTGTTGTGTGAGAGAATTCCACTGTACTACAACTTTTTCGTAATATAGTTAAATCTCTCCACGCATCTTCTTAAAAACTGATGTTCGAATTCTTTGTCGCGGCTGTGCAAACTGTATATGTCGTACCTAATCAGTTGGTGCTGTTGGACTAGAAAATTTAATTTTTCTATGTTGTTGAGTATCTTAGACTGCTGGATAATGTCTCCGCGTAAACAGCGTTTTTTTAAGGAGGTAATTCCAAGTGTCTGCAGACGTTTTTTTTGTGTCCATATGGCTAATAGATGATATCGCCTTGGTGACGCTAATAGATGATATTGCCTTGGTGAATTAAACTTCTTGAACATTCTCAAGTAAATTAATATCCATATCATGTAACGGTGACGGATTGAATGACAAATTCAAAATATAGCTGGAAATATGTTACATAGAGTGCGCGTCACAAAGTTAAGCTTCTGCAGCAGAAAGCATTTTTAGGCTTTCCTATTTTGCGATTGGCTTTGAAAGCTGCTTTTTCAACATGTGGTTTGACTTTTAGGTCATTTGAGACAGGAACGCTGAGATTATATTTAATAGTTGTAGTTGCAAATGTGTTATGTATGCTATCAGTGGTTTCCATGGAGTACTCTAGTGTTAAACGTTGCTTTTGAAAACCGTATAAAGTGTAATGATTTGTTTTTCAAAGATCTTTGTTTTTGAGCTCTAAAATTTTTTAATCTAAAAAATATTAGTTTTAGAAGATAAATCTACTAAATAGAAATTTAGTAAATTAGTTAAAAAAAAGTAAGATTATAAAAATTATTTATAGGTACAGAACATGGAAGCAATTAAAATAACACACCTTATACAATATTATCATTTTGTCATTTTGCAACTAAAGTCACATAAGTTCTTTGTATAAATAGTTAAAAAAGTTTAATTGAGGTATGTTAATATTTAGTGGGTTTCCTTTTATTTCAATAACTGCGGGACAACAATGGCCAAATGACAAGATCAATTTGGCATCGTTGAGGCGTAATGGCGTCCTAAGCAGCCTTTACTTCAATCCAAAGTTGATCTGAACTTGCTGCGGTTGCCCAATTTATACTTCTGTCAACTTCTGTGACTGTGTAGACCTCCTCAAAACATCAATCTTTTATAAATAAAGTAATAGCATTGAAGACTTTCTTACGAGAACAATTCAATATATGAGCTATTTTAATCCTTTATCTCAAAATGTCTGTCTTGTTCTCGGAAGACATTTATTTCATGTTTACCACGTCCCATAGTTAATAGATGATAAATTTTACTCAATGAATTACGAGAATACCCTCAAAAAACTGAAAACAATAATTTTCTTTTGACATAATATAAGAATTTATTTTTAAGAAAAAGTAGATGTTTGCTATTTAAAATAAAAAACAAAATTTGGTATCAAAAAGAAAAACCAACTTATCATGAAAGTGTCCTATTAATACTGTCGCCGCTTTATGTGCGCGTCTTTAAATTTATTATTATCTTGTTTTATTATACATATTTATATACCAATACTGTGTCCAATCTCATGTAATATGGTTCCATGTCCTAGGCAACCGTTAGCTAACGAAACATTATTAACTCTTCCATCTTTATAACCAACCGGAGAGGAGCAACTGTAAAATATAATTTTTTTAAATATAATATTATATTAGATTACAATGACATGAAGTTAGATATATACATAAAATTGAATCACGAATAAATTGAAAAAACACAATGACAATAAGCAAAGTGAAGACAGCATAAGCTTTTAAAATAGTGTTGCATAGATGACAGAAAAGTAATTTTAAATTCAGAGATAATCAATAGTTAATAGTTGAACAATTATTAAATTAAATTAAATTATTATTATAATAATTAGGTTCGTTAAATCAAAAATTAAAATATTGAAAAGTTTTTATTAAATTTTTTAAAAACTTTTATTTAAGTAGTTGAGGTAAAAAAAAATGATTTATGGATATGATTTATTCCAACTGTGTACACACAGTTGGAATCATGCGCTAAGGGAATCAATGTAAGCATGCATTATTCTTAACCACCACCACCAACAAACCTCTAATTTGTTTTTTATTAGTTGAAAAATAAATATCAGATTATACCTTTGATATTTCAGGGTTATGGTTAGGGTTTTATATTTATGATTTATTGATTTCCCAGTCCTTTTCATCAACTCTCAATTCTGGTCAGTTAGTAGGTTTAGCTGTTTTGAGCACAAAGTTCAAATTTTTTTAAATTGTTTCATAGCCAGTTTTATCATAATGAGTTTAGATAATTGCATAACACGTTAGTTTAATTAGGTAAACTCATTAGCATAAATTTGATCATTAAGTGTCGACCACATTCTTTTTTTCCAAACTTGTCATATTATTTTTTATTCTTTATATTCTTCCCTGTTTATCATCTATACTTAAGAAACATTAGACCCAGACCCCAAAAATTTGCTGATGTTTAATAATTATTACTGCACTAGAATATGGTAGGGGTTGGCAACCCGCTGCTTGCAAGCCGTAGCCGGCTCTTTTATTTAAATTATGAGGCTATCAAGACTTTTTGTGGTTTTAGATCTAAAGAAAAAAGAATGGAAAAAATCAAAAATATTCTACTTTCTGAAAAAAACAATTTACAGAACAATAAAAATAGCAGAGAATGCGCCATGATGGGTAATGCGGCATCACAACAGTTTTCTAATACAATACTGTCGTATATATTTTCTTTAGCGTGTTATAAGTCATGTGACTTTAAGGATACTGTCCAAGTAGGGCAATATGTATCCCGCCAGGGTATACCCAAAGAACTGCTAATATTGTTTCTGTTTAAAGGACAAAATCGTGGAGAATCTCTATCGCTACAGATGGTGCAAAGAGTATGAGTGGTTATAATAACTTTGTGTTTCGTTTGAAGAAAATTTTTTTATCTTTTTAAAGTTTTTGTTGCATTATCACCAAGAGGCACAGGGTACGTAAACATTTTCTTTCGAGAATCAAGAGGTCAGTGAATCAAACATATTAAAACATTTTTATCGTCAAATGCTTTCGAATACCCGGGGTTAAATTATGATAGTTGGTTAGAAAAATTCTATTTTGCTTTATTTTTGAAAATGTAAACTCTTTTGAAAGTCAATTATTTATGTTTGTTCAAGATATTACCAATCAAAATTTATTTTATTTCTTCCGTTTAAAAAAGAATCAAAAAATATCAATAAAACTTATAAATTCACACAGCTATAAGTATTATTAAAAAGAAAATAGGACTGCTGTAAATAAAGTTATCCACTTTTGAACAGCAAACAATTATAGATTGACTAACTGAGACAACTCTAGCTCTGAGAGTACAATGTTTGATGCTTAAACTTTTTTGTTTTAGATGTTATTAAAGTTTAAAGGTTAATAAACAAAAATAATAATGATAATTTGAAATTAAAAATTTTATTAATTACCCTTCTCCAACAAAGAAATTTAGGTAAGTGTTTTCTTTGCTTCTTTTGACAAACTTTAAACACGTGAATTTATGGTAATCATCTATAGCATTCATAATACTTTGATGGTCGTTTATGTCTAAATATAAATATTATAGTTAAATATAAATTGTATAAATATTGAGAAAAGCAAGAGCTTAATTAATAATACTTAAATAAAAATTAATAAAGTTATGTATAAAACTACTTACGAATTGTATTATATGCCATATAGAATTGTTACGTTAAAATGTTACATAAATTTTTTTGTTAAACACTGTAAATATTCGAAGTTATTACTTTTGTAGAGCCCGAAAAATACCATTAAGAGGTAATGTTATATTAGGCAATTAAATATTAAAATAAAATAATATTATAATTATTAGTTAAAAAGTTATGTAACTTTTAAACCACAAAGTTTATGATTTTTTGTTTGTTTGACTTTTGACGTTTTGACGTCAATAATTAATATTTTTAGGAAACGCCTCAACCTTTCCATAACGTCCGTTTTTTACAGCCTTGCATCAAAAGTAGCAATCAATAAGACCGTTATTAATCAAAACTGAGAATATAACAATAATAAAAGCAATAGTAATTGAAGACCTCGGTGCAAAAACGATTATATCCATTTTTACAAATTGTTCAGGAGAAGGAAAAAACTTATTAACTTTGAAATTTTTATTTTCTCTCAATTTTTTAAGTTCTGCGTAGTTTAGTATAAGATGTTTTTTGTAAATTTTGTTTTTGTATCATCAACACTAACTACAATATAAAAAAAATAAACTCAAGGAGTTACCTCGTTTTTGCACTAAGCAGATAAAATTAAATTTATTACTATCAAGATCCGACACAACAAGATTAGAATTAACAAAAATACCAAACAGGTTTCATAAGTGCTATATTTATTTATTTATTATGTTAAATTTCCTTAAAAATGTATTAACTAAGCTTTAGCTGTTTTATTGCCGATGATTATTTTTTTTAAATCCAATAATAGAATACCAGAAATGACAAATAACAAACAAGCAAACTTTCTAAATTGTGTACTGTATTTCATTACTTAAAATATTATATCACAATAAAAAATAAATTTTAGTCTGTGAAGCTATCCTAAGAAAGTGGACCATCTTGTTTTGTACCTTGTCACTTTAACGTGTCATAAAACTACATACAGTTTAGTGGAACATATTTGGCTCCAAGTTTTTTTACTTGTAAATTCTTCGGGTGCTTACTGCTATTAGACCGGAATGTCATTATTTAGTAAAGTCAGACAGGCTCCAAATTTTTGAAAAAAAAATTTTCTTTCAAAAAACCACTGGCCAAACTGCTGCATTTACATATTTTTGTGAGTAATCCATCACACGGTAAGATAAGATTGAAAACTTTTTCTTTCCGTTTATTTAAGACCTTTTTCTTTGAATAAACCAGAGAAACGGCTACTAAAGTTCAAGAACAGCTCTCGCGTTACAAAAACAAACTTGCGATAAATATTTCTTACTAAAAAAAACCTATTCTTCTGGTAAAAGTATTCTTTCTCTTTCTCTTTTCTTTTTCAATCAAGCTAAAACTCGGGTCGCAAGGTTAGAAGCAGTGTCCTGGTTCAAGATAGTGATTTAGTGACAAATTTTTTAGAATGAGCTAAAGTATATAGATAGTGAGCAAATTTATGATTTTTATTTTGTGAACTACGGTTGTCAGACTACAAGTAGAGCTTATTGACTGAAGCAGCAAAAAAATTTTGAATAAAAAAATGCTGACACCTTTCAACATCATTTTGTGCTTTTTTGACAACTGTTTCATTATACATAAAGAAATAAGACTTTTCAGAACTGGCAGCGTATATACAAAAAATTATATTCCCAAAGCTGGTGTTTGAAAAAAATATCACCATTTACCAAATGAGGGAGGGACATGTTTTGCTGATAATCAAATGTTAATAACTCTAC
>NC_088922.1:2265000-2542500 GCF_038396675.1 Hydra vulgaris
CCTGTAGCCACTCATTAAAAAAATATTTTTACAATTAATTAACTTTTTTTGTAACAGTTTGGTATAATTGTCTCACTTCTTAATTTCAATTTAAAAAAAAATAAATAAAAATTAATTTTGTTGTTATTTTTCCAATTCAATCGAATTTTTATCAATAAAAAACATTCTCACTCATATTGCTGATGTGATAGGGCACAATATTGTTTGGCCACCGTCCACCTACTATGCTTGCATACCCATTTGATTCTTCTTTTTCTTTGAGGTCTATTTGAATATCTCCTTGAAACAACTTGCTATCTATTTTTAAAAAACAGTTCAACATGAAATCTTGCGCAAAAAAAAAATTATTAAGAAGTCATTTATATTTCTACTTTTTTATACGATTTTATTTATACTTACTCTCCATTTCTTGTACCCAACACACAGATTCCACATAACCACCATAAAAAACAACAAAAACCAGTAGAAAATGCATTTTTATATAGCTCTCGTTGTGGTTATCATAGATGAGGTTTCTTACCTATAGAAATAACAAACTGAGTTGTTGAACACTTGTGTCAATATATAACTTGCTTGAAAGCTGTGAAAATAAAATCCGTAAAATAAGAACTTTGAGTTGTTTAAGTGATTAGGATATATATATATATATATATATATATATATATATATATATATATATATATATATATATATATATATATATATATATATATATATATATATATATATATATATATATATATATATATATATATATATATATATATATATATATATATATATTTGTATATTTGTATAAATATCGCATGAGTAGAGCAAATATATTTTAACAGATTTACATGAATATTTGTCAATATAAAAGTTAAAAAAAAAAAATTGAATACACAAAGTAAATATTTATATTTACCTACATTTATTTATATAATTAAAACATAGTTTTAAAAAGAGAACTAATAATAAATAACTAATAATTAATACAAAAATAAAACAAACTTAAAAATGTATAAAAATGTTTTCAAATTACAAAATGATATGTTTAAGTATTCTTCTTCTATTAAATATGAAGTTTTATTCTTGAGAAAAATCATAAAAAAGTTCCTTGAAATAAGAAAAAAACTTAAAATAGCTGTCAAAACTAGTTTTGTAATATTACAACCATTTGAGAAATAACACAACAATGTTAAAATCAGCCGTGGCACAATGCTTGGAGTTCTGGCTCAGAGCCAAAGGTTTCCAGGTTCGATGTCAGCAGTAACCCAAAAAGCGACATTTGTAAGAATGCAGGTATAACTTACTGTTTAAATGATCCTCTCATGTTCTTTTCTTGGAGCACCATAATAACTAAAAAAAGAAATCGTTTTTTAACTTGTTTTCTTTTCTTTTAAGTATTAGGGTAGACCGTTGCGCGTTGGTCGAAGGAGCAGGTTAAGTTAAGTTAAATAAATAGAACGGGCTGTAATGAAATCATTACAACATAATATTGAACTCGGGTTTATGAAAGACGATTTTTTTTAATTAATTTTTTTTCTTTTTCTCTTGTGGTTTGTTTCGAGTTGCTTTTAAGCTCAAAAAAACCTATTTATACCTTATGTATTCACCTTTTTATACCTGCGACGGTAGGTGTCAAAAGGTGAATACATAATTAACTTACCCCATTAACAAAAAAATTAGCTCAGGTGACATTAACGAATAAAGACAATAATAAATGCATTAAAAATTGAATATGAACTTTTAATAATGTTATTTTTAGATATTCTAAAGTGTTTTCAAACTTTGCCTATAAAAGGATCGAATAAAACATTCCTAAAGTAACAAATCTATGAAAAAATTATGGATCAACAATTCATAACTTTCATTAAATTTGAAAATGAGTTTTCAAATTCAATGAAAGTTTCTCATTAATGAAAAAGAAGTAGAGCTTGGTACAGTTACCTTTTTTTTTTTTTTTTTTTTTTTGAGCTGTAAAAAGAGAAAAGTAAACTTTAAAATAAATGTTTTTTAGAATATAAATAAAATTAAAAGAGTATTCTATTTTTATTTTGTTTTTTAAAATTAGAACTCAGGATAAAAGTTTATTTTCATGATTATTATTTTTTTTGAATCTATTTTAGGTGCTCCAAGAAGTCCCTACGGTTTAATCACAGAGCACCGCAGAAGAGCATTTGAAAGGAAGTTCACGTATCCTTTTAATAAATATCGCAATGATCTATAAAGCAAAACCATTTTTAAATATAAGATCTTTAAAAAGTTTTTTATTTTTATTTTATACATACACGTTTTTATTATATGGGCAAGCACCAACTACTCTAAGGTAAAAAAAATTGTTCCAAACAAAAACATGCTTGCGGGTTTGTATTTGGAGCAACTAGAACTGTGCCTTATGAGCCATCTACGTAAACTTAATGCGTTAAATGTGTTTAAAATTAACATAAACCTAGTCATACAGTTCATGGATAAAATTAAATATGGACTGTCTCCAACGATATTTTATCCTTATTTTAGTGAAGTAAGTCATAAATACCCCAACAAATTTTCAGAAAAAAAATTTGTTACTCGAAAATCTAGTTTAAAATTATGTTCTTATTCTATTCGGTATCGGGGACCTAATTTGTGGAAAAATTTTCAACATTGTAAATATTGTAGAAAAAATATTTCCTCAATTCAAATCTGAATTCAGACGTTGTTTAGCTCTTACGGATTTTAATATAGTAGATTTTGTCTCTTTTAGAAGTTAAATTTAAAATCTAGATCGTTTAACAGAAAGAATAAAATCAATTAATACTAAGAATTTTAATGCTTTTATCAGACTTTTATGGAAAATATTCACTATTGAAGTTACCTACAAAACTACTATTATTTTAGAGTATTTACTTATATAAACAGACACGCTCTGTAAATTATCTTATATATACGGGTAAATTATCTTATATTTACTTCAATATATTTTATTATATTGCAACAGAAATATTATTTATTTAATTTCGAATTACAATTTGTTTATAACTTAAAACTGAAAATTTTGCCATTTTTATTATTATATTTTAACTTTTTTTTTTTCAATTATTTTTTTGTTGTTGTTGTTGATATTAACATCTTAAAACTCTTTTTTTAATGTTGTTGCTATGATACGGATATATAAAAATGTTAATCTTGGGAGTCGGTGATTATGCCTTTTTCTTACTCCAGTTGTACACTTTTTTTATTTTTATGTACAATGTATACATTTTTAAACTGCGAAACAAACTAAAATCTATGTTATTATATTTTTAAAAATCTAATACTCCGTAGATATTTTTTATAAATATGTTAGATGAAAATTCAATAACCATTTTTAAAAATGAACTTTAACTGTAAACCCAAAGCTTGAGCCACTCTGAGGTCACAAATTTTAAGCCAATCGAATAGAACTCCTTTTTTTGAGTTAGATCTTGAGACTAACTTCTAAATAAGTATTTGTGATTGTGATTTTAGGTACTTACAAGATGAAGATATATAAATGAAAAAAAAAGATTGTGTACTTTTGAAGCATAATATTTAGACCAGCCGAAATGCATATTACGTAACACGACGCACAAAAAGTTTGAATTGAAATTAATTGATGATTATAGTTTCTTTATTCAATCTTTTTTTTATACTTTGTTCATAACGTGCTATAATCTAATTAAGTGCAACAATACTTAGATTTAAAATATTATGTAAATTAAGTTAAATGAAAAACGATTTTTTTCTTTCTAAAAACCAGTGATAAATAAAACCACTTTCTAAAAACCTCTTTATTTCTTTTTGTTAAACGCCATTTTTAGTGGCGCCATCTTTATTGCCCAAACGTGTGTTGGTTATATTTTTAGTGGCACTTTATTGCCCAAACGTGTGTAGGTTATATATCATTGTTTATTTTTGAAACAGAAAATACTATTCATTCATTGTAACAATTTCGAACTTTAAATATGATTATCATATCTAATGTCAAAATTTAATCAGTCTAACCAAATCATACTTAATATCAAAATTTGAATATGAAATGAAATAGATTAAAAATAATGAATAAAGATTTATCGTACAGTTGTTCGTAGTTTTGAATTATTTTGTTCATTTGAGTTGGTGAAATATCAAAGTTTAAAGAATATAAATTGAAGATTTTTGAACAACGCATACGTTTACATAGAATACCATTATTAATAATGTTTCAGATGACAAAAATAGATGGTACCTTGGATCAAATTACTTTTTTTTGCCAGAAGATACCATGGACCACATAACTCGTGTGTTAGACAGATAGGTTCTTAATTAATTAATAAAAAAACTTGTTTTTTATTTAAATATTAAATAACATATTATTCTGAAATAAAAATAAAAGTTACACCGCTTATAAATTTTTTTGAGGAATTTCAAAAAAGTAAACGAATGAGTAAACAACCACAGTATTGAGAGATAGTTTAAGGTTATGAATTTATGCTGTAAAGTTTCAAATATATTGAAATTGTTAATTTTTTTTAACTTTAATTAGTGTCTTTATGTTTAAGTTTATGTCTATAGTATATCAGTAATAAAAATATTTTTAACTAAAATATTTTTCTGTTAAAAATGGGTAAAAGAAAAGAATTAACCATTACTGAAAGAGAAAGAATTCGGGTTTACCACGAAGAGAGCTATTCACAAGTTCAATTATCAAAAAAATAAAAATTTTAAGATGTTGTATACAAAGGACATTACTACGACACAAAGAACGTGGTGCCCATGCAAGTAAAAAACGCTCTGAAATCCACTGTCAAAAGATCGACTGAAGAAATTTGCTTGCACGGAGGTGTAGCTGTTCGTAATCCATTATTAAGACCTATTAAGATTAGTAAATTGCACAAATTTCAAGTTTTTGGTTCAAAACGTTGTGTTTTTGTACGCAGATACGCAGGGGAAAGGTATTTAAAAGAATGTTTACTACAAATAGTAAAACATGGAGGTGGTTCTGTCACTGTTTGGGGATGTTATTGTGAAGAAAATGTTAAGATTCTACATAAAATAGATAGAATAATAACAAAAGAAATTTATAAAGACGTTTTAGAACACCAAATACTGCCGTCTGGTGATGGATTATTTGCAAATCAGTATGTTTTTATGAATAATAATTATCCGAAGCATACTAGCTAGCTCTGGAAAAGCTATTTAGAAACCCTTCATTACCAGAAAGTACTAAAAATAATGGAATGGTTACAGCAATCACCAGATTTTAATCCAATAGAGTTGCTGAGGGAAGAGCTTAGCAGGAAGGTGGGTGAAGAGCAGGCATCTTCTATAAATAACCTTTGGCACATATTTGCAAGTGAAATGGAATGCAATACAATCGGATTTATTTCGTAAATTATTTAATCAGATGCCAAATATGTCTGCATCTGTAATAAAGAATAATGGAGGTTATTTTGACGAATCAAATATTTAATTAAAATATGAGTTAAAATGACATACTTTTAATAAAATATAGTTTATATCCAGAATTATATCGAATGAAAGCTATTTACTAAGTTAAATATACTAAATTGTAAACAAATAAACATTTATCATCATCAAATTTTTATGTTCAAAATTAATAAAAGTCCAAAAACTTTTAGTCTGTTATTCAAAACAAATCAGAATAAATACTTAATTTAAATAAATACTTAATTAGATATTCAAATAACACCTATATACAACCTAAAAGTAATTTTGCGGCAATTGATTTTTCAATTTCAAAATTTTAGTTTTCTTTCGTTTATGTGGGGGTGATGTTTTTTCGTTCATATCTTGCGGGAGAATTTCAAAAAGCTGATTTAAAATATGACGATAATTTTTTGACTTATAAATAAGTCAAAAAGTTATCGTCATACTATCGTCAGATTTTATAACATCTGCCAAAAAATCCTCCTAAGCTATCTTGAATTCATAACATTATGAACATTATGAATTCGTGTTAAGGTTAAGGTCAGCATATTATATGATGAATTAAAACATAATATTTATTTCTTAATTTATTACTTTTTCGGTAAAAGTTGATTGATCGGTATTATTTTTTTTGGTTATACTAATCAGTATTATATTAAAATGAATGATTTTTAAAACTTTTTATGAGTTAAATGACGTTAATTTTCCAGAATCTACTGTAAATAAAAAACCCAAAGCTAAAATTTCTCCATGGATCACAAAAGATCTCAGAAAATCCCCTAAAATTAAGCAAAAATTATATATCAAATATTTGAAAATCAAAATAGAGGAAACTAAAATTCTTCACAAAAAATATGCCAAAAATTTTGAAAGAAAAAATAATTTAAAAAAATTGTACTAATCCGATTTACTTGAGATAAACAATAATAGATCAAAATGCACCTGGGAGATACCTGTGACCTGAGAGAGACCTGGGAGATCCTAGGAGAACTTACTGGCACGCGGATTACAAAAACGTGCACTCTACCAAAAACTTTGAAAATTAACGATGATTTTTTTTCTGATCCAAGTCTGATATGTGATGAGTTAAACAAATATTTTGTAACAGTTGGCAAAAAATTAGCTAAATATATTTCTTTTGTGGTTAACAAAATAGATGCTTATGATTTTCCGATATCTTTAACCTTAACATCTTATGAACTTTCCTTTAAAGAATTCGAAAAATCTTTTAAAATGCTTAAAGTAAATAAATCCGTTGGTCACAATGGAATTAATAGTAATTTTTTCATCGACTCGTATGAACCCTTAAAAGATTTGAAGTTTTTCATTATTCAATAAAACAGGGAGTATTTTCAGATCATTTAAAAATAGCTAAGACACTCCAATTTTAAAGATAGGCAATCCAACTAATGTTACAAATTATCGCCCAATTTCTGTTATTTCTGTTTTTTCTAAAGTTTTGGAAAGAATTTTATATAATGTTATTTATAATCACCTTTCCTTAAATAATATACTATATATCAATCAATACGGGATCAAAAAAAATAACTCGACAGAACACACAATAATCCAAATTATTCGCAGTATAGCTGAATCATTAGAGAAGTCTCAATATACGTTGGGAATTTTCATAGCTTTATCAAAAGCGTTTGACACTATTGATTGCCGAATTCTCCTTAGAAAAATAGAGCACTATGGAATTAGAGGGAATGTTTTAATGATACTTAATAGTTATTTAAACAACCATAAACAGTTTGTTTATAGTAATGAAACTGGTACAACTAACTTATTAAATGTGGAGTTCTATAGGGCTCAGACTTCTTTTTTTATTCTACATCAATGATCTCCTTAAAGCGTCAAATTTAATGACTATCATGTTTGCTGATGACACTAATCTCTTTTTATCGCATAAAAGTATTTTTATAGAAAAAATCAAAGTAAAAAGAGAAATAAATACTAACTTTTAGGTGTCTATGTTGATGAAAACCTTAGCTGGAAATATCACACTAATTTTTTGTAGAACAAAATTGATAAAAGTGTAGAAGTAATGTATAAGGCTAGAAATGTTTTAAATTACCAAAGTTTAACACAATAATATTTTTATTTTATCCATTGTCATTTAAACTATGCAAATATTGCTTGTTGTAGAGCCAATAAAAGTAATCTGGAACCTCTTTATCGTCAGCAGAAACATAACTATATTATCTTTTACTTTGTTCGTTTTACTTTTAATTTGTTCGTTGCTGTTTGTTTACGCTGTATTGTATGATTTTATGATTTTATTAAAAAAAAAAAATATTTTAATAACCTTAATACAATACTGTATTGTGGAATAAAGGGATAAATGAAAAAAGAGTCGCCATCCCTCAGTGTGTATTTAAAGCCTGGAATTGTTATGCTGATTCAAATTTATTTCATTTTTCTTTTTCAAAGTTTAGAACTTGAATGAAAAGTAGAAACTAACAAATCAAAAATAGCAAACCAAACAAATGTTAATATGAAAATCTATATGTAAAAGAAATTTTATTAACTATATATGTAGGTGCAAAAAGATCCAACTTCAATCTCGACAATATCTAAACAAACAACAATTTATTAAAATAACAATTGATTGGCTGGATCATTTATATTTAAAACGGTCAATATTAAACTTCTAAAACTAACCAAATGGTTAAGTATGAATAAACTTTCAATTAATTAATTTAACTAAGTATACTATTTTTTATCGTCTCCATAAAAAAGATAAAATCCTTCTTACACTACCAAAACTTATTATTGGAGAATATATCGTAAAAAGAGAATCTTCAATTTAACTTTTAGGTGTAACTCTAGATAAAGACATAAATTGAAAAGACCACATAAAAATGATTGAAAATAAAATATCGGATTACTTTACCATAAAAATAAATTTCTAAAAATATCGGAATACAAAACCATACTTAGGTCAATCATGTTTGAAATATATATTACTAATTGCTACTACATACTCATTACTACTACATTTATTACTCATTTATTCATTCCTATCCTAACTATGCAAACATTGCTTGGTGCAGCACTAATAAAATAAAGACATAAAAGCTATTTAGCAATCAAAATCGTGCAATATATATATATATATATATATATATATATATATATATATATATATATATATATATATATATATATATATATATATATATATATATATATATATATATATATATATATATATATATGTATTATATCATCTTCTAATTTTTATGTATAAAACTAATAATTATACAATACCAAATATCTTCAAACCATTATTTAATAAAATCCAACACAAATACGTGGCTAAATATTCAATCTAAAAGAAAATCAAAAATATATAATTTTTGTTTTAAATTTTTATTTATGCAATTGTCAGGTAAAAAAAAAAAAAAAAAGGCAAGCTAATATATTGTTTACAACGGAGTTTTCCTGGGGAATTGATGTAAGGGTCTATTGCGGACGTATTTTAATGTATCGAATAAGTCAATTTCGCTAGAAATAAAAATACTTTAAGTAGTAGCTTTAACTATAAAAAAAATAAAATAATGGAATAGTTTTTAAACGAAAGAAAACAAATACAAAAAAAGCAGAGGCTGTTGCAAACACTCCAACGCCAAAACAGTAAGTAAAATATTAATTTATGTTCTTTTATCTTTTATTTTTATTATTTTTGAAACAAATTGTGTTTTTCGAGTAAAACTTCTAACCTATATAAATGAAATATGGTATTGAAACTTTTGTTTATAATCTAATTATAAATTACAAAACATTTAAAGCATTTTTAAAAAATAAATTGAAAAAAATCTTTCGATGCTCGAATTGAATTGGAAAAAACCGTGAAATAACACGGTTTTTTTCAAATGAATAAAAAAAAACCGAGCTAAAGTTACTTAAAACGAAAAGAAAAAAGGAAAAAGTTAACTTTTGAGGATATGGGATTTATAACTATAACACAGACCAAAGAAAATACCTGCTTCTCCAAACACTCAATTAAGCCCTCTAGTAAGTTATCTATTTTTTGTATCATTTCTTTTTCTTCAAATAACCTCTGATATTATAATTTTTGTTGTAATCACTTTTTTTATTAACTTTTTTTTTAAAGATCCCTATAATAATGACCATGAATCCCAGTCAGTCCATGAGGACCAAGAGAAATTATGAGCTCTTTTTCAAGATCATCTAGGGTTGTGATGAATGTGATGCTTAACTTAGAATGTGATGCTTAACCTGATTTGGTAATAATTAATGCTGACCCCTCTTTGTGGCCAGTTGTTTTGAGTCAAAAAGAGCAAAATGTAATCATTTTATAGGGACCCCTTTCACATTTTTTGAAGCAACGAGAATACCCTTGTAATTCTAAGAAGAAAACTTTTCCTTTGAATTTGTTTTATCAAACTTTGCCTGACAAGGAAAAAGTCGAAAAAGCCCTTTTGGTTTGGAGCTCAACCAACAAGGCTCTCTTCTGTTTTCCCTTGCTCACTCTTGGGCGCAAAAGCAGTATTCAAAAGTGGGTTATTGTTTCTTCTTTGTTGAAACAGAGGAGCTAGAGATCAATAAAGGAAACTAACGGATCGTGTGAAGCAGCAATCAAAACCATTGCACCAAAAGCTTTAAATGGATTGGAAAGAGGCATATATTCATTTTACCAGCTCCACTAGTATAGAGCTCCAGAAGCTAATCAATTCAGAGATACAGAAATGGAGGACAATTCTTCCTGATTTCTTGGATGTAACTCTTTTTTTGGCTTCTAGGTATTGAGCTTTTCTAGGTAACTTATTATAATGTCATTACCAGTTTTTATTATCACACCATATTATCATTATCAAATTTTATTATTTATATATTTATTGTGATTAATTTTAATGATTATATAACAATGTTCGCAGGTTAATGAACACACATGAGTAGGAAAGGAAGTGGAAACTTTCTTGCTGGTATGGAGCTTATTGGTTGCCACAATCCCTTCATTACATCCCACTTAGAAGATATTAAACGTCATCAACAAAAGTGCTTAAAAATGACTGACCATTACCTCTCTCCGTTGTCTCAAAACAAGTTCTTCAGAGAATGTGGTAGTGTCATCCAAAGTGAAGCTGTCAAAGAAATTTAGAATGGTATCTATTTCACCATCCTAGTCGATGGTACCACCATTACATCTCACACTAAACATGAAAACCTGGTTCAACTCAGCCAAGCAAGAGCCTGGAAAAAATAGTTATCATCTTTTGAATTTGTATTGCTAATTACAACTTAGTACAAAATCCTTGTTGCTGTTAAAGACGTTAGTCGTCTTCTACAATCTGAAGCTATTTCAATTGATGACGAGCTACGTTTGATTGGACAGTTGCTGGAAGATCTTAAACGAATTGGGACTCTTGATTGCATATTTTTCAAGAGGGTGTAGCTGGACCGCTAAGATTTGAAACTGTACTCGCTACTAAAGAAAGTTTAAACTGAAACGTTTTCACAATAAGGCATCAAACACAGCCCATTTCCACAACAGCCAAACGAGGGTTTGAACATTTCTAATATTGATTCAGTGGATTGATTAATTATTTGAGACTAGCGAGATATTTGGCAATATGTCTTCATCTGGATGAATAATGATGATTTTATCCGAGAGATGTTAACAAAGAGGATCTCATGAAGAAGGTCACTGTTTTAAAAATGCTAGCAAAACAATTTTCAAGCAAGGAAATATACTGCAGCGACTCAATCAAATTTTTGAGAAAAAACGCATTTCTCCGTACATTTGCATCATTATTCGGATTTTTAACACTATTCCTGCGTCAGTTGTGAGGGTGAACGATCGTTTAGTACACTGAATATTTTAAAAAACTCTCACCATACAACTATCGGCTAGCGTTGCGTTACTTTTGATTATTTCAATTGAAAAAGATTTGGCTAAAAAAGCGGACTATGAAAATGTCATCGATATTTAGGTGACAAGAAAAGCTCAAAAGTATCATTTTTAAACGCTTTATTTTTCTTTCTCGAAGATTTTGTTGATTGACTTTTTGTTTAATAGTTTTAAAATTTTTTGATTCATATGTCAGTCATACATCAGTCATACGTCAGTTTCTTAACCAATTTCTTAACCCAGAGAATTAATAGTAACGCAGGAAAAAAATGTGCTGTATCAGAAATAGATAATTGCTTCGTTCACAAAACTTAATCTTTTGTAATTACGCGGTTTAAAATAGAGGCGTCGTTCTTCATTTTTGACTCGGCGTCCATTAATGCTCTTGAAGGCCTGTTCTCTAAACTGAATATAACAAACATTTATTAACAATTAGGTATTTAAATTCTTTCGAAACAGTGCAACTAGCAAGCATTACCTTTTTTTTTTTTTCCTAACATTTACAAATTTCGTAAATTAAAAGTGTAATATTTACAAGTTTCGTGAATCAAAGTATATAATGGAATTTATAATTAAATAACACTTTAAAAAGGTTGTAACTATCTTATCACGAAGCCCTTACAATGTGATTGGTATATATTATGATTATGTTAAAAATATTTATGTATTAAGTACAACTATATTTTGATATTTTTTAAATTAAAATAAACTCAAGATAAAAATTAAACATAACAAGATGCAGCATAATAACTAAAATTATTAAGAAAAAAAATCAAGTGTTTTTTGTTGGAAAAAATAACTTTTTTAATGTATTGTTTGAAAAAGATGAGAGTCATTTAGATAATAAACGAGTCAGTAGAGAAGACTGGTTCTCCTAGGGACGCCATGAACCTAGGGACACTCAAATATTTTGAGAATTTTGTATGAGAGCATAATATTTTTTGCATGTGGCAATACTCCACCTCTTGAGGTTAGTTGACAGCAGAAGTGTCATCGTGTTGGTGTGAAGCGTTGCAAAGAGGTGTAAGTTTTTTAACATTTTTCTTTTTTAATTTCGCCCTTATAATGTATTTAAAAAAATATTTCCTAGTTTATACGAATACAGTATTTTGTTTGCTTGAATATTGCGTTAATAATATCTCTCAAATCCTAACTTCAAATTTTTAGTCGGCGTTTTTTGTCAATTTGGCGCCCTGTTGTACCAAGGGACATGTCCTTAGGTACAACAGAGTGCCGAACTTCTGTATTGTCAGGAATTATTTGTGTTTTTATGTAATAAATAATTCATTTATGATTCGTGGTGTCATAAATAATATAATTGTGACTCGTTGTGCAGTAATTAATAGGAAATAATAGTTGTAATTCAATTTATACCAATAATAATAAATAAATAGTTATATATTTTTTACAGGTTCTTTTTTATTTATAATTATTAGCTCAATAGAAGCCAATCTGAGTATTCGATTACGCGGTATACTCGGTACAATCGCCGTTTCTTGGTACAACCACCTATGTCCCTAAGTACAACCCCATGTTGCACCTAGGGCCAAAGTCATACCTCATTTTGCGGCTAAAAAAAAGTACTAAAAAATTGTATTATAAAGCAGAGATTCTCATCAAAAGTGCACAAAGGACCATATTTTCATATACAGTTTTCAAAAGTTCAATTATATTCACCGATGAAAAAATGACACTCATAAACCTTAAAAAGGTCCCTAGGAGAACCAGTCTCCCCAACTCTTTGTATTTAATATATAGGTAATTTAATTTATTGCCAGTTCGAAAAATTCAGAGTATATGTTAAAACTTGTTATCATATTTTTTTAACTTTGTTTTCAAGGAACTTTGTTATCTGGATTGCAAATTGATTTATTTTTAGTTACTAGTTTGTTGTATAAATAAGGACCCCGATATAAAGTTGAGAATTATGAAAGTTTTGAAAGGTGTAATGAAGATTTCTGTTTCTCTTGAGTTATATTTATTAGTTATTAAAATACTATTTAAAAAATGATTTAGTATTTGACCTAATTTAAATTTTAGCATAAACAATATATTTTGGTAAATTAAAAACTTTATGTTCCCGGTAAACAGTGCTTATGCATCGATAAGTACTTGAAGAACCAGATTTAAGAGAATTTATAAAATGCAACTTCAATTTAATTTTCTTTCTTTTACTCTACAAAAGGTTCTCTTAAATTAAAAAAAAGTTTTTTTTCTGCAACGCACTTTTTTAGCAACAATGCGTACGTATACAAAGTTCTTTTTACTTAGACAATTCCTGCTAACTGTCTCGTCCACATAAAATTTCAGAAAAGTTTTATTAACACATTTTGTCAATTTCTTTCTGCGGCATTTCTTTGTGGTAGTGCTAAGCCTCTTATTTTTTCCTTTTTCTTTTTTGCTGCTTTAATCATTCTCTGATACTCTATGTTTACTACAAGTATTTGTTCGTTACGAATTGTTGGAAATAACAGCTAAAATTCGAATTTTTCTACGTAAACACAAAGTGTTGATATTTTTTCCTTTAAATCTAATATAATTAAAATACAATTGTCACACTGCACACACTAGCAATGCTTAGTGGTAGAAATTTAGTGATAAACCTCTGAAAGACACTGAGTTACAACACTGACAAAAGTTATTTTTTCAGTAACAGTTGTTTACACTTTTAAATAAGCAGTATGATCTCTCTCACTAACACGTTTCATTCTTAAAAGTGAAGTTATAGTTTCAAAAAAAGCTAAAAAGTACTAAGTGTGTTAGTGGAGCATTATCTTTATTATCTATACTGTTTATATTTTTACTTCTATAAAATGCAAAGCTTGCAATTGAGTAAGCTTTGCGGCAACTTGGAAATGGCTTTACTTGTTTTGTTTTACAGCCTGCAGTCTCTAGAACAATACTTTGCAATCCTTTTAAGTTAGAAACAATTAGCTATTCGTAGAAAAATTTTTTTGGATAATTTAAATAACTTGAATAAATATTTCAAACCCTTGGTTTATTAGAAATTAAATTTTTTAGATATTTTAGCGTTTCATTACCGAATTATAAGAGCCCAAAAATGCGATTCATAGTTACTGAATCAAATTAAAGTATGTCTCTAAGTCTAGTTATTTGTGCCCTTTCTTTTTTTATATATTTTTTAAACTAGGTGTATTCTCAATATATTTTTACATCTTTCATTCACTGACACTCCAACTTTTATTTACACTCTTTTATAACGTATTTTCAACTTGTTTCTTTTTGATGGTCTTCAAATCCCCTAAGTTTATTTTCAGTAGTTCACTATCGTCTTTCAGTTTCCTACTAATCTCTTAATTTTTTCTTTTTTAACTACTTTAAATCTTTTTTTTAACTACTTAAAACCTGTGGTAAAAGAGAAAATGTTTTCATGACCCTTTAAAGTTTTTTATCTCGATCGTTTTTTTGTTTTTCTAGCACTTCGGAAATCATAATCCTTTAAACTTTAAATTTTTAATATAGTAGATAATAATTACTATACATAATTTCTTAACAAAATTTGTTTCAAACTTAACACTAGTTCATATCTAATTAACCCTTTCGTGACGAGTGACCCGTATGGCAGTTCTTAAAATTTGTTTCTAAATGACGAGTGACCCGCATGGCGGTTCATAAACAATTTTAAATATTTCAAATCATCTATAGAAGTTGGTGAAAACTTTAAATTTATCTTTAAAATGTGAATAATTTCTTAAGTTAATGCTTCAACCGTTTGCTTATTGCATTAATAGATCGCTCAAAAATCAATTTAAAAAAATGACTAAATACAGATTAAATTATACTGATATAAATGAGATCCCTAATATTTTTTTCAATGATAGTTGTGGTGATTGATTTTGTTTGATCACCATTATGAATGCCTCATGTATTTAATATCGAAAACGGTATGTTTATGTATTTCTTCTATATTCGTTTAAGGTTACATAAGGAAACTATATACTTTTGTTAATTTCAACATAAAATATTTTGTTCACATCGCATTTTAACAAATTATTAGGCAGGAATCTTGACGATTTTATCATTTCAAATTCTTTTGTTGATGTTCTGCTCCATTTATGAAGTATATAATTATTTTTTATGAAACCATCCAGGGACATATGATTTTAAAAGAAAAAAAACTAAGATTTTGTGCTACTCTGTTGGGGTTTCAAGGATCAAATACAATCATAAAACTCTGTTTGCAGTTGTTAACCACCTTGAGTGTGAAATTGTTCTAGGTTCACGAACAGATAAATCTTCAGAACAACGGCCTGATTTAATAGCAGAATTTATATCCAACAAGAACTGCTGATCTTTGCTTAAAATTTTGCGGTCAATTTCTGGAATTTCACAATCGACACTGACAAATTTTTCCACTGGTAATTTCTCACACTTATTAAGCTGTGCGCCAATCGGACCGCAATACAATTTTGGGGCTGTCGTTTCTCCGTTTAATGTTTGAAATAAATGCCAGAAGAGCAATTTGTTGAAGTGTAAGAGGCAAATACCCCACTGCAATGGTCTTTTTACATATTTTTCAAACGTGGAAATAACACTGGATTTCCATCCTGTGTAAGTAACAGTGCCATCGCATCTGTTTACGTCCAGTTCATGAAATGAAAATCCAGCTTCATTCAAATATGAAATAATGCAACTAGCAATGTTTTCAGCAGACCCAGAAGTTGGTGAAACGTGACCAACGTACACGGAACCTGATTCTTGTAAAATTGAGTTATGTTCCTCTTTTATGGTCCGTCGAAACCGTTTTTATTTAAGTTTCTCAACCACTAGAGTTTTGTACTTCCTCCCATTAAAATACAGTCCTTGAAGTTGGTTATAGTTTTTCTCGCTATTCATTTGAAGTTGTGAACGGTTATCCACTTTTGCTCTTCTAATTTTATTTCTGTCTACAACAAGACTGTGATCATAATTGGCTACGATAACAAAATCTTGCAAAACACTTGAGGCAATGCCGTTGCTCTCTCTGATAATCCATAGCGATCGCTAGTCAGAGCAGTATTTTTCATTGTAATGCGCATCTGCCATGATGGCTTAGTTAGCTTAAATTCTTTCAATTCTTCATCAATGACTTTTTCAATGGCTACGGAGGCATCACTTTCGAACTCTTTTTTCTTTAGTGTTTCATCTAAATGGTTCGAGCGTGAATATCGCAACAATAGATTATTAGCGGGCAAAGTTCTATTAAGTTCAGCAAATTTCCTATCGTATCTTTGTGTAATTTTTTTTTGTTTCTTTTACGTCAACACTTCCAATTTTACCAATACCATGCATTATTTGAAAGTACAAAAACTTTAGTTCAATGATGGGGATTTTTTACTTTTACACACTTACTGATAATTAAAACAGAACAGTTGCATTCACAAATTTCAGGGACCATTTTACATTTGCAGTCTAATGTTATTTACAATCTAATATTACTTGCCGAGACATCAATGATTATAGATGAGAATAACAATGATTTTTTTTTTAAATCTTTAACTCTCTTTTTGAACTTTTCTTTTTCTTTATCACGCTTTAAGGATTTCATAAGATTGCGATTACTGTCATGATATCCATTTATTAATTGGACTGCTCTGTAAATCGTTACTGTGGGTATTGAAGCTTTATCAAACACTGATATAACTTGTTGTGCGACACAATTTGAAACATAAGAAAACTTAACTGGCTTGTTGTTTGATTTCAAGGCTAGTTTGTAATTTTTATTAAAACAACACTTGAGCGCTTCTTCATAAGTTGGAAGTTTATTTACAGATAATTCTATTGGATGACCAAAAATTGGGCAGTTAAATTTGCTACAAGTAATTATTTTAAAAACAGCCATGACAGATTGGTTAATATTATTAAATAATCAAAACAAAATTATATCAAACCAAGTTGTTGAGGCGAGAAACACATCAATTTTGCAGCGCATTTTGGTAATACTCTATAATGCGAACTTTATTACAAAAATAGTAAAAAGTGAATATTTATTCAAATATTCAAGTACGATGCGCTAGCTCCAGACGTAACATACTTGTATTATTTTTTTTGTTCATTTTTCTTAGACACCCTTGGGGCATGTTTTTCGCGGTATATAAAATCAAAAATCAGAAGAAGAAAACTTTCGGCCAACCCTATTGTTCATTTATAACAAAGAAATTAAATTCATTTTTTAAACAACTTATTCATTTTATTTGCTTTTTTGATTATTATTACTAATAAATATTTATTAATAACATCATTTTATTGTTTAACTTTATTAATTACTCTTTTAAATATTAATTCACACATCACATTGTTTTATTTAATTCACACATCACACTTGTTGTATTTAATTCACACATCACACTTGTTCTATTTAGTTTACACATCACACTTATTGTATTTAATTCACACATCACGCTTGTTTTATTTACACAACGCAAATTACAAAGCTAAACTAAACCTTTTGTCAGAAAAAAATCCTGCATTACAAATTTATACGAAACTTTGGATTTTTTGACCTACACTGTCTCACAAAAGTTACCTTTCTTCCAACAGATCACAAAGTGTCATCCTTGGAAATGTTACACCCAATTGGGAACAAGTTACAGAAGCGGCGTTCCTCAGAGTTTAGTTTATGGTCCAACCCTATTTATAGTTCATATTAATCATTTACCAGAACACATTAGCAGTAAAAGTAATTGCAAAATGTATGCAGATGATAATTAGATCTTCAGTGTAGTAAATACTTTAGAAAGCAAACATTGTCTGCAAGCTGGTGTTGATAATATTGTCATTTGGACCCAAATATGGCTCATGCAACTTAACTATAAAAAATTAATTATGTTCCGTGTAACTTTAATTGTGTGTAACCGTAGTTTTAATACATATAAACAAATAAAATAAAAGGAAACAAATTTATAAGATTAATTATAACAATTATATATATATATATATAAATATATATATATATATATATATATATATATATATATATATATATATATATATATATATATATATATATATATATATATATATATATATATATATATATATATATATATATATATACAGTATGTGCCAAAATTGTCATTATGTTTGAACAAAGAAATATTTATATTTTTTTTAATAGAAAAGCTGTGAGGCAAAATGAAATTTTAGTTTTATTAATTAAATTTAAGACTTAGCTAACTGAAAATATTGCTTTTTATTAAATTTAGAGGATATTGAATTTTTTTTTTTTAATTTTATGTGAAAAGCTAATGGTGGAAATTTTGTCGCAAATGAAAGCAAACAACATATTGTAGTAAATTAATATAGAGTTTATTTTACCTTAGATTTAATTACAGCCTGAATTTTTTCAGGAACACTAGCAACCAATTTTCAGCATTCCTCGGGTGTAATTGAGTACCAAACCTCTTGTACACGAGCCCAAAGTTCATCCTTATTTATAGGTGGAGTATGAAAGTTGTAGACCCGTTGATTAACTATTGCCCATAAATTTTCGAGTGGGGTAAGATCAGGACTTTGTGCTAGCCAGTCAATGACTTTCTATTTCTTCTCGTGAAGGAAATTAATGGTCTTATCAGCTTTATGCTTGGGGTCGTTGTCTTGCATGAACATCGTGTGACGTACACTTCTGCCCCATTTTCGAAGGGACTTGAAATACCCAACCTTAAGGATAATAATATTTTTTTTTTTTTTTTGTTATTCACCTCCTCAAGGCCGAGAAGGCCACTACAGATGAGGAGGCTACTTAATAGTGGTTACAGTCATCGGCGTTCATTATTCCAATAATTTTCACTAATTCATCGACTCCGCGAGCACAGAAATATCCCCAAAACAAGAGTTTTTCTCCGCCATATTTAACGGTTGGTGTAAAATCTCGAGCAATTAATGGTGAATTATGCTTTCTACAAGTATATCATATACCATTTGATCCAAACATACAAGTTTTACTCACATCTGTCCAAATCCAGTCATAAAAGTCATCAAAAGTCATGTGTGCATGAAGTTTAGAATAATTTAAACGAGCTTGGCGGTGACGAGAAACTAACAATGGCTTCTTGATCTTTCTTCCGGATTAAAAACCAATTCTTACGAGCTCTCTATTGACTGTCCGCACTGAAGCATGAGTCCTATAGCTGTTATTCAATAAATTAGTAACATCCTTTACAGTTTTAGACTTTCCAGAAGCAATTAAACGAGCGACTGTTCTTTGGTCTCTTGGTGTAAACATTTTCTTTCGACCACTTTTAGGCCTATTTACTTCTAAATTATTGCGCAATTTGATTTTATTTATGAGATTATGAGACTTTCCGAACTCAGCAGCAATTTCACGATAAGATTGTCCGGATTCAAACCTTTTCACAATATTTTTTTCTAGTTCAAGGTTTATTTTCCTCATGATGTAGACGATAATTCGTCTGACTTTTTTTCCCGTGAACTTCGGGAAGTCAGACGAAAAAACTTTGGTTATTTAAAAAAATTAATAAAAGCGAAAAATATTTACGCTTAGCAGGTTTAAGGACGGGGGTAATAAACTTTTTAAAAACCAACTATCAACTATTTTTAACAAATTATCAACAATTTTATCAAATTCAAGATACATCAAATATATCTTGTTAACCTGTATTTTTAACTTTCAAACTAAAAAAAGACACATTGTTAAAGTTTTTTCTGATTGCAGATTTATAAAAATAATAATAAGTTCATTTTTTTTTTCTTACTCATAAGTAGTGGCCAAATTAAGTCGGATTAAATTCAAATTTAATTTATTCAATTCAAACATTTTGTTTTGCTTTTTATATACTCATAAGTTTCGGTGAACTCTTTTATTGCAATATGGTATCCAATTTTTAATAAATGGATGATAAGTTGTTTGATTTTCAATGCAATGATCACGATGTTTTATTGCTTAAAAAAAAACAAAAAAACATACCATTAACAAAAAAAAGGTCACAACCTTCTGAGGTTTCTTACCTCCTTCATTAAACGTGTGGATTTTAAATCTTCATGATATCACACAAAAGTATTCATCCAATGATGATGATTCTATGAAAATTAATCTATGGGATAATAAGGGAAAAATAACAGAGGCTGACCTAAATATAGAAAAAATCATAAATGAAAAGCTAACTTATTCAAATAGCTATCATTGTATTTGTAAAACATCCTATACAAATGTAAAAAGAATATTAGCAAAAAAATATAAATGCCATATCAAGAGGTTGTGAAATTCTTAAAGAAAACTCACAAAGAATATTGATATCTATACCAAAAACAGAAGAAACGGATTGTAGAATATTTTCGAACAAACAAATGAAGCTTGATCAAAAAATATTTTTTAACAAACAAATTGAAGCTTAATCTTTGTATTATTATATTTTTCATCATTAAAATCATCATCTGTTTTGGAATGAAATTGACCATATGGTCTACCAAGATAGCTTTTATATTTTCCTCTTAGTTCTTTGTGAAAATACCAATAAATTGATCTCACATTAGTCATAGTTGTAGAAAAGACTAAAGTTCTTTTAGCTGAATAAGTATTCAAAAGAATATGTTGAACAACTGGGTAGAAAAATTTCTCTGGATCTCTAGACTCAATATGTATTAGGCCGTATTTAATATTTCTTCTTTCTGGTATAGATGATATAATAACCAAACTATGCATACAAAGATTATCAATAATAAAGTCAGCAGTACTTTTAGCTGCAGTTGCTGTCGATGCCAATACTGGAATTCTTTTAGGGACAAATGATAGCAATTCGAGAGTCTATTATAATGAGACCGAAATGCATCTGATTGTGTACTTGAACATCTATAACAATCACAGACAAATAAGGTATAAATAAAATCATGTAAATCACAAGATTTTACTTATATAATGCTATAGGTAATGTATTTATCTTTTCTTTCAATGAGTAAAATTTTTTTCATTTTAATTTAATTTAATGTATTGCAAGAAGTTCTGACATTAAGGTTGTAAATATCAATGTTTACTTTATGTAGAAAATTTATCTATACAACAAAATCACTTACCACTTTTTCGCACAATGACTTTCATTAATTGCAACTGCAACAAGTTTCTGATTAAAGGCAGAGTCATTGACAATTGATCTATAAGTTGTTAGAATGGCTTCAGGTGAACAAAATATTACATTTGCTTCATTGTAATTTATCTAAAAAAAAACAGTTTATTTTTAAACAATAAACAACACTCCATAATTCAAAAAAAAAATTTACTTGAAGCATGTGTTCAAATAAAATTCAATTCAATATCATATATCTAAATTCAATATCAGAATAATATAATATTTCATAATAAATGCTTAACACATTTAGAATTAATGAAATATAATAATGCATTTCTAATCTTCAATGCAATTTCAATCTAAATGTATTTAGCATTAAAAATTTTTCAATAAATGATTATTTGCATTCACTAGAAAATATTTTATATGTTTTCTACAGAAAAATGAAATCAAAATTCCAAAATTTATGAACAATAATTCAGAAAAAAATGATTTCTCAGGGTAATTACCAAGCAAAAACTAGACCTTCTCTAGAGAAATAAAAAACTTTATTTGGTAACTAAAATAATGTATAATAATGATAATTATTACCTCTGTTTGATCATCTTCAATATTTTTTCTTTGTTGATTATGCTTTATAAAAGCTACTTTGATTCCCTTTTTACTAAGTGTGTATATGTAACCTTAAATTATCTATCCCAAATCATTCTTCGGTTAAGTACGGTCATAAATCAATCACAAACTTATGCGTAAAATCTTGGAATAAATTACCTCTTGACCTTAAATCACTAAACTCTATTACACAATTTAAAACCCGTCTTTATACTTTTTTTTTGTGGATATATACTGTTTGTAAAATGTTGGAACTATTGTGGGTCATTATTATTATTGCTTTTGTATTGTTATATATGATATAAATATTATTATAACATTATTCTATATGTGTATGTATGTATATGTGCGTCTATATGTGTGTGTACATATGTATGTAGGTATGTGTCTATTTGTATATATGTATGTGAGTGCTCATGTATGTGTGTATATGTATGTATGTATGTATATATGTGTGTATGTGTATGTATTTATGTATGTGTATATGGGTATGTATGTTGTATGTATATGTGTGTGTATATGTATATGTGTATGTGTGTGTGTATATGTATGTATGTATATGTGTATATATGTATATGTATACATATGGATATGTATGTGTGTATGTATGTATATATATATATATGTGTGTGTGTGTGTGTGTGTGTTTTTTGTGTGTATGTGTGTGTATGTATATGTGTTTTTTTTTTGTGTGTATATATATATGTATATGTGTGTATGCATGTATGTGTGTGTATGTATGTGTGTATATGTACATGTTTGTGTGTATGCACACACACACACACACACACACACACACACACACACACACATATATATATGCATGTGTATGTATATGTGTATGTGTATGTATATATATATATATATATATATATATATATATATATATATATATATATAAATATACATATATATATGTATCTGTGTGTATATAAATATATATTTATATATACATATATACATATATATATATGTATATATATATATATATATATATATATATATATATATATATATATATATATAAATGTGTGAGTGTATGTGTATATATTTATATATGTATGTATGTGTTCATGTGTGTGTATACATATATATATTTATATATGTTATACATTTTTTGTAACAATGACTTTTATTATTATTATTACTCTTATTGATAAATTTTGATAAATACTAGTGTTGTTCCTTATTATTATTGTTTTATATCATTATATAAATATATTTCTTATAATTACTACTATCATTCATATTTTATTATTATTAATATTAATTTAATTTGTATTTACTTTATATTATTAAAATATCAGTTATTACTAATATAATTTTTGGGTCAGATCATTATATTTCAACCAATTTCAAGAAAACTTTGTGGGGTACCATCTCTGATTTTCCTGATTTTTACATATCATTATCTAAATGATGTAAATAGGTTAAATGTGCAATTTCAGAGTTCCAAGTGCAACGGTTTAGAAATTATAGCCTTACAAACACTCTCAGGTAGCCCCCCTCGGTTCCTCGAATGGTAAAAATAGACAACTTTAAGGCCTTATAACTTTTTTCTAACTTTCAGCAAGTGGCTCATTTTTTCTAGAACTATTTTCTAGATATTTCTGTCTTAAAATTTGTGATTTTCATTAGCTTGCATCATCTTAGAAAAAAACTACAGCCTCCTAAACTTTGGAAAAATTCTGAAAAATGCTAAATAAAGGCAAAATGAAGTTAACCGTAGTATTTTTCTATTCGTCAACAAGTCCTTACATGTTAGTTTTCTAATTAGCTACAATGGTCTACAACAAATTGGCAAAATATAAGCAGCTTGTTACATTTTAGAAATCAGTTTTATCTAAAAATATATATTCCACTTTACTAAAAAGTCCCATTTTCAGCCATTTGGGGATGGCTCGTAAATTTTTCTAACACTTTGTATTGATCTGATATTAACAGCAAATAAGGCCATTAGATCTAACTATATAAAAATGTAAACATCACAAACTTGTCATGTTCACAACAAAAATGGCAGCATTTTTTATTAACCCTATTTTTCAATTATCAGGGCTGAATAGTGTTATTGGAAACCAGTGCCCCTCTAACCTGCTTTCTGGCCCATGTGAGGGATGTAGCCTATCATAAGTTGTTTCTTAAAAAGAAAGAGATATGGTTGGTTACTTTCTCTCTGATCTGGACTTTATACCGGATAGGAGCACAACTAAAGGGGTAATAACTATATAGAGCCTGCATTATTTTTAAAATGTGACACTCCAAAAAAATTTAGTTAATCATAAAATTGCGATTTAATCTTTATTATGATGATTTTTTTATAGTTGATTGAATTGCAAATAATTCAAGGCAATAGTAGGACAGTGGGTTCATACATTACTGGCAATATGAAGTATAACAAGACTAATCAAGACATTACAATATTGATTTAATGTTTTGTTTAAATGAGTTTTTTAACAAAGTATGAGTTTCAATTTTATTAGTTAATTTTAACTATTTATCTAAAAATGCAATGATTCTATATAATATACCCTTTTGCAAATGTAAATATATAAGCATTTATAACTCAAAATAACTTACCTTGATATTTTTCTGTTCAATAAACTTTGCTATTGCAGTTTGTTTCCATTTTTTTTATTACATTATTTGTATGTGTTTTTAATTGTTGGATCTTATGTATGTATGTATGTATGTATGTATGTATGTATGTATGTATGTATGTATGTATGTATGTATGTATGTATGTATGTATGTATGTATGTATGCATACATACATACATACATACATACATACATACATACATACATACATACATACATTCATACATACATACATACATACATACATATATACATACATACATACATACATACATACATACATGCATGCATGCATGCATGCATGCATGCATGCATACATACATACATACATACATACATACATACATACATATATATATATATATATATATATATATATATATATATATATATATATATATATATATATATATATATATATATATATATGCAATCAAATCATTATTGAACTTACTTCTCCTATATAACTTCATAGAAAATTATACATAAGAAGGTTCAATAATATTTCATCTTAATTAAATTTATTAGATAAACATGAATACTTGTTCTATTGGTATTGAACTAAAGTTAGATTGTCATAAAAATACATACTGCAGTCAGTCTGAAATTTCAGAAATAGTAAATGAAGATAAATACCTGCTGACCTTAAGAACTGGAATAAGAAATATTCATTTGCATACAATTTGCACTCACCATAGGTTACAATTTATTAATTACTATTCAACATACCATAAATCATGTTATGACCCGTTCTCAATTCATTCAAATATTGTTAAAGGAAACCTGACAACTGTCACTCTGGAGCATAATCAACTGGACTCTAATTTAATTCCTGGGAAAAAAATATGTTTTGATTGTGTAAGAAAAATCAAGAATGTTGAAGAAGTTGACAAGAGACATGATCCAGATTACATATCACCTGATAACTCTGTCACACAAATTGATACTATAAATCTTTGTCTTGTTAAATTTGGTGTGTCTCCTATTAAAAGATCATCCAGCATGAGCATGCTACAAATAGACAATAAAATAAAAAAGAAAGTTAGTTGCTAAATGAATCATTGAATGCATCTGAACGAGATGAGCTTCAAATTAGTATGCTCAAAAGTTCCTCTTTAGATTTTATTGTAGAACAGCTTAAACAAAAGTTTCGTAATGAGATCAATATTTCACAAAAAATAAAATTGCTCACTTTAGCTCCAGTCCATTGGACTATTCAGGAAACAATAAATGAATTTAAAACAACACAATATATGGTGAAGCAAGCTAGAGCTTTGCGGGATGTTAAAGGAATCCTTGGTGAGAGATCAACAGACATAAGAAATCCTAAAAAATTGCCTACTGAAGTTGTAAATCAAATTGTCAACTTTTATGAGGATGATAGTAACAGCAGGTTATTGCCAGGAGCAAAGGATTACATTAGCATAAAGACAGTTAATGGTAGACAGCACATTCAGAAACGACTCATACTATGCAATCTTTCAGAACTTTACCAGAAATGGTTAGAAGAATCAAAATCTAATGGTGTAGTAAAGGTGGGACTGACATCATTTGCTCTTTTAAGGCCACAACATTGTATTGTTGCAGGAAAATCTGGCACGCACACAGTCTGTGTTTGTATTGACCATCAAAATCCAAATCTTATGGTTAAATCATTAAAAAATGAAATAAATTCAAAAGATCTGATGGCCTTAGCTGTATGTTCAATAGAAAATAAACCATGTTTGTTTCATGAGTGTGAGAAGTGTCCTGGAAAAAAGAGAATTGAAAAAAAGTTGAATGAACTGTTAGGGGATTCAGCAAATGAAATAACTTATAAGCAATGGTTGAAGACTGATAGATGCTCCTTGGAAACTATAGTTAAAAGTCCTGATGAGTTTTTAGAAGAGTTAACAGACAAGTTATATAACCTCACAAAACATCATTATGTCAGCAAATCACAGACATTCTTTTTAAACCAGCTCAAAGAAAACATGAAGCCAAATGAATGTATTATGCAAATAGATTTTGCTGAAAATTTTTCATTTATTATACAAGATGAAGTTCAGTCATCCTATTTTTCCAAAAATCAAGCAACTCTCCATCCATTTGTCATATATGTGCAATCTTTAAATGGAAACCAATCACCAGAAAGCAAATGTTATTGTGTTATATCTGACAATCTAATTCACAATACTGAGGCAGTTTTCAGTTATGTTTCCAAAATCATACCAATTCTGAAAGAGGAATATCCACAAGTTCAGAAGATCAATTATTTCACTGATGGTGCAAGCAGCCAGTATAAAAATAGGTTAAATTTTCATATCACAATATTTTTAAAAAATTTTGATAACAATTACCTATTCTAGACAAACTATTTTTAGCCCTTGAAATGATGTTTTTGAAATTGGATACAAAATTGATAATCTTTAACTGAATAGGTTTTTTTCTTATTGTATTTTAGGTTTAATTTGAAAAACCTGTGTTTTCATGAAAAAGACTATGGACTAAAAGCAGACTGGCATTTTTTTGGGACTGCACATGGAAAAAGTGCATGTGATGGAATAGGTGGTACAGTGAAAAGAGTTATTCATAACCTATCCCTTCAAAGGCCAATTGGCAATCAAATTTTGACACCGAGGGACATGTTCTTAGTTGCTAAAGAAAAAATTAAAAACATCAGGTATATATCATGCTATTGTCAAAGTGTATGTACATTTAGGTTATGATATTTTTTCAAATAATTGATGTCTAGTATCCTATATCATAATAGGCATTTAAACAAAACTAATAAAAATAACGTATGAATGTTTAGTTATAAAAAATCAAATAGTATAGAAAAGGATTCCTTAAAACAAGACCTTACTAAATACATATTTGGAAATAGAATTATGATTTATGTTAACTCTTTTTCAGATTTATCTACATTTCTGAAACCGAAACAGCTGCTACTACACATGAAGTGCTTGCTAAACGATTTGAGAATGTTCCTGCCATCAAAGGTACTCGCTCATACCATTATTTCTCACCTCAATCATGCTGTTTAAAAGCTTATGTAACATCAATGACCAGTCTATTTGACTCTTTTCACATGCTGGAAAATACTTGCATTAATACACAAAAATCGATGAATACTGATATCAATATTAATGATTGGGTATTAGTGAATTATTTTGGTGAATTCTTTCCTGGAAAGATAACTGATCTTAAAGGTGACACAGTTTGTATTAGCTGTTTACAAAAAGCAGGCAATTATTTCAAGTATCCAACAACCACAGATATCCATTGGTATCCAGTTAGTGACATTATTGCCACGTTACATGACCCTGAGCTCAAAAACACTAGAGGATTTTACTCTTATCTTATTAAAAAAAGGATGAAATGAATTATCATATATAATTGTTTTCAACTATATTATTATGTATTGCCATTATTAAGGGAGAATACAAGAATTTTGTAAAAAAGATAACTATGCTTTTCACATAAACAACGATGCTGGGCTAGAAATGGTTTTTATAGCAATTATATAAAATTTTGTAAAACAAATTACAAATAGTGGGTTACATCCCTCACATGGGCCAGAAAGCAGGTTGGAGGGGCACTGGTTTCCAATAACACTATTCAGCCCTGATAATTGAAAAATAGGGTTAATAAAAAATGCTGCCATTTTTGTTGTGAACATGACAAGTTTGTGATGTTTACATTTTTATATAGTTAGATCTAATGGCCTTATTTGCTGTTAATATCAGATCAATACAAAGTGTTAGAAAAATTTACGAGCCATCCCCAAATGGCTGAAAATGGGACTTTTTAGTAAAGTGGACTATATATTTTTAGATAAAACTGATTTCTAAAATGTAACAAGCTGCTTATATTTTGCCAATTTGTTGTAGACCATTGTAGCTAATTAGAAAACTAACAGAAAACTAAGGACTTGTTGACGAATAGAAAAATACTACGGTTAACTTCATTTTGCCTTTATTTAGCATTTTTCAGAATTTTTCCAAAGTTTAGGAGGCTGTAGTTTTTTTCTAAGATGATGCAAGCTAATGAAAATCACAGATTTTAAGACAGAAATATCTAGAAAATAGTTCTAGAAAAAATGAGCCACTTGCTGAAAGTTAGAAAAAAGTTATAAGGCCTTAAAGTTGTCTATTTTTACCATTCGAGGAACCGAGGGGGGCTACCTGAGAGTGTTTGTAAGGCTATAATTTCTAAACCGTTGCACTTGGAACTCTGAAATTGCACATTTAACCTATTTACATCATTTAGATAATGATATGTAAAAATCAGGAAAATCAGAGATGGTACCCCACAAGCCATTGGTTGAAATATAATGATCTGACCCTTTTATATTATTACTAATATTATTATAACCTGTTATTATTACTGAAATTATTTTTATTTATAGTTATTATTTATATTATTGTTGTTGGTATTATTTTTGTGGTTAACATCGTTATAGAACTTTTACAGTTTTTATTATTTCTTCCTTTTTTTACAATTATCACCTTTTATCTGACTTTACTTTTCTTTTTATTATCACTATTTATTATAATTAAATTTGATAGGTGTTTACTTGAGATTAGTATCATTACTATTTATAAATATCCTTGATGTAAGATCTTTTATTCAGAATAAATTTGATTTGATTTGATTTGAATTAATTTGTTTTCTTGATCTTTCATTCAACTCAAAAGCAGAGAAACAACTAAAACTTTATTATTGCACATCTTAATATATATTCATATCGAATAATATCAAGTGCTTGTCTTTCTCTTAACAAGTTTAAAGTGAAGGTAAAAAAGGGTAGACATTGAAACACAATTGATTTTTCACTGCCTGTTGGATGGTAAACGAAACAATCTACGCAATTGCTGAGAGCTATTAAAGATTATTTTTGGTAATCCTTTTTAATACAAAATAACTCACAAACTATTTAAAAGCATACTCTAAATTATCTTTTTCGCTTGACATATAGCTTCTGAATAGCACTGATAATTTAATAAAATAAATTTTAGCGCATTTTTAAAATAAAACCCCCCGAAACATTACGATATTTCATAAAGATCTAAGCAAAGCCGCAGGAACATATTTGTTCCGGTTTCGTACAAATTTATTTCCCCCGTCGTACAAATTTATTTCCCACATAAATATATTTCCGAGTCGCACGCCGCACAGTGAGTCATAAAAAAATCCATAAAAAACGGCAAAATAAACCCCATAAAAAAAGTATTGCTGGAAATTAATTAATTTAATTATAATGTTACTAAATACCACTAAAAGTCAATAATTAACTTTTTTGTGAACAATTTTCAAGATTTCACCAATTTATACGCCTTTTTCCGAGACTTATTTATTTTATTTATCGGAAAACTCGTTCAAAAAAATCTAGCTTTTGTGTCACGCTTTTAAAATTGACATGGGTAAAAACAGTTCAAAATTTAATTTGAAGTCATATGTTTAAGATGTTTGGCAACTACTAACAACATTTTTGACAATAAACTTTGTTTTTAGTTTTTCATTACTGAGATCTCAAAAATGTGTCATAAATTGATTTTTTTAAATTAGTTTAATTATGAGTTTAAAAACTAAATGATTCCACCAGATTCCATGGTAGTTTTAATATTTTCCCATTAATAGGTATATATGAAAGCAGAAAAAATAAAAATCATTTGCCCAAACTTGCCCCAATTAAAATAAGACCTTTCAAATACTTCGGTTTTTTTGTGTGTTTTTTTTCGTTTTTAATTAAAACTTGCCGTATAAAGTAGCGAATATTAGTTCATTGCTTTCATTCATTAAACAAATTATACATTTAGTTCCTATTAGTAAAAAAACTCATGCTCATGCAGATGGTGCTAATTATCAAACTCAAAAACCAATATATGCAACGTTTGATGGCATAGTGCATGTTTTAAAATTAAAACTTGTGTATAAAATAAATTAAAATAGTTCATTGCTTACATTCAACATGAAAAGAATACATTTAGTTCCTATAATTCAAGAGTTAGGAATTAATCATGATAACTTACTCGAGGCTCTTCTACGTGAGTTTTATAGACTGGAGGGTCTATACTATGAAAGTATTGAAAAACCTGAAATGATAAATCTAAATAAAACTCTAATAATATTTAAATGTAAATTCCGATCAAAAATGCGGAAGTATGCAAGAACCTTCTCTAGACTTTTAGAACACGAGCGAACTTGGTTGAACAAAGATATTACTCTTAACAAAAAAAATGTTGCACCAGGTTCAGGTAGAAAGTGCAAGAACTGGGAAGATATAGGTGATAGAAGCAGAAGATCTAAGGTATTAATAAATAAATTAAATTCGACCCAGTTAAAAAAATAGTTCACAAGCTTAAGTATTAAATATTATCTTGTTTAAGGTTGCCAAATTGGCTGAACATCCTGCTGAAGCATTGGCATTAGCTTCAATAAAAAAAGCCACTAGAGATCCTAGCAAAAAAGGCTTCGTTGATCTTGTGAAAAGTGCTACAAACTCTGAAAAAGATAAAATCAAAAAGATAAATTTTCCGATAAAAATGAAACCGAAGATGCCTTGAGCTTAAAAATTCAGTGTGACCTTTCTGATGAACAGTATCAAATTATTAGAAATTCATCGATAATAGATAATGCAGATATTTATCCTTCACTTCATGAAATTAAGAATAAGAGACAAAAATGTTATCCTGAGGGTTTAATTGTGACAGAAACATCTGCTTCAACTTCTCTACAGTGTATGTTAATCATACTCTGACAAGGATATTAACTTTTACGGAATATCAAGACTCTATGAGAATGTTTGCTGAAATTGGGGGAGGTTCAAAGGTCTACTTCATTTTAAAGGTGGTTTTGATGGTGCCATTAGTCAAAGTGTCTATAAACAAAAATACACTGATACAAATATTGGTGAAGTTAATGAACAAAGTCTTTTCCAGACAGCTGTTGTTCCACTTAAATTAACCATCATGAACAAAAATGTATGGTTAAATAAAAAGCTCTCTAGTACACATTACTGTAGACCCCTCCATCTCCAATATCAAAAAGAAACGGAAGAATTGATAAGAAATGAATATGAACTTTTAAAAGCAGAAATAAGTAGATTAGTCAAGTTTGAAGTAAAGTTAGAAGTAGAGAAAGGCAAACCGGATACGATTATCACATTTAAGTTCAAACTAAATTTAACCATGTTTGATGGTAAAGTGGTTAATGCCCTCACTAACACTCTGTCCTCGCAATCATGTAATGTTTGCGGAGCTAAGCCCAGTGAACTTAATAACCCAGCATTGATCAGATCTAAACCAATCAATGAAAAAGCTTTATCTTTGGGTCTTTCTACTCTGCATTGCTGGCTGAGATGTTTTGAATATATTTTACATTTAGGATATAAATTAGACATTAAAAAATACTTTGCCAAATCCCCTGCTGAAAAAGCATTAGTAAAAAGTAAAAAAACTATTGCTGGTATGTGATTCCCCCAAATGTTCATAAACTCTTGGAACATGGTGTGCAGATATCTGAGGCATTTGAACTGCCAATTGGTTACTTCTCTGAAGAGTCACAAGAGGCTCTAAATAAAGAAATTCGCAAAGCTAGATTAAACCATACAGCCAAGATATCTAGAAAGAATGTTATGAAAAACTGCTACCAATACTTGTTGATTAGAAGTGATCCTGTAATATCAAACACTTGTTTTAAAAAATACAAGGTTGAAAATGGAAAAACACTTACCCCTGAAGTTTTATCTTTGTTAATGCTGTAATAATGAAATAAAGCCTTTTTATTAGTATTAGGTTTTCTTTTTTTGTTTTCTTGAAAGAAAAATTAGATAAGATAAATATTTATTTTGTTTTTAATATATTTTAATATTATATAATATTAAAATATTTTTCGAACCAGTTTTCCTTTTTAATTAATAAACGTTTTGGTTTGAGGAATTTAATTTTTTTAAATTAAGTCAGTCATTGTGCGCGTAAAAGTCTCTAACGCGTATACGCGTAAATAGTACGAGCCTTAGGAACAAGAAATATTTAGATTAAAAAATATGTGGTATTCTTTTATATGGTATTTTGGATCAAGGAATTCGATTTTTTTATTTAGGTTATATTTTACGCGCGTAAAAGACAGTTACACGCGTATGTGCGCACCTTACGCGTCATAGGTACGCGTAAAAAATTTTTTTAATAGAAAGTTTAAATTTTTTGACCCAAAATAGGATAATATTGATGTATCACATAATTATATATGATAGTTATATAATTTTTGCCGTTTTTTCACCTTTCTGACTCACTGTGCGCCGATTGGTTAAAGAGGCCACCCGAAATAACTAAACAACGCCATACAAACTAAACAACAACGCCCATAAATTTTCTTCCTATCCTGATTAGAAGTGAGTTTAAATTTACATTAGGTTTTAATAAACAAATTAATAACTTTCATGCCAAGTATGATATATCATTTTTATATTTATTCTTAAGCAATGCCTAAGATCAATGCAAAATCTCAAGAGCTACGTCTCGAAGAGATAAGACAATACGTATTAGAAGGAAAGTATGCAAATACTGTTTTGAACAGTGAAAAACGTGGCCTCAGAATAACTGCAAGAAATTTTAAAGGAATAGGCAAGTGAATTTTAATTATTTGGTATCTGTAGTAGACCCGATCAAGACTAATACAAGTAATTTAGTAGTAGGTTTTTATTATATTATCTAAAATAAAATGGAACACAATATACATAATCTAAATATAATAACAATATTGCAATAACACAATATCACAGTATCTAATACTTTCCACTTAGTTTTAAATATTTTGTTTTAAGTTCAGGCTTTTAACATATGTTTGAACTAAGTTTTAAAATTTGGTTGAATATTTAGATGGACGTTTGTACTATATTTGAGATGAATCTCTACGACTTGTTTTGTATAGTCAAGAAGAAAAAAAAAGGGTTCTTAAAGAATGTTATAATGATGCTGGTGAGGCACACCAGGGAATAGTAAGAACTCAAAATAAAATTAAAAATTTGTACTATTGGATGTCAATTACACCTGATGTGGAAGCATGGGTTAAGTACTGTTTGCTTTTTACGAAGGCTTTATGTTTATTTTCTTAATAATATAAAAACAATAAACATGTAACTTTCATTATTAATATAAAATTTAAATTATACATGCAACTATAATATACACTATAAATTGTATTTTTCTAATTAAATAGTATATAGTTTATATTATAGATCAAGACATGTAAACAATGTCAATCATTTGAAAAAATAAAAACAATTGCGCCACAACTACACCCAATTCAGGTTACTGAAAGATGGGCAGTTTTAGAAGTAGATCTAATTGGTCCATTACCTGAAACAGTGAATGGCAATAAATATGTTTTAATAATAACAGATTTGTTTACAAAATGGATTGTTGCTAGTGTATTGTCTGAAAAATCTGCTGCTGCTGTAGCTACTGCTTTGGTTAACACTTTTTATACTTATGGTCCACCAAAAAAGTAATTACTAAGGAAGAGAATTTGTGAATGAGGTAAAGACTAAAAAGGTTTCTAAAACTTTTGTTTTCTTTGTGTTATTGAAAATTTATTTTATTAGTTTTTTTTATTATTTTTTATGTATAGCTTAACAATAAAATTTTTCAATTAATGGGTATTAAACATTCTGTGACATCAGCATACCATCCTCAAATTAATGGTCAAGATGAACGTACAAATCAAACTTTTAGACGTGCTTTAAGCAAGTATACTAATAATGAGATGAATGACTGGGATAGGTTTAGTAGTGTATATTCTTATTTCATTTTCCTTATATATACACTAAAATTTATTATTACAATAATTTTTTTATACGATTTGTATTAGTTACACATCTGCAATTGCTAATGGACTGAACATATCATGCCAGAAATCTACAAAGACGACTCCGTTTTATCTAATGTATTTAAGACATCCTCCAGGTATTGAGATGATTAATGTTCTAAATGAGACTGATGATTCTTTAAATAGTAGTTTTCTTGAAAAAATATCTGACTTTACAGTAGAAAAGTTAGTTAATGATTGTGAGAAAGGCTGTTGAGAAAAAAGTTAGGGAAAATATAAAAATTGCTCAAGAAAAGCAGTGTAAGCAACATATGAAAAAAGTTGCAAAAAAGGGTATAAAGACATTTATATTTAAAATAAATGATCAAGTGATGAAGTTAAATGCAAGAAAACGAGGTCGCAAAGGTGAGCCTTGATCTTAGGAGTGGATGAGACCATATACTCTAGCTGATTTAAACATAAAAGGTCAATGCACTTTAGAAAACCTTAATGGTGAAATTTTAAAAACAAAAGTAAACGTTTCTCAGCTTAAACCTTATTATCCATGTCAAGACATAGAAACTAATATTCAACATTTAGAAGCAACTCATTTAGATTTGTCATACAGTAGTTATCCTGCAACAAATACAGTCAAAAAATCTGAACCTGGTCAAATAACGTCATCACAAAATCAATTTTATATAAAAAAATTGACTCTATTGATACTTATTCATCCAAAAATAGCATTACATTTAGTGTACCAATATCTGAATTTAAGAATATATTGAATCAAAACATGTTAGAAGATATTGAAATTAATGCCGCTCAAGCAATATTAAACACCTTATTAGAAACAATTCTTATGTTCCGTATACAGTCACAGAAGATGCTACAAATTTTGCATGACGGATACCTTCACTGATTGTTGATTAGCACACTTGGTTGCAGCAATGGATTCGTTAAAATTTATGACTTAATAAAGACAGAAAGGACAACTTTGCATGTGCAAAAACAAATTGCTTCAATTATATCATATTCTAAAAATACAGTTATGTGTCAATACCAATCATGTCAGCAACAAGTTGGAGGAATTGACTGTGGTTTGTTTGCAATTGCATTTGCAGTAGATATTTGTATGGGACAAAATGTTGCATCCATTTCGTACAATCAATCTGCAATGCGCCAGCTTTTCTTATAAATTAATGGGGGAAATAAATTTGTACGACTCCGGTAGATGATAAATTGCATTAGCGCAAAAACCAAAGTTTTCTCGTCTGACTTCCCAAAGTTCACAGGAAAAAAAAAGTCAGACGAAACATCGTCTACTCATGATGATAATAACAATACTTTCTTTGTGTTTCGTAAACAAAATCAAACTTTAAATGATATTTAATCTTTAAAAATCTGTGAAAAGTTGATAACTTAATCATTTTAGTCATAAGGCTATTAATTCATGTCGTATGCCTAATTAACTGTGGACGTTCATTGCTTTCATTCGCGACAAAATTGTCACGATTAGCTTTTCACATAAAGATTAAAAAAAAATTCAATATCTTCTAAATTTAACAAAAAGCAATATTTTTAGTTAGCTAAGTCTTAAATTCAATTCATAAAACTAAAATTTCATTTTTCTTCACAGCTTTTCTATTGAAATATATATAAAATATTTTTTTGTTCAAACATGGTGACAGTTTTGGCACATATATACAAGCACTTATAACAAGATCTTTATTACTACTACTTTATCTACTAGTAACATGATCTATTTCATGATTATTTCCAGAATAAAGTTTTCATATGACGAGCATAATTTTGTTGCACAGTGGGCCAGGTTGTGATAAAATTCAAAAATGTCCTGTTTTTTTTTTTAAATACGTGTATAATATATATCATGGCCTTATAGCCCATGATATATACTATGCACGTATAAAAAGAATATCTATTTTGGACCATGGCTCATGGTCTAAAATGTAACATTTGGAACATCGCAATCAACCTTTTTACTTTACAAAAAAAATAGTTATTGTAAAAGTTCATGTCACTAGGTTTCAGTCAACTGAAAAATTCCAGTCAATAGGTTTACTATTTCCAGTCAGCCTTTTTTTCAATAGTTACAGTTTTTCTAGGTCTATAGACTCCTAATTGAAAAAAATCTCTACGGGTAAGTTGGCAAAATTTTCACGTGGTAAGTTGCATTTTCTATGGAAAAAAATATAAATTTTTATGAAATTAATTTTTTTATTTTTAATTTTTGACAATATTGGAAAAATTTATTTTTACAAAAAAAATATAAATTTTTTTAGATTCTTTTTTAAAGATAAATGGTGAGCGACTGTTTTGGCTGTTATTCGTACAAATATTTGGTACCAGCTAAAAGTAAAAATAAATTTTTGGCTTGAAATTATTGCCAAAATAAATAGTAAAAAGATTTTATATTATAAATTTTGCACTTAATAGTATATTAATTATCAATTTTATTGTTCGCACCAACTTACCCCTGGGTGGGGTATGTTGGCTAATTTTTTTTTGAGGCCCTAGAAGGGCACCGATAAAATTTATATAATAATGAATGCTAGTTAAAAATGTTACCTAACTTTTTACTTTTTAACCCTTTATTGGTCACCTTATGATAGCTTCATTCAAAAAATTATTTCTTTTATGTATAAAACTAGTTTATGTTACTATTATTAAGTATTATTCTTTAAAAAAATATTTTTTTTAACCATTCTACCAGAAGATATTGATAAGATCCATATGGATCCTTTGTACATGTTTAAAGAGTTTAAATAAATAATTTATATTATTTCTATAAAATATGACTTAATATAAACATATATATTATTATTATTATTATTATTATTATTATTATTATTATTATTATGTATTTCGATGATAAGAAAAGTTAACAAGTTTATGCAATACAAATATATAAATACATGGCTGGGGCAAGAAGAAGACAAGTTCTGTCTTATCACCAAGCCCCTTTAAATAAAAATGTCATTAATAAAAATACAAAACAAAGTAACTCGTTAAATAAACGTTAAACAAAACGTTGCGTTAAAATAAAATAACGATAAATAAAAACTAAAAAACATTTTACGCTATATTACAGTGTAATATATCCAAAAGTATACGAAGATTTTTTAATTAATTATTTTAATTAAATTATTTTTTTCCTAACTGGTTTTAGATTTATCAACCTTTTGAACTTATAGTGCAGTCGGTTGATGCTTTTTTACGTAACAATATTTCACTGCCGGACACCAACAAATCCTTTTGCACAACTTAAGTTTATATATTCCTGTATGTAAAACAATCGAGACAAAAACCGTTAAGCGAATAAAATTGGTTAAATTGGTCTTTAAAGATAAGAAAGATTTGTGTCTTGTTGACGCCATTATATTACGTCACGGTCGTAGTAATAACCAAATTCGGACGAATAACGGACGAATAAATAAAAACATGGCACGTTGTTAATGATTGAACTTTGCTATGACATCGCAAACGGTGGACACTTTTTATTAACAACTATAAATAATTTTTTAAAGAGTGAAAAAAGAAAAAGAAAAATCAATAAATCAGGAGATATTTTGCTTTAGTTTTTCAAAAATATAATTAATTATAAAGAAAAAACGAAATATCTAAAAAGAAGAAAAAAGAACGAACTATTTGAAAGGATATAAAATAAACTACAAAAGTAACGAAAATAATAATAAACAAAAAAAAGTTTAAAAATGAATGAAAAAGGAAAGAAAACATTCGAAAATTTGGGAAAACTCGGCATAACAAGATTTTATATTGTTTTTACTTTTTTCATATTTCGTTAGTTATTCATTTCATATTATGATTTATTTTAAGGTAGTTTTATTTAGCTATGCAATGATGTTTTCCGTTATGTAATGATATTTTCTTTTCTTTAGTTTTTAGTATATGTAGTGCATATAGCTTTACTTATTATTTGTTGCTAATCATTAAAATCATTTGCTAGTTATTTACTCCATCATGTTAGTTTTATAAAGTGTTTCTTTTTTTCTTTCTATGTTTTATGAATTATTTATTGTTACTAGTTTGCTTGATTACATTATTATGCTTTGTACTTTTTTAGCGGTAGCTTTGTTTGTAATGTTTATCCCTTTTTTTGGTTTTTGTTTTTCACAGTGTTTTTCTGTTTTTGTTTTTTTTGTTTATTGTGTTATTGTGTTATTGTACAATATATTATGGTTTTCATATTTTAACAATTATGATTAACATATTTACTAAATCTATATAATTTTTTTAGTAGTAGTCGTTTTTATGTCATCGTTAATTGTTACGTTTTGTCAATTTTTACTGTTTGTAACTGTAGCTATGTATGTATAAATGATTATTGTATAAAACGTAATATTGATTTATTTTATTTATTGTAATTACTGTATTACTATTATTATTATTATTACTATTAATAATATAATTATTAATATTACCAAGATTATTTGTATATATGTAAATTATTTTTTTAAGGTATTTACTTGTATGCTCTGTATGTTGTATTACTCTGTATGCTTATTTCGTGATGCGCTTTTCATTTCTTTCAGTTTTAATAACAATCATGTCTACCAGTAAAAGAAGAAAAATAGAGCTTGTTGATGTCACACAATTTCCTGAGGTACTTGTTCCTGTGCGTGATATCAATTGGGAATTGTGCATTTTGTGTCAGCGTGTTTCACCGGAACCTCTTATAATTCCCAAAGAGGCAGGTTATAAAACTCTAAGTGAAAACTTGATCGAGTTCGATAATCATGAAGCTTTGCCACCAACTATTCGCTTGGATAAAATAAGTGATGGAAAGGAGTTATTGCACGCATTAATTGTTAATAAGGCAAAGTACCACAAGCTTTGCCGTAACAAGTACGACTCTCAGAAACTGCAGAGAATCATTGAGAGAAACCAAAATGTGCAAGATGATTCTGAAAACGCCCAGAGCTCTGCTAGGTGCATGCGATCCTCATGTAAAGCAGTTGACATAAAAAGTTGTTGTTTGTTTTGTGATGGTGAATCTGTGACAGGCAACCCCTTAGTACAGGCAAGCACAAAAGAAATTGGCCCAAAAGTGTATGCTCTAGCCATTGAAATGCAGGACACAAATCTGCTTAACAAAATAGCAAACCAAGATTTCATAGCACTCGAAGTCAAATATCATAAAGACTGTTACAGGGGATTTCTCAACAGAGCCCGCAGTCATGAGCGCTCCTTTAGCAATGATGAACACAATCTCTATCGATTGACTTATGGCTCTGTCATTGCGGAATTGGTTAGTTACATGGAAGAGATGTTTATATATGGTACATCATCCCCTGTTTTTAAGCTGTCTGACATCAATAAACTTTGTGCAGATCGTATGTCGAGTCTCGGAGTTCAGTCTGAGTCTATCAACCGAACTAGACTGAAGGACGATTTAATTTCCTTAGTTCCTGGTTTGAGGGAAGACAAGTGTGGTAAAGAAGTCATCTTAAGCTTTGAGCCAGATGTGGGTAATGCCATACGTGATGCTTGCAACTTCAACGATATGTCGGACGGTATTTGCATTGCTCAGGCAGCTGGTATTCTCCGTAGAGATATGTTTAGAGAGTTTCCCAAATTCAGCGGCTCGCTTATAGGCGACTTTGGATCTCGTGATTGTGTGCCACCTTCCCTTGTAAATTTTGTTAATACTCTTTTATGAGGCTACAATATCGACAATGGTTCACCTGCTTCCGCACCCGAGCAGGAAGCTGCTTATTCCATTGCACAGTTAATTCGATTTAATAGTGTAAAGCGTAGCAGAGCCAACAGACCTCAACAAATACGTCATCAAGCAAACCAAGAAACTCCATTGGCCGTGTACCTTAGTTTGATGATCCATAACTGCACTCGGAAAAGATCGATGTCGACAAATTGAATTCTCTAGGTTTAAGTATTTCATATGACCGAGTTCAAGAAATTGAATCAAGTTTGACCAATGAAAAGTGCAAATTTTATGAGCAAATAGGTCATGTGATACCAAGTTGCCTGTCTGAAGGTGTTTTTACAACAGCTGCGATAGACAATATTGATCACAATCCATCTTCAACTACATCTAACGATTCATTCCACGGCTCTAGCGTCACAATTATTCAACATCCGGATACTCCCCCATTCAAATTCAAAATCCACTTCAGATGGACTCCTTTGGTCTAGGAAAATTAATAGCAAATTGCCGGATACATACACCACTCTCCCTGCAACGAATAATGTTGTTTCCGAACCACTAATGACCACCGTGAATGCATCACCTATTGCTAGTGATCCAATAACCATTGAGCAGTTGACACCTTGGCTAAATTCTGTGCAGGAGTCTGTGTATAACACATCAACAAATAAAACTTCATTCGCTGCTTTCCATGCGGAAAGAAATATGCATCCAGCAACCTTTCCATGTCATAACATACTATTGCCATTGCTAACAGATCACATTCAGTCTCCAGCAACAGTACGCCATTTGATGGATGTAATAATAAAAATAACGAGTGCTGTCAATAACAAACAAGGTGCTGTTATAACTGGTGATCAGCCCGTGTACGCAGTTGCAAAGTATATACAATGGAAGTTTCCGGATGTTTATGGAGAGGATAAAATAGTCATTATGATGGGTGGACTCCATATTGAAATGGCCATTCAAAACATGATTGGAAAGTGGTTGAAGGGCAGTGGTTGGACTGAAATGTTCATAAAAGCAGAGGTTGCTAGCATTGGAAGGAGTGAGTCGCTGCTTAAATCGTCGCACATAAAGAGAACAAGATATGCGCACGAAGTGAGCCTGGCATCTCTTTTCATTCTTCGTGATGAGGCGTATAAGCTAGATTGTAAGGACTTTGTTGAGTCATTGGAAGAGTGGATTTCCAGGAAAAGCAACGAATCTAATCAGTTTCTTTATTGGCAAACCGTTATGGAGTTGGAGAGCCTGCTACTGAGTTTTGTGCGCAGTATTCGCGAATCAAACTTCGAGGAGTACGTGCGAATGCTAAAGCAGATTGCTCCGTGGTTCTTCGCACTTGATCTAACTAATTACTCTCGCTGGTTGCCGGTTTTCATCAAAACCTTGGAAGAGCTACCTGTCCGACACCCTTATGTGTTTGAGGAATTCAAAAAGGGCCACTTCACAAGTAGGAAAACTAACGCGGACTTCTCTGCCATGTCTGATGACCAGCTTCATGAACAGAACAACAAATTGATCAAGAGTGACGGAGGAGCAATCAATGTACTTCATAACGAAACTGCTCTTTTTAAGTGGATGGTGGCTGGTCCAGAAATTTCTCGAATGATTAATGAGTTTGAGAATGAAGTTCGCAGTTCCACTTCTTTGGGTTATCAACACCGTCGCCATCATGAAGACAGAAATAGTTTTCAGACTCGTTATCTTCATCACGTGTCTGAAGTGGTGAAATCTATGCGCGATGATGGGAATCCTTTTGCGGAGCAGTTACTGCAGACAGCAGACAACCATAAGATTATAATGTCCAATTCAGCCGAAAAAAACTGTTCAAGAAGCCAAGATCACAGGGCAACAGCAATACAACGAGTACGTAGCTGACCGTCTTGTGTCCAGACAAAAGTCAATTCATGAGCCTTTGAAAAGAAACAAATTTGAATTGTTCCACAGTTTGAAAATTCCAGGTTCCAAACATAAAACTAAAATCGCTGATCTTAAACATGACTCCAACTACTTTTGTAAAATGTATGTAGCAAGTCAAAATCGTGTTAGTGATATAGAGGATTTCTTTTCACACGAAAACAACCGTTATCCGCCGTCAATTTCTGAATTCGGAAGGAAGCGTAAGGCCACCAGCAAATCAGATGTCCTCATTTGTTTGGAACAGTATGGTAGCGAGAAACAACAAGACTTCAACCTTGACTATAAGGTTTCTGCTCTGATTGTTGATGGTGCAGCACTCGTACACATGCTTCACCCGAGATCGTCAAAGACATTCTCTGACTACTGCGAAAATGTGATTGGACCATTCGTGGACAGACTTCTGAGATCCGTGCAGCGCCTTGACATTGTTTTTGATTGGTATGTCCCAAAAAGCTTGAAGTCCGAAACACGGGAAGATCGTGGATCAGGGCAACGCATAAACGTCACAATGGGTACACTTATTCCAAAAAAGTTTGACAAATTCCTATCTGTGGACTTCAATAAGACGCAACTGTTCGGCCTTATTTCCAGATTCGTTTTAACGCAATCCGTAGTTGGAAAAGTTATTGTTTGTACCATTGAAGAAACTGCATGTGTCAGTCAACAAGATTTAGATGTATCGTCCATATCTCCTTGTAGTGCTGAAGAGGCAGATGGCCGTCTTTTGCTCCATGCTAATCATGCACTGAAAAATGGCAACTTAACTATAACTATACGCACTGTGGACTCCGATGTGGTCGTTATAGCTCTCTCTGTGTTTAGCCAGATGATTGGAGTGAAAGAGTTGTGGATTGATTTTGGAGTTGGAAAAGGAAGACGAATGATAGGAGTTCACCATCTACATCAACACATTCCTGATGGTGTATCGTCAAATTTACCATTCTTCCATGCCTTCACCGGATGTGACACAGTATCAACATTCTGTGGGATTGGAAAACGAACGGCATGGAAAGCGTGGATGAACTACCGTGTAGTTGATGCTGCATTTCACAATCTTTCCACGTCAGACTTAAAAAATGATGTCTTAACTGATACGGCAATGAAGGCCATTGAGCGATTTGTAGTATTGATGTACGATCGATCATCAACCGCTGCTGGCGTAAACGAATGCCGCCGTATACTCTACATCATAAAGAATAGAGCAATTGAAAACAGTCCGCCGACTGCAGACGCTCTTCTGCAGCACACAAAGAGAGCAGCACTGCAGGCACACTTATGGAAACAATGCTTGTCTGCTGTTACTCCAGGATATTTACCCACTGAATGGGGATGGAAAGATACTGCTGATGAGTGCTATACACCACTTTGGTGCACTCTGCCGGAGATTTCTCGACATTGCCAGGAACTGATTCGTTGTTCGTGCAAAACTGAGTGTAAAAACTGTTCATGTAAACGACATGGTTTACCATGCACTAAGCTGTGTGCATGTAACGGCTATTGTTACAAAGAAACAAATGGTGATTCATATGAAGAACTAGAAGTTGAAGAAGACCCGGAATTCGACCATGTTCTCCAGATCTCCTTCCATGACGAATTGTAATCCAAAAGTGTATTGTAATTATGTAAATACGTAAATGTATGTAAATATGTAAATATGAGTTTCTTGTTACATCATCGAACAAGACGGCGTTTATTTTAAGTAGATGTCACTACTAGTTCTAAAGTTATGACCATTTAAAAACTTTCAAGATGGCCGATGGCAGCCATCTTGAAATTTCAAAACATTGATTTCAGTCAGTTTTATGTAACTTTTCTCTTAGAACAAATCGATGTTTATTTGAAGTGGATATCACTACTAGTTCTACAGTTATGACCATTTAAATACATTCAAAATGGCCGCCATTGGCCATTTTGAATAATTCATCTGTAAAACGATTCCAGATGCATAACAAGTTTGTGTCTCGCTATTTTTTTGTTGCTCATACCGTCCACTATCACTATGCAAAGTTACACGCTGGTGTCCAGAAGTGAAATGTTTTTATGATAGCCAGCTGCACTATTAAATAACATAAAATAACAGATAATACACGAACAACAAACAAACAAACAAAAAACAAAAAAAAAAACATTTTTTAAAAACATTTTAGTATCGTGTCTTTTATATATGTAAAGTTTATTATATGAGATAAAAAACAACGTCATAATGTACAAATTGAACTGTATATAGAATATATATTTAAACCATATTTATAAAGAAATAGACAAACGTGATTACTCCTAATCAAAGGCTTCAGAAAATTTTTAATTCGTTGTCATTTATTAAAAGCTTTTGCTTAAGTTTGTTTTTAAATTGTTTAATAGAAGAAATAGTTTTTAACTCATTATTTAATAGCATGTTCCATAGTTTAGGACCTCTGTTAGCAATTGAGAACTTAGTAACAGAGCAATAGGTTTTAGGTTGAACATAATTGTTTTCTGAAAATCATGTTGGGTATAGATGATATATTTTTTCCAAAAAAGAGTTAAATAAAATAGGTGCTATTATTTTATTAACTTTGAACATAAAAATAAGAATTTGATAAAGATTTAGTTGAAATACGTTGAGAATATTAAATTTAATGAATAGAGGTTTAGTGTGTGAGAAACGATCTACATTTCCAATAATTCTTAAAGTATGCTTTTGTTTAATTAATAGTTTATTTATTTTAGTTACGTTAGTGCTACACCAGGCAACGTTTGCATAACTTAGGTAGCTATGAATAAATGAAAAATAAATGTATTTTAAACAGGTTTGATTTAATAACTGCTTAGCTTTGTAAAGTAGACCAATATTTTTCGAAATTTTATTTTGAATTATATTTATGTGCTCCTTCCAACTCACATTTTCATCAATAACAACACCAAGAAATAACAATGAACGCTCTCTTATTATACAAGAGTTATTTACAACTAAAATTGGAAGATTTAATGGGATGAGTCTCTTTTCATGAAGACGATGGAAGAAAGTATATTTTATTTTTTTTATGTTTATGGATAATTTATTTGCTATAAACCATTCACTTAGTTTTTCAAGCTCTTTATTTACTGTTTCAAATAAAGAATTACTATCCTTATCAGAATAAAATAAGTTGGTGTCGTCTGCAAATAAGATTAAATTTTAAATACTTGAAAATTTTTTTAAGTCATTTATATAAATGAGGAATAAAAAGGGCCCTAAAATTGATCCTTATGGGACGCCGCAGGAAATTGTCGCTAAATCCGTTTTACTATCATTAAACGAGATGTACTGTTTCCTGTTTGCTAGATAACTTTTAAACCATGCTAAGTTAAAACTTATGATACCATAATTTTTAAGTTTGTGCAGGAGAATATTATGATCCATCGTATCAAAAGCCTTACTTAGATCAATAAAGACGCCTAAAGTAAATTTGTTTTCATCAAAAGCTTTAAATATTTCGTTTACTAGATGAATGATTGCATGATCGGTTGAATGGCCAGATTTGAACCCAAATTGTTTATCGTAAAGAATTTTATTATTAGTTAAAAAAGAAAACAGTCTGTTATACATAACACGTTCTAAAATCTTACAAAAGCAGGTAAGAATTGAGATTGGTCTGTAGTTTGAGACATCAGAAGGATCACCTGTTTTATAGATTGGTGTAACCTTTGCACATTTTAAGTTTTCAGGAAAAACTCCGTGTTTTAAAGATAAATTAAAAATATATAAAAGTGGTATTTTAATAAAACTTATTGATTTAATAATGACAATACTACTGATATCATCAGCACCCGAACTTTTATTAGGTTTTAGTAAAGAAACTGAGTTTAATAATTCATCTTCTGTAAGTTCATGATTAGACATGACAGATTTATTTGGTGTTAGGTATGAACGAAAGTTTGTCTGAGATGGTCCTATTTTAGAGGCTAAATTCGAACCTACATTAACAAAAAAGTTATTAAGTGTTTCTGCAACTAATGATTTATTTACAATTAAGTTATTATTAATTTTAAGATTAGTTGGAAGTGCATTTCGGTCCAGATTTTCCTTGCCAATTACCTCTTTAATAATGTTCCATGTTTTTTGTGTACTGTTGTTTTCCTTTAATTTTTCAGAATAATAGTTTTTTTTTGAGCGTTTTAGAACAGATTCAAATAAACGTTTATAACTTTCATAAGTAGTTTCATTTACCAAAATTCTTTTTTTAAGAAACTTACAATATAATCGTTGTTTAATTTTGGAAGATTTAAGGATTCCCTTCGTTATCCATGGGTTTAAAAGCGTTTTCGATTTGACTAATTTAGTAATTTTAGGGAATGCTTCATTATAATGAGTAAGAAATTCAGGTAAGAAGATATCGTAGGCTTCATTGGCATTTTGATTTTTTAGCGTCTTGTTCCAATTTACACACGATATAAGATAATGAAAATATTTTATGGATGTATCGCTTATAATTCGTGTTGTAACTTTTTTTTTTATAAGCATCAGGCTGAATGCATTTGTTTGATATTATAAAAATCGGAAAGTGATCCGAAATGTCCGTTTTAAATATTCCAGTTTTAATTTTTGTATTGATAAATTCATTAGTTATAATTTGGTCTATTGACGTTGCACTACCGCTAGTCACACGCGTAGGTTTATTTATTATTGGAATGTATCCACTTTGAAAAATGACTTTAAAGAATTTATTGGTTTGTTTATTTACGTCATAATCCAAAATATTAAGGTTAATGTCACCCACGAAATAAACACTTTTATTCAAATTCAATTTATTTTCAATTAAATTTTTAATGTGATCTTTGAACGCATTAATATTTCCTGATGGTGGTCTGTATAATGCATGCACGACAATGTTTTTTGAGGCTTTATTAATGATTTCCACACATAATGACTCATAATCATTTGTGATTGAACTTAAATTTGAATTAAATTTGAATAATAATGAATTCTTAATAAACATACATAAACCCCCGCCTTCCTTGCCCAGGTCTCTAATTTGGTGGACTACATTGTAATTGGGTATTAGGAAATATGAATTGTTTTCAACATTTTTATCTTGACACCATGTTTCACTAAGACAAATAATTTGAAAATTAATTTTAATTTTATATAGAAACTGTTTTAATGATTCGAAATTTTTTTTTAAACTCCTAATATTAATATGAAGAATTGAAAATGAGTTATCATCCATTTCTTTGGTAATGTCTTTTGAGTATGGGTTATAATATAATGGGCTAATATTTTTAATTAGTTCATCATCATTATAAAAATTAATATCAGGATCAGAATTGCGATTTAAAAGGATTTAATTTTTAATTTTAAATGTTTTAAATTCAAAGTTTGACAAATCAGTTTCCTCAGCCATTTTAAATAAGAGTAATTTTAAGAGCCAAAAAATATAAAAATTTAAAGAATTTTATTGATGGCACTCGTATTCCTAAATTCCTTTATAATTAATTTATCATATACAACAATACAGTATTTACCGTTTGTCCTGTGCAACTTTCTCTCTTCAAAAAGCTTTTTCCGTATCAACGCTGTTTCAATTGAATAATCTTCGTTAATAAATATTCCGGAGCCTTTAAGTTTGTTCGCATTTTTTAGTATTTTTATCTTATCTTTATAGCCAAGTAGCTTTATCACAATTGTTCTTGGCTTATTTAAATCAGGTTTACCTGTCCGATGGGCTCTTTCTATATTTACTTCAGTTACATTAAGTTTATTTTCTAGTAAGTTTTGTATTTCAGTTTCAGAATCATCCCAACTTTCTGAATCGTTTTCCAAAATTCCTTCGAAACGTAAATTGTTTCTTCTTTGGCGATCTTCAAGCTGTCAAATTTTAGTTTTATCTTCATTTCCTAAATTAGAATTCAAAGAAATCTTTTTCTCTAGGTCGATAACCTTTTTATTATGGGAATCTTGTGTAAACTATAAACTCTCTTCAATGTCTTTTTGAACTTTTTCATAATTCATCAACTGCTTCTTTGTCAAAATAAGTTCCACTTTCCTGTTTTCATTTTCTTTTGTTAAAGATTCGCAAGTGTTTTTTAGTAAAGTAATATCTTTTTGTAATACGTCGATTCTATCGTTTGTAATTTTTAAATTACCGCTTATCAGTTTAAAAATATCTTTTTGCTGTTTCTTAAACATCTCTTGAAAAATTTCTCGTACTAACTTTATTGAGATTTCGTAGTCTTTAATTGCATCCATGTTATTAATAAAGAAATATAGTATTTATAATTATTAATTATAAAAATACTAAGAATTAAAAATACTGCAATTTATTTCCTTTAAAATTATAGCGCTTGCAAAAACTAACTAAGATGTATTTTTAAAGATTTGAGATGTTTTTTTACCCGCAAATGATTTTTTATTGCTTTCTTAAGAAAATCTTTAACAGTAAAAAAAAGTTTGTCTAGTTTTTTTACGGCTTAAAACTTATATAATTTTTTTGATAAAATTTTAAAATAGTTGTAAAAACATTGAATATTTTAAATTTTATCAATAAATATTAGTATTTTTTGTATAACATTGTTTAATCTTTTACACGGTAGGTGATTACGAAAATTATAACAGTTAGCACTTACCGTTTATAAAAATATTTTTTCGGACGTGTCTTATTTTGTGAAGATTTCTCTCTAAAAAAACATTTCAGTTTAACTCAGTTACCAATTAAAGGTAATTTAACCCTAGGGAGTATTTATTTGATATGTTTTTTATACTTTATTTATTATGTGAAATGAATTTAACCCTAGGGAGTATTTATTTGATATGTTTTTTATACTTTATTTATTATGTGAAATGAATTCGATTAGAAAGATGCAAGGTTCAAAAAAGAAAAAAAATATTCGAAAAAAGCTTTTGTATTCAGAAGAATATCTGATGCAGCACTCAGAGCTTTAAATAAAGATAAAATATTTTTATGTGTCAGCAAAAGGTTTAATGTTCCTGAGAGTACCTTACACGACAATTTATCTGGTAAAAGCCAACCCAAACGGCAAAACTCTGGCTTTAAACCATATCTTGGAGAAGAAATAGAGAATGAACTGGTTGCTTGGTTAATGCAGTGCGCTAACATGGGTTTTGCGATTACAAAAAAGTTATTAATTAAGGCGGTACAAAAAGTAGTTATAGGGCGAGGTATAAAAACACCATTTAAAGATGATATCCCAAGTAAAAACTGGTTTTATAAATTTATGCGTCGTATAAGGAATTATCGCAAAAACGAGCAGACCATATTAGTCGAGCTAGAGATCTTATAACTGAAACATCGATAAGAAAATGGTTTAATGAGGTGTATGAATTACTAGGCGATGATGCGCAATACCTTAATGATCCTTCTTGTGTTTTTAATTTAGACGAAACTGGTTTTGATTTAGCACCAAAAACTGGAAAAGTAATTGGCATTAGAGGAAGAAATGTTTATGAAGAATGCAACAACAGCGATAAGGAAAACCTTACAACTCTATTTTGCTTAAATGCAAATGGTGAATTTGCACCATCATTAACATTGTACAAGTATGCTCGAATGCCAAAAACTATTGTTGCTGCTGCACCACCAGGTTGGGGACTCAGTGACAGCGGCTGGATGACCACCTAATGCTACACACATCTTACAACCATTAGATGTGTCAGTTTTCGGACCAATGAAAAAAAATGGCAGAACATTTGTCGGCAATTTAAATTGGATAACGATTTAAATGAAATTTGCAAAAAAAATGTACCAATGTTGTTGAGTAATTTTGTTATGAATCCAAATATGAAAAAAAATATTATTAATGGATTTAGGTCTACAAGAATATTCCCATTTAATGCGAACAATGTTGATTATAAAAAAGTAATTCAACGTGTTAAATTGAATTCCACAATTGATAATAATGAATAGAATCTTTCAAGCCATAATAACGTGGGAAACTTATTTGAAAACAACGTTGCACCTGAAGTATTGCTACAGTTTGAAAAAACTAGATATAAAGAATGGGGAGGTAAAACTGACTTCATAGAATTATTTAATTTTTGGAAAAAACTTAAATTTAACTATAGCTCGAAACAAATCATAAATTTAATAGAAGCCAGCAATAATGTATTGAACAATGAAATCGATAAAGAATCGTATTTAGATATTAGCAGTACGCAAAATGAAACCGAATCTAGTAATGTTAGCGAATTTGGAAAAAGCGTAATAATTTATGAATCCGGTGTAAGTAAATCAGCAACAGATCCACCAGATTCAAATAAACGAATAATAAAAGATGTAAACCCATTACACGACTTTCTTTTATGGCCAAAACAACCAATCACGAAAAAAAGGCTGAAACAAGTTGAACGATTACCGAGCGTTGCAACTTCATCCAAATGGTTAGAGATTCAAATAACTAGAGAAAATGCAAAGGAAGAAGAAGATATCAAAAAAATTGAACGTAAAAAAATTGAAATAAATAAAAAAAAGAATTGAAAGAAAAAGAAAAACAAGAAAAATCTAAAAGACAAAAGGAAATAAAAATAAAAGACAAAAAAAAAATTTAAAAAGAAAAAAAGTTTAAATTCAGAAAAAAGCTTTGGTGGATAATTTTATAACCAATGTCTTCTTTATTTTGTAATCATATTAAATTTATGTTTTTGTTTCTTGATTTAAATTTATAAAAGTAAAATTAAAATATACGATTTTTTTTTCATACACGGTAGGTGGAGAATCGATTACGGTAGGTGGTGCTTTATCACGGTAGGTGAAGAAACGTTCTAGATCTAACAAAAAATTAAAAATAACATTAAAAAAATAACTTTACTCAAATTCGAATTATATAATTTAGTTAATAATTGAGTATAAAATATTAGTTCGAAAACCCTAAATAAAAATCTGTTATGGTTTTGAAGTTAAGAAGTTTTGAAGTTAAAAGTTTTCTTAAAGTCGCGGTAGGTGGTGCCATGACCCTATAAAGGAAAATGTAACAAACAAAATTTTTCTCGTAAAAAAAAAAAGAATATGGAATGGCATAGTTGCAAACCAATACCCTAATGTTGATGGTGCTTATGATGTTTATGATGCTTTGAAAAATCTCTGCAAAAAAGCTTTCTTCTATTCTTGATGCAGGCAATAAGCCTTTTGTGCAATGTGAAATTGATGAAAATAACCTTTTTATTATTATTCATTTTAATGTCTTTGCAAATATATGTAAGGAGCTTGCTTGTCCTGATCGTGTAGGAGATATCAATGTTACTGATATCAAAGAAAGAAAAAAAAAGGTTTTTTACATTGTATCATGATATCCTGTTCCATTTGAGGTTGGATGAAGACAGTTTATACTTCACCAAACCAGTTGACCAAGTAAAGCTGCTACCAAAGGCCATCAAGGATTTGATGTGAACTGAAACATTAAAGTGAAATCAAAGCATTGTTTTGGATGTAGGATGTGGGGGAAAAAGAAAGATACTTTGGATTATCTGATATGGAAGCTGGACCACCACTGTCAGATACATCACAAAAATAATTTGGAACAATGGAGTCTCTTGGTGCAGTTGTAATATTCAATCTTTCTATTCAAAAGCACAATCTTATATATAAAAAGAGTAATTTGAAGATAGAGACATTTTTTCATTCAATGATATTGTCAAATTAGACCCTTATATGCTTCAGAATATAGCACAAATAAAACTTGAGTGCATTGGACATGTGCAAAAGCGTCTTGGGACTAGTTTAAGAGACCTTGTGAAGTCTTTCAAGGGTACCAAACCCCATTTTCAGGAAAATATATATGTATTGATTCCATGAAGAGTTATTATGGAATGGCAATTAGAAATAACATCAATAATATTTATGCAATGAGGAAAGCCATTTACGCTATTCTGTTTTATTTTACTGATTTGCATAGTTACGCTATTCTGTTTTATTTTACTGATTTGCATAGTTCTTATAAACGTCATTAATTTTGCCCCCGAGAAGCTACTAGTTGGTTTAGGTACTGGTCCAAAGGACGGAAAGCTTATAAGCCATCCAAAACAATACCTATTTGGTTAAAAGCACTTCTGAAACCTATTTTTAAAGATTTGACAATATATACGTTACTTGAAAAATGGTTACACGGAAAAACCCAAAACCCCAATGAAGCGCTAAATAGTACCATATGGTCATGCGTGCCAAAAACATTTTTTGTTAGCAGAGATATTATTAAAATGGGTGTACATTCAGCTTTCATTCATTACAATGATGGTTGCAATGGTGTACTCACAGTTTTAGAGCACTACCGTTTAAGCAGAGCTATTTTGAAAAACATGACTAATAAACTAGATTCACGTTTAAATCGAATGAATAAAAAGACGACTGCTAATGATAAACAGCGCAGAAAAGGTCTACGCTCCCAAAAGAAAGGATATTTTGATATTTTGGAAGAAAAAAAAGCAATTGGTGTTTATAAAGCTGGTGGTTATTGAGTTTATTTTATTTGAAAAGCTATTTTTTACTTTTTTTTTTTGTTTAATAGGCTTTTAAAGCGTTTCAAATTTTGTCTTCTTTGGCTAATTTTAAAATGTGATTTCTTGACATTGCAATATTCTTTTAACTTGAAATTTTCAGAATGTATTCACATATAGTAGTTGCTTCATATAACCCTTGCGTTAAACCCTTGCGTTTGTTCTTAAACATAAAAAAACTTAAAGTTTTATCTAACAAAGTTTTAATTTGAAAGTACTTTCACCAAAATTGTTGTTGTTAAAATTGTTATAAAAACTAAAGCATGGTTTTGTATAAAAAAAATCCTACTGTTAAATGATTTATATAATGATACCCGATCCTACCAAACGCTACCAAACTACCAAACGCCATTAGAAGTTATTTATTCTGTATGAAGTTATGTTGTTACAAAAAAGCACTTAAACTATGCAACTTTTAGCATTTTTTTGACCATTTTGAATGGGTGGTAATAATTTTTTTTAAACTTCTAACTAAAAAGATGTTGTTATCATCTCTATAACCGTTTTTACACTAAAAAAACTATGGGCCCAACGACTTTTTTAAAAAATCGTTTTTTATAGCCCTACCACCTTAAAAAATACTTTGTATTTAATACTATTCGAGAACTTTTTTTAGAAAACACACAAATTTGAAAATATTCTTGTTCCGGTCACAAAAAGTAAAGTTTTTGTTAAACCACCGCTATTAATTTTTACACTTTCAACCCAATGACAAAAAAAAAAAAATATTTACAAAGTTTTATAAAAGACTTTAGAGAACTTTAAACTTCGGCCACATAAAAAGACTTTTGGGTGAGTCCAATCGTCACTTTCCAAACTTTTTTCTGAAATAGAATTGAAAATATATCCTAGATTAATACTTTACATCTGTGACAAGATGTTGGCATCTTCAATAGATTTGATTTGTATAAATGTTTTAAAATAAAACTTCTTTTTATATAATAATTCTTATTTGTTAAATATATATTTATTTTAACGATATTTCGAGGGAATATTGATACTCTCGTTATCAAGTATATTAAAAACAAATACAAAACCGTTTAAATTTACGAAACAATGTTCTTTGTAAGAGCTTTTTTTTAAGAGTATTTAAAGAGAGTTTTTTGTGACGTAAGAATTTGAACATGGGTTTCCAAAATGACGCCGTCACATAATCGCTATCAACCTGGTTGAGACCATTGTCACGAAAGGTACTTTCGTTGTGTTGTATTTCCAAGGCTTCCCTAACTTTCCCATTAAAGCTATTTATTTTTATTTTTCTATTTTATCAGTTAAAAAAAGCATAAAAACTAAAAAACTCATTTGCTAGGTTTTTTCGAAATTTTTTTAACTGATATTTGTAGAATACTATTAAATAAAGGTTTTATATATTTTCCTTCGATTATTCTATAAATATTACGAGTAAACTTTGAAGTTGAAAAAAGAAATTTCTGCATTAATGCCTATTGTCGAAAAATAACCAAAATACGCAATGATTTGACCACAAAGTATACTTTTTTCGATAAATCGATGTCATTATTTTTAAAATAACATCTTAAGTTTCTATGCTTTTTCTTTTGGAATGATTGTTAGCAAATGCTCAAATGAGAGGCAACTACATCGTTAAAGATAAATTAGGTTCTTTAATCACGCAAGTTTTTTAACTACGGAGCGCCGTTTGAATGAAAATCAAATTATGCTCAGACTGCATTTTAAAGCTTAACATTTCAGCCAAAAGTGATAGGCTTTTCAGAATATATTAGTTTACAGTTGGCTTTTAAAACTTTTAGAATTTTTAATTATAAATGCGACTGAAATGTGAAACATGTAAACAAGCTTTTCTATAATGTATAGTATAAAAAATATATATGGTAAAGAATAAGTTTATAAAATTTGATTTATAATTGTGACGAAAGCGGCCTTTCATCTGTGCCAAGTGGTTCTGTGTAAAGGGTTCTCGTGAGGTACAAAAGCTAATTATTGGTGAAGCTGGCACACTAACAACATATCTGGCCACTGTCATTGCAGTAGGAGACAGCTTACCACCATTTTTCATACTTAAGGGAGAAAAGATTTCAGATGCATCTAAATTTCCTTTTGGTACAAAAGTACATTGCAGTAAAAGCGGATATATTGATCAAGAGATCTTTATTGACTTTTTACATCATTTTAATGAGTTTTCTACAAAAGTGGATGGGAAAAAAGTATTGTTATTTTTGAATGATTAATTTTTGAAGCAACTAGCAATAGAGATGGATATTGAAATAATATGCATTCCACATCATAGTACACATCGCCTTCAACCACTTGACACACATGTTAATAAAGTAGTTAAACATATGTGGTCTGACGCCTTGTCTAATTGCTTAGCTGAAAACGTTGGTGTTTCTATGCCTCGTTGAAACTTTCACATTATTTTTAACAAAATATGGCTCAACATACTTAAAAAAAGAGGATTGGTAGTTAATGCGTTTTACCATTGCGGATTGCATTCTCTAAGAAAAACAGTGAATGACTTTGAATACAAAAAAAAAAGGTGTTTAATAAAGCAACGATTCACTCGGGAGACCCACATTTATCTACTTTAAGGACTATTTACCTTCTCCGGGAAAATAATCAAACCTTCTCACTTAAAACGCCATATTGCTCTTATAACATCACCACATAATGTTATGTTTATAAAAGAGCCTCCTGCTAAAAAACCTCCAATAAAAAATGGTAAGAGTTAATCAGAAGTCAAAAAAAAATTATTTTTCTGCTGATTCTGATCACTCAAGTTCATCTTGTGGTTTTATTCTAAAAAGTAACACTGATAAAGACTTTTGTTGTGTTTGTACAGCTGTTTGGGGAGAAGAAAATAAAGATTGGCTTAAATAAATAAGTTGCAGTCAGTGGGCGTATGAATAATTTTTTGGAGTAAATACATATGCAAATTGTGTGCAAAGGACATATAAACCTCTTGTAAATTTTTAAATATTCATAGTGATTTACAATTTTTGCTATTGCTTTGATGTGCTATTTTGTGATTTTCATTTATGCTAAAATCATTATTTGATATTTTCTAGAAAAACTTAAACAACTGATGTCTTTTTAGATGTTTTAGAAATCAGGAAACTAACTTCTAGTAATTGTATCTTGTCGTTATCTAAAGTCTACTTTAGTAAATTTATCCGTAGGCTATCCGTAGTTCTATCTACATCATTTTTTAGATTAAGGAAATCATTCTACTATTACCTCAAAAATAATGTTTTATATCAAATTTTTTTTTTCTTTAAGGTAAGCTGTCTTTACCATTAGTAAGGAATTTTGTCTATCGCCCAAGTGACGTATTTTTCAATTAGTTTAGTTGTACTGACGAATTCGCCCCGTATGACTTGATGATCAAAAAATCAAGTTCAACGCAAAAGTAACTTTAGAATTTATTTTGATTCAATCATTAACAAAGATGAGATCTTAATTAATTAAAAAACGCGTTGTATAGAAAAAAAATTTGCATAGAAATAAGTAAACTAGAAAAGTTTACTTATTTCTATGCAAATTTATTTTGTTAAAGTAAAACATGACGAACTCGCCCAACCTTACCCTATAAATTTGAATCAAGTTTTACATCAAGCTCGCTATTAAAACAGTGGCTTTACGCTTCAGTTTCCCCTACTTTTAAAAAAAGATCTACTTCAGATGCTAACAATTATAGACCTATCTCCCTCACATGTCGTGTCATGCAAAATATTGATAGTTCAAGTATCGTTGATTATCTTAATATAAATAATCTAATATTACCTAATCAATACGGCTTTTTATCTAAAAGGTCTACGAACATAAATCTTCTATTTAACTTAGTATTTAGAGAAGTATAAATCAGTCTCTATTTAACTTATAATTTGGACAAAAAGGTGTACACTGACAGTTAACCACACGGGTATCATTAGGGTTCTGGTTAAAAATAGGTAAAATTTTACAATGATTTTAAAAACACCAGGTTGTGTTATGTTCTATGTCATACAATGCTTATTTTACATCAGGGTCTTTTTATTTTAAACTATCTTAATTCAATGAAGAAAACCCAAATTTTATAGACACCCGCACCAAAAAAACAATTTTATACGCATAAATTTAATTAAAATTAATATTCACTTAAAAAAATTCAACCTCGGTTTCGTTTATTCATAATGGATGGTGTCGTTTGGGCGTAACTTTTTAAAGAATATTTTTTTTGCGTGTTTATTTTGTGTTACTTTAGTTAAAGTAGTTGGTAGTTTTTAAATTTGGAGAAATTGCATAATAAGACATCTTGCTCCGGTCACGTGACCAGATGACAACTTTTTGAGCTTTTCATTTTACTTTTTATTTTAAATTTTTCTACTTTTAAACTAAATATTTAGCAATAAATCATTATGATAACATAAACATACTAAAAAAGTGTTATTACTTCATAGCTGATGGTTTAGCAATAACTCAGAGCTTTCAAAACGTTCGCTATCTTACCCCGTCTATTTAATTGTTTAATTACCCTTAACTATTAAATAAAATTATTGATAATCCAAAAATTAACAAACCATGCTTTCCTAAAACCGAATGAATTTCACAACTTCTTTGTTAATATGGGATCTAAAGTTGCATCCCAAATTCCTCGCGTAAATAAATCTTACAATAAATATTTTGGTCGTGATAAAAATGAATTAGATAACTAAAAACTAATAATAATATGCTGCTATTGACGATGTCAATAGCAGCATATTATTTGGCTGTTACAAAATTCATTAATTTAAATTTTTTAAACCCTTCCTAAGGTATGGTATTATTTCTGAAAAACTAAAAACTGCTTAAGTAAAGCCTATATTTAAATCAGGAGATACAAGTAAAATAGGTAATTTTTGACCAACATCAATACTTTTAACAAGTGGAGTGCAACTAGGCAAAATTTGCATTAAATTCTTGTAATTGCTAACGCAAAGGCTTCTGGGATGTATAGTACAGCCAGATTGTAAACATAAACAACAAAATAACAATAAAAAGTTAAAATTTTCACTTTGTTATAGCATTATTCAATCAATTCTAATTTATTTTTCTTTTCATTTACTTTAAATTGTTTAAATATAGTATAAGAATACTGATAAATGTCTGCCGGATTTTGCGCAGCTCCTAATTTTCAGCATAAACAATATATAAATGTATATATGTATATATGTATGTATATATATATATATATATATATATATATATATATATATATATATATATATATATATATATATTTTTATATTTATATATATATATATATATATATATATATTTATATATATATATATATATATATATATGTATATATATATATATATATATATGTATATATATATATATATATATATATATATATATGTATATATATATGTATATATATATATATATATATATATATATATATATATATATATATATATATATATATATATATATATATATATATATATGTTATCTACTTATTTGTGTAACAAATTATTACCATATTTTGTTTCATAAATAAATATGCCAAACCTTCATTCGATGTAGCAGCACTCCTCTGCGAGTCAGGCTATTTGTCAGTCGATGTATGTACTGAAACCCCCGGCTGCAGGCTTTTTCAGTATGATGTTACACTACTCACCTAAACCAGTAGTAAAGGATATATATATATATATATATATATATATATATATATATATATATATATATATATATATATATGATATATATATATATATATATATATATATATATATATATATATATATATATATATATATATATAATATATTATTAAGCAATCATTACTATCTACATATTTGCCTTTACTCAATAATACCTCTTGTACAACTATCTTGCTATTTTACTCCAAACGTATATTCACTATAATAATAATTTTACTATATTGTAAAAAGTATTTTTTTTGAGTGAACTATATTGATATATATATATATATATATATATATATATATATATATATATATATATATATATATATATATATATATATTTATATATAGTGCGGCCATGGCGCAGTGGTTAGAGCGCTTGCTTTATATGCAGGAGATCTAGGTTCGAAACGATCTATGGACGAATTTTGGCGTCATGGTAAGAAAGGAGGCCTGGTTAAATGCACTTCCACGGTGCTCTGTGACAAGAACGTTAGGACTTCTTGGGGCACCTAAAAATAAAAAATAAAAAAATAAAAAATATATATATATATTTATATATATATATATATATATATATATAAACGCACACACAAACACACACACACATACACACACATAAACTTATGTAAACACATATTATATAAATATATGTATCCATAATTTTTTATTTTAGATAAACATTAATAACACAGTTGTAAGCAAAAATATAGCAGGAATCATTACAGTTTTTAAGGAAAACTGCAATTATACTTTTTTATTTAATCTTCAATCAAAACATGCATCATCTTTGATACACTTCTTTGTTGATATACGAATTTATTATTATGTTAATTTTCACAATTGTGACTTAGTTCATGCTATAAAAATTGATTGTATTATTCATAAATAGTAAAATATTATATTTAGTTAAAAAATGTTTATTTATTTTTTTGAAATGTGCTAAATTGAAATTACAAGTTTTCGATATGCTTAAGAATTTTTATTTCATATTTAAGGTGATTATTTTATTTCATATTACAGGGTTATTTATTTTTATATGCGCGTCTATCCATTTTTATATGCGTGTTTATTCATTCTTATATGCGCCTTTATTCATTCATATATATACATTTATTCATTCTTATATGCGTGTTTATTCATTCTTATATGCGTGTTCATTCATTTTTATATGCGCATTTATATGCGAGTCAATCCCCCATGAAATCTCTAATATAATTTTATATAAACAATAAATATTTTTTATTAATATATAGATTTGCGGTTATATCATACGACAAACTAGTCATTCGTGATTGGACTGCGAAGAAATAAGGTTCTGTTTCCACTGAATCTATATAAGTATTCATTTATTTTTTATTTTTTTAATTAATTTTTCCCTAATCTTAATTTTATATTTTAAAATGGATGATAATTTATTAATTAAACTTTGTGATGAAAATGTCACACTTTGTGATAATGATGTCACTAATTATTTTAACCTAAAATCGTTAGAAAGCAAATACTATTCAATTTCTGAATCTAATTTCTATCTTCAACAAAATAAAAACACTTTTTCAATCTTAAACATTAATATTCGAAGCCTAAACAAAAATTTTGATGATTTTAAACTTCTGAATTAAACATGAATTAAATCACGATTTTAAAATAATCTGTCTTACTGAGACCTAGTAACCAGACTAGTCTATGGATAGACTTACAACACAGACATAGACAATTCTGTATGTTGTAATGGACACAACAAATGTTTAATTTTTTGTCCTTGTTGTGTCTATCAAATTTTTGATGGTGTCCTAAGATTGCTCAGTTAAAAAATAATTTTCACTTCATAAGTCTACAAAGCATAATTTTTTGTCTATTTGGTGTCTATGATTTTGTCTAAATTTACTTGATTTCATAAAACCAGAAATATTGATTTTTGCCAATAAAATCTAAATTACCCAAAAAATCCCTTAGAAACAAAAAAACTCCTTGATCACATATTTTTAAAATAATTTTATTGAAGGTGATAAAGATTTTAGTGACTAAGGAAAATTTTTTAAGTGATAAACTTACCTTCAACTTTTTTGAAGTAATCCCAAACTGGAGAGGGCATTTTAAAAATAAATTTTCACGCACATTCACTGAGAATTGAAAAACAACTGAACTGAGTAATTAATGAACTTCAATTGAGCACAAAATAGTCCATTTTGAGGTTTTTAAATAGACATTAACTTTTTAATCAACAGCACACGCTGGACAAAAAATTAAAAAAATGAACTTCTGTTAGAAAAATTGTATTTTTAATTTTGTGCTCGTTTTCAGTTTTTGAAACGATGCTGCAGTGAAAATTTAATTACTCGTTATAAGTCCAAATTATATATTAAATAGATCTTCTATACCTCATTAAAAAATCGAGATTGTTCATTTAGTGTCCGTTTTTAAAATGATTGTCTAGAAAGACAAACATTTTTTATAGACAATTCATTTTTGATAGTTGTAATTGAAATTGTTGCAATTAGTGCTTTGTCGAAGTCTATTTTTGTCCTTTTATAATAAGTCCATTAGAGATTGTCTGGTTGCTACTGAGACCTGGTGTAAGTATGACGAGCATAATTTTCAATTTGAATTGGCAAATTACGCGTCAATTCATCAACCACGAAACTTCTGTACCGGTGGGGGTGTATGCATTTTTATTCATAACTCAATTAATTTTATACCACGTAATGACCTCAGTGTAAATGAAAAAGATTGCGAGTCATTGTGCATTGAAATAATTAACCAAAATTCTAAAAACGTAATTGTTAATGTTATTTATAGACAACCAGCGGGTAATTTAAAAAATTTTAAAGTATCTTTACGTACTTTTTTAACAAAAGTTAATAAAAAACAAAAGCATGTTTACTTAGTCGGTGACCTGAATATTAATCTTTTGAATCATGCGTCAAATAATAGTGTTAAAAATTTTGTAAATACTCTTCTACAAAATAACCTCATTCCAACAATAACTAAGTCAACAAGAATCACAAAAAGATCCTCTACCCTACTAGATAACATAATTACTAATAATTTTTCTAATAGCTGCTTTAGTACCGGTATAATAATGACTGAGTTGACAGACCATTTTCCCACATTTCTTATAACAAAAAACATAACCCATGATAATATTTCCACAAAACACATCATTTACAAGCGACAAATCAATGAAAACTCCATACAACGATTTCGCAACCTTCTAATTAATTTCGTTGATTGGAAGCTTGTCCTCCAAACACGTGATGCTAACAATGCTTATGAACTTTTTCTAGCGCAATTTTGTAAACAATACGATAAAGCGTTTCTGTAAAAAAGTTTTATGTGAATTCAAAATCACTTCTATCACCTTGGATGACAAAAGGCTTAATAAAATCGTCAAGGAAAAAACAAAAACTTTATGAAAAATTTCTTTAAAAAAAAACATATTCAAACGAAGCAAAATATAAAAACTATAAAAATATATTTGAAAAAATCAAAGAATACTCTAAAAAAGTATATTATTCGAAATTACTAGAAATTGCAAATGGAAATACTAAACAAATTTGGAATGCTATTAAAGAAATAATTGGACAAAACAAATATAAAAATAATGTTCTGCCAAAAAAACTTTTAATTGACGGTGAAACAATATACGATAAAGCACTCATAGCTGAAGAACAAAACAGTTTCTTCATAAATGTTAGTTCTAATTTAGCGAAAAAGTATTACTTTAACTTCTTCAACATTTGATCCTTATCTAACAAATTCTAATAAAAAAATGAATGAGTCAAAGCTAGATATACGCGAGTTGCGGACTGCATTACTAAGCTTAAAAAGAAACAAAAGTGCAGGATCGGATAAAGTTAGCGTTAATATATTAAAATTAGTCTATGATATAATTGAACCATCTTTGTTTCATATATTCAATCAGTCACTTAAATCAGGTAAAGTTCCGGAAAAATTAAAAGTTGCTAGAGTAACTCCAGTATTTAAGTCTGGAGATGAGTCAGAACCCTCTAATTACAGGCCTATATCTGTTTTATCTTGTTTCTCGAAATTGCTTGAACGTATAGTGTACAATAGGCTGTATAATCATTTAACTGAAAACAACATGTTATACAGTAAGCAATTTGGTTTCAAAAAGCAACACTCAACAGATCATGCCATAGTAGAGTTAGTTAATCACTTATCTAATGCTTTTAAAGAAGACTATTATACGTTAGGAGTTTTCATTGATCTGTCGAAAGCTTTTGATACGGTGAATCATTCCATTCTAATAAAAAAACTGGAATATTACGGAATAAAGGAGACAAACTTACTCTGGTTTGAAAGTTACCTTTCAAACAGAAAACAATTTGTACAATTTGAAAATTTAGAAACGACCAAAAAACTGTAAATTGTGGAGTCCCACAGGGTTCTATACTTGGGCCCTTACTTTTTTTACTATACATAAATGATTTGTCTTCAACATCAAACCTATTAAATTTTATTTTATTCGCAGATGACTCAAATCTTTTTTATTCTCACAAAAATATTGAAACACTTTTTACAGTAGTAAATGAAGAATTAAAAAAAGTAAATGAATGGTTTATATGCAACAAATTGTCTTTGAATGTTCAAAAAACTAAATTTTCTCTTTTCCACAAACCAAGCAAAACAAAGGAAATACCATTTATTCTTCCCAATCTTTTGATGAATAAAACTAACATCAAAAGGCAAATATCTGTAAATTTTTTAGGTGTGAACTTTGATGAAAAGCTATCTTGGAAAGTGCATATAAATTCTATAGAAAAAATTTCAAAAAGCATTGGCATGATCTATAGAGTTAAGCCACTTTTAAATTTTAAGTCCCTAAAAAGTTTATATTTTTCCTTTATACATAGTTACTTAACTTACGGCAACATCATGTGGGCAAGTAATAATTACACTAAGCTAAAAAAACTTTATAGCAAGCAAATACATGCTGTTAGAATCATATTTGGATCTGGTAGAGCGGTTCCTTGTGAACCTCTTTTACGTGTAATTGGTGCCCTGAATATTTTCAAACTTAATATCCATCTTGTTCTACTGTTCATGTATAAAACAAAATATGGACTGTCCCCCAAAATATTTGAAACTTATTTTAAAGTAATACACCATAAATATGCTACAAGATTTTCCGCAAACAACTTTGTTATACCAAAATCTTATTCTAAACAAGTTTCTTATTCAATTCAGAATCGCGGACCACTTTTGTGGAAAAGATTTCCAAACATTGTTTCCGGAAAAAAAAATCTCTTCATCAGTTTAAAACTGATTCAAAACAGTTTTTTTTAAACGCAGATTTTGACTTATATTATTATAAGTCTTTCTTTTAAAAATAGATCAGATATATAATTTAAAAACTGAAAAACAAGTTAATTATTCGTATTTTCGTAATTATTCAAAAGAAAAAAAAAAAAAAAAAAAATGGTTAAAATTTTTTGACAATAATCATTATCAAAAATCACATTTTCTCGCTTTTTATTTTATTTTTTGTGCGTATTTATATATATAAAGTTATTATATATTCACTTTTACTTTTACCTAATCTAGGTATGATATTTTACTTTATCTTTTATATATTTTACTTAAAATATATATAAAGTTTTATATATTTTACTTAAAATATATATAAAGTTTTATATATTAACTCTTACTTTTACTCAATCTATTTATGATATTATGTATTAACCGATATTTTACTTTATTTATTATATATCTTTTGTAAACATTTATTTAATTTTTCTTTTATGTTATATATTCTTGAAGCAACTTTGTAAAAATTATAAATTGTAACACGGTGCTTGGTGATAAGGCAAATTATGCCTTCTTCTTGCTCCGGCCATTAACATAACAAGATATATTTAAAATATAAACTAGGTTGTTGCCGATGCTATTTATTTAAAAAAATAAATTTTAAGGTTCTTAGTTACCCCATTAGTGTTTCGAGGCCTTTCTCTCTGTTTGTAAGTATGCTTTAAAGAAAAAGAAAAAAATACTATATTGGATTAAGCGGTGGCGTGTATGCTGGCAGATACTTAATAGCTATGCCATAGGAGGCTAGTGTTTGCATAACAGAAAGACTCCAGTAGAATTTACAATTGTCCATAACAAACACCGGTGCTTCCACATCTGCATTCCTACCTACTGGCTAGTGAAAATAAAAAATGAATCTGCATTCCAGCCTCCAGTTTTTATTTCATAAGCCAGCACTCCCGTTGTTAAAACAGCACAAATCAAACTAACATTTTTGTCACAATTACAGTTTTTTTAAAAGAAATTATTCTTGTTTCCTGGAAACGAAGTTAAAAATACTTAAGACGAAAACTTTTTATATTTGATGATGGTTTATTTAATTAAGTATTAAGTCTTTGTTTAATTATATTATTAAATTTTGCCTCATGGTACCCATGCACACCTCATGGCACCCATACTTTATATTTAAAACATTGTTGCATTCTTTCCGCAGTCTTTTGCTGGCACAACGAAAAAAGCCAATCGTTCATATTAACACTTACAGGCTTACTTTTCTTTACATTTGCTTTTCCTTTGCCCTTATTCTGTTTATTCTTATTCTGTTTATTCTTATTCTGTTTATTCTTATTCTGTTTATTCTTATTCTGTTTATTCTTATTCTGTTTATTCTTATTCTGTTTATTCTTATTCTGTTTATTCTTATTCTGTTTATTCTTATTCTGTTTATTCTTATTCTGTTTATTCTTATTCTGTTTATTCTTATTCTGTTTATTCTTATTCTGTTTATTCTTATTCTGTTTATTCTTATTCTGTTTATTAAAACCTTTGGAAGTAGAATATTAAAAATCTTTTTTCCTCAGGACTTTCGCAACATTTGCTTTTCCTTTACCTTTATTCTTTTTGTTAATAGTTTTAGAAGTGGAAGATTGAAAATCTTCTTTCGTCAGGGCTTTAGCAACATAGTTAAAACTTTTTTTGCGGCCAACCATAGCCATATTTTTTTTTAGCAGGATTCGGCATTAAATCAGTGAAACATGTAATAAGATTCATTTCAGGTTGATAGACTGGAGCTGTTGAGGGACTTGGTTGATTGTCTGAAACCATGTAGATATATAGATATGTAATTTTTAGTGGGCCTTATTACCCGCTTTGGACCTACCATGGTTATCGATAAAGTATCCTTTTGTTTCAATACATGCATAAAAATTACATGTTGAGTAATGATAACTAAAAAAAACTTCATGAAAATTAATGCACTTAAAAAAATGGAAGCATTAAAAAATATTTAAAAATGTGAAAATACGTACCTTAAAAATTAGACTCGAGCAATTATTGACGGAACCAACGAAGTTATCTTGCTTTGTCGAACGCACGGTAAAGAAAAGCTGATTTTTTTTGCTGCTAGTGATATAACCAGACAACTCTAATATTTTAATTCCGAAAAAAAATTTCCCTTTTTATATTTTTCTGTAGTTTTGACTAGTCGGCCTTATTACTCGCTGGGCCTTAATACCCACACCGAACCTAATTATTATTAATACTCAAATATTTGCCCTATTGATGGAAGACTAAATAGCAGTGCTAATCATAAAACAAAGAAAAATGTCAGATAAGAGCACATTGAAATGCTTAAGCATTTAGTTGAAAAAAATGAATTTACAACAAGCTTTACCACTTCTCTTAATTTATCTATGCACACAGTTCAAAATCTTGTCGTTAAGTTTAACAGAGGAGAATTCGACGACATGACTGCATTCAAGCCGTTTTCTGAGAAAAACGAGGTAAAAGACCTATAAACACTCAAATAAAAAACATTATTGAATTATGCGTACAAGAAAGCAATCTTTATACGCAGAAGTAATAAAAGAGAATCTTTCAGCAACAGACTTTAACAAGTCTCAGCTTACTATTTTAAGAAAACTCAAACGCTCGGATTTATCAAGAAAGCGTGTTGTGCATGTGCTAGAAGAACAAAATACATTGATGCACGCTATTCATTTGCAAGCAAATTTAATGGAATTTCAAATGAAAAACTTATTTATTTGGATGAAACTGGATTTAATGTGCACACTTACAGCACATATGGTTATTTGCTATGAGGTGCACTAGCAATTTTACAGTCGCCTGCAAATTGTGGCAAGAACGTTAGTTTGATTTGTGCTGTTTCAACAACGGGAGTGCTGATTTATGAAATAAAAATTGGAGGCTGGAATGCAGATTCATTTTGTACTTTGATTACAACAATGTTGGCACCAGCTAGTAGGAATGCAGATGTGAAAGCGCCGGTGTTATGGACAATTGTAAATTCTACTGGAGTCTTTTTTCTTCTTCTTTAAAGCATACTTACAAACAGAGAGAAAGGCCTCGAAACACGGATGGGGTAATCAAGAAACTTAAAAATTTTATGGATACTACAGAGTTTAACTTAATTCCATTTTACAACCATATGCGAAGTTACATAAATCCAGCTCTGGCTCGGCAACCGTTTTTTATATAAATAGCAGCGGCAACAACCTTGTTTATATTTTAAATATATCTATATAAAAATATGAAAGCGTATTTATTGTTTATATAAAATTATATTAGAGATTTCATGGGTGGTTGGCTCGCATATAAAAGCGCATATAAAAATAAATAACACGCATATAAGAATGAATAAACACGCATATAAAAATGAATAAATGCGTATATAAGAATGAATAAACACGCATATAAAAATGAAAAGACGCGCATAGACGCGTATATAAAAATGAATAACCCTGTAACACTAGAAGGATCGTAGGGAACATAAAATCTAAACAGGTCAGTCTGTTCTTGTATACATAAATATATATATATGTGTGTGTGTGTGTGTGTGTGTGTGTGTGTGTGTGTGTGTGTGTGTGTGTGTGTGTGTGTGTGTGTGTGTGTGTGTGTGTGTGTGTGTGTGTGTGTAGGTACGTAGAATTCCGCGTTTTACAGAACCGATATTTGTGCTAAAATTCTGTGCCACGCTTTTTAACGTTTGTATTTCGCCAGTGATGAAAAAACATACTTTGTTGTTTTATTTTATTAAATTATATATTAACATAGATATTTTTCAGAAACTAGAGGAATTAAACTTTGTTTATCTGTATATTTGAATTACAATAAAGATTATTTTAATTGGATTTTTTATTAAGAAAATTTTTGTCGTACTTCGTGCATTCAGTAAATGTTGAAGATATGCTCACTTTTTTTTCTAACCTTTCGTTAAGTTAAATTTACACATTTTCTTTGCATCTGCCAAATTTTATTGATTTATTTTTAGTAGCAGACACCCTTTTTTGTGTAGCGCTTTTGGTACCTAAATTTCACCTTTCCGCATTAAATATGGGAGAAGGAGGTGGCGGGTAATAAAAATTTAATTTGCATAGAATATATTATATATAAAAATATGATAATGTAATCAAATTTAAAATAAAAAAATGAGTAAAAGAAAAAGCGACAAAAAAAAGAAGGGGAATGATAATTCTGTTAGTTTTTTTCAAAAACCTTTTTAGTTTATAATATACATTTTTATTAAGTGATCTAATATTAAGTGCCCTGATTAAATCTATTATTAAATTGTTTACTATGCAAATCAGGCAGGAAATGAATAAAGGGGACATAAAGGATAAAATTTGAAAAAAGTGAAAATTTTTTTTTCTTGTTTAGATGAACAAATTATTGAAAGGATGAATTTGTATTCATATGTTTAGTTACTTTATATATAAAGACTTAAAGTCTTTGAGTAATTAGTTATTTTTAGAAAAACACTTATTTAACTATTGTATAGTATAGTCAAATTTATGTGAATGTTTTATACATTATGTGTAAATTATAATATTTTAATTGTCAGTTAATTATTTAAAATTTGAAATAATTGAATTTAAAACTTTTTTTTATGTATTCTTTAGTTGCATCTACCACCACCCGTAAGTTTTTTAAATTACAGTGTTTTAAATTAAATATAAATTTTATAAAGTATAAGTTTTTATTTTGCCAACTTTAATTAAGACCTAATCGATTGCCAAAAGTATTTGTGTAAATTATAGTATTTTTATTTCATAATTAAATTTAGAAATTATTAAAATTATTACTGTCTTTTTGTGATATTTAGTTGCAACTACTTCTAGTGTCAATGGTAAGTTATAGTGTTTTGAATTAAAGCTAAATTTTTTAACTTAAAATGTTTTGAGTGTAACATTTAGTTGTTAATATCTTTCATTTTTTACAAGTACGGTTTAATATACTTTACTTTTAGAACTAACGTATAAAAGTTTTAGGCAATACCGCACCCAGGACCCTCCCAAAGGAATTATTTTTGAGTTGAGTAGAACATGGTGGACAAGACAGACCGAATTTTGGGTCAAATAATTATCATCCCTACCGTGCTGCTGGGAGCCAAAGACGAAGAGGAGCACAAGGAGGAAGAAGAGAAGGAAATATAATAAAAACGTATAACATTTAGAAGTAGTATCTATGATTTGCAGTATCTATGATACTATTATTTTAATAAATAAAAATGTTTTAACAGATTGCGATGTTTTTTATAGAAAGCCTTAAAAAAGATTCCTGGATCTCTTGTTAATATAGCGCTTGCTTTAGTAGCAGGAGATCCAGGTTCCAAACGAACTCTGAACATATATTTGCATCACAGTAAGGAAGGAGGCGTAAACTTCCTAGTTAAATGCACTTCCGCGGTGCTCTATGACAAGACCGTTAGGTATTCCTAGGGCACCTAAATAACAAAATAAAAAAAATTAGGCAAAATTCAAGAGAAAAATTAACTCCAAAGAAAAAAAGTTAATGAATAGGTTGTCATATTTGTCTTTAAAGCTAGCTAGCTCTTCCAAAGAATACAAAAATAAGATATTTAGTAAAATCTAAAATGAAGATCATGCCATATAAATTAAAAATGTTAAGGCAAAGTATCAATAGAAAAGAAGGTACAAAGTATCAGAAAAGAAGGTACAAAGTATCAAAAGAAAAGAAGGTATTATAAAAGTTTTAAGAGAAGAAGTTAGAGATTTAAAACAGAAATTGCAAAACATATTATTACAGTAGACGTATTCGCAACCTTATTAATACAAGAAAAGCTATACAAAATTAAAGAAAAAGAAAAACTTAAAAAAAAAAAAACTAACCTCAAAAATAATAAAATCATTAGGGAAAATAAAATGGTATTAGATAGTTCAGAAAATTATATAACCCAGATGGAGGAGGGATTATAGCAAACTCTGTTACGTCAGAAGATAGGAGAAAATTAAATAACATATTGGTGTTGATATTTTGCATATTCTCCAGCGCATTACTGTTGAGCAAATGGCTCGTGAGCTTGGCAGTATATCTAACCTACAAGCTGCTGAATGGGCCTTCGGTAACAAAAATCTTACTCTTGGGTATGATGCAACAACACAAGAAGGTGTCCATAACAACAGAATTCACTTGACATTAAAGGATAAATGTGAAGTCATTGCTTTGGACCAATTCCCTGTAGGTAAATCAGATGATTATCAAAAAGACATATGCAACGCAGTGGATCATATGGCTTTAACTTATTCAGTTTATCACTCGTTTTCTTTTGACAAATGTTGTAAGCCAATTATCTGAAACATATAAAACACATTGACAGACAGAGTTACAGCAAGCCATCTTACCATAACCAAAATTTGTGAAATCAGGAGTAAGAGTTTGAATGAGCTGAACTGTAATTTGTGCCCACTTGACACAATAGCTATTTCCTGTCGTTCCGCATTACAGTCTCTGGAAATAGAAACTTGCCAATTATTCAGATACAATTGTATGGCAGTTAAAATTGCTTTAGCAATGAACAAATTGAGGTTTAAAGATGGCAAGGGTGATCCTGAAAGCTTTGTTAACTTTTTATACAACAAAAAAATGCATCAAGGTATAATTCCAAAATATCGTGGCAATCGTCTTCACATTCTTTTTCGTACTTGTTTCAATTTTATAAAGCACAACAATGCTTTTAAGGACTTTATGACTATTGGAATAGTAAAATGTGGCACTCTTCACACAGCACTGCAATCAGCGTTTTGCAATACAACTTTCATAAAAGAAATGCAAAAAATTAAAAGTTTTTTAATAAAAGTGATTTTTTTGGAAATCCTCTTAAACCAAATGTATTAGAACCTATCAATAATTTATAATCCTGTCACGTGCAGCTTGTTGGCATGATTACAGCTTGTCTTATTACGATAAAGGATGATTTGAAACGTCAATACGAGAGATATTTCTCCCTTTCCATAACAGCGATACTCAAAGAGGAGACAGCAAGTACAAGGTTTCATAACATAGATTGTGAAGAGTTAATGGGTATGTTTAGTGAAGCTAAATATAGATCTCCTACTGCAACTATAAGCAATTTGTCTTACAAAATAAGATCAAAAAAAAAATAAGACACTAGATTATTTAGATAGCCTTGACCAAGTATCTAGAGAAAATGTAGTTAAGTGGTCAGTGCAAGCAGCTCGTAATAAGCAGCTAAACAATCGGTTAAATCATACTCCGTTACGAGCAGAAATTTCAAAAAGAAAGACATGCAAAAGGCGAAAAATCATGAAAAAGTAAAAAGAAAGCTTAAATGAGACCTGCTTCTATTATCTTTTAATGATAGGAAAAATGTTTACAAGCACCAATCTATCAAGCAACTTGAGGACTTAGGTGACGTAATGTCAGAAAGAATTGCTGGCAGAGAACTCTGCTATGAATGGTTTGTAACTGATAAGTGTGTCTATGGTAGACGAGTAGAAAAAGTAAATAAAAGAAAAGAAGAGTTTATACTATTTTTTAATGGAAAAAAAGAGAAAATGATTTAGAACCAATTGACTATTGCATAAAAAAGTTTCAGCTTGCTGCTGATAAATTGTAGGAGAGTTAATCTTTTCATAATTTGACTATTATGATATAAAAAAAAGGAACCGTAAGTGGTGTAACTTGCAAAAATAGTACAGTAAGTGTTGTGACTTGCAAAAAAAGTACAGCAAGTGGTGTGACTTACATTATTTTTGATAGATGGCACTGGCTTACGTTTTCGTCGTGTCTTTCGTTGAAAATGATTATTATTAAGTTTCATTAATGTGATTTAAATTTACAATCATTCACAAATAGCCGAAAGACTTTTACAAATAATATTATTAAAAAAAAGGATACACTTACTTGTCTTGTAATGTGGTGCATATGTTTTTTCATTACTTCGTATCATTTTAAATAATAGCATTTTCGATTTTTCTATCTTTTTTCGAGCTCTTTTTTACCCCATTTAGCCCCCTTGATACATCAAGTGGTTAAATGTAAATAAAAATTTATGTTATGTATTAATTGTATTAAAATTATAATATCTTTTTGTAAATAGAAAAAACTAGTTTTACAAAAAAGACGCTATACTATGGGTGAAATATGCATTTTTAGCAGCAGGTATAGCAGTTTGGTACCCCCTCTAGCCCCCTGGGTACTACAGGGATGTTTAAGTTTTGTAATGTGGTAGAAAATGTTTAGCTTGAGTCTTGTAATGTGGTAAGATATATTTTTATGTTAATTTCTTATATTAATTTTATATTTTTATATATAAAGTTCTATAAATAATCAAACTTTATGTCTTTTTTTTTATTTTACTTTGGTTGGAGGGGGATGGCACACACACTCCTTTTCCTAAATCAATGTATACACCACTAGTATATATTGTAAAGTAGTAAAATATGCTTTTTATTTATAATAATAGATTTCCAATTTATTATAAAGATGAAAATTTTTATAAGAATGAATTATTTTTGAAAATAGGGTGTGTTAACTTTCTCTTTCATGTCCACGCAAACAAAAAATATACACCTCTTAAATGCGGTGGTGTTGGAGCAAATTATAATAGAAGTTATATATAGAAAAGACAAATTTCACAAAAAAGACGCACTACAATGGAAGAAATATGCTTTTTTTGGGTGGTATAGGTGGTGGTTTGGCACTTCCTCTAGCCCCCTGGATACGCCCGGTGAGTAGAAGCTATTTTAATTTTGTATTCCACTGTTACATTTATTTTTTTATATCAAGTTATAGGCATTTTTTTAATAATTAAAAATTTGTGTGTGTGTGTGTGTGTGTGTGTGTGTGTGTGTGTGTGTGTGTGTGTGTGTGTGTGTGTGTGTGTGTGTGTGTGTAATATATATATATTATATATATATATATATATATATATATATATATATATATATATATATATATATATATATATATATATATATATATATATATATATATATATATATATATATATATATATATAGGGGAGAGTTAAAGCATATTTTTATGTGTTCGGAATTACCCTACCTACGTGGGGTAATTCCAAACACATCGAGGGGCAATCACAAACACTTTTGTGTAATAACGAATAAAATGCTAATTGTAATAACTAAGTCTAAAAATTATATTATGCAACAACAACAACAAAAAAAGAATGGTTTTATTTCCATAGAAGCTCCAACAGAGTGTTAATCAAGAAAAAAGTTGCATAAAATTATCAGAAAAAGTTAAGACAAATTATAGTAAACAACATCCGCAGCTTCATTACACTACTGCACGTCTGGAACTGAGCATAAGATCCCTTCTCAACACGTAAAAAAAAAATGTCAAATTTATTTTTGTACAATGCTGTTTTGACCATGTTCGGAGTTACCCCGCGTTCGCCATTACCCCACTCTCCCCTAATTTTTTTATATCCATTTATTTAACCATAAAACCAAAAATTACAAATTTAATTATAATTTACAAAGTTAGGTTTGGTGTCAGTCATATAGTTAAAAACTATTCAATGGAGTGACACCTTAATAAAATAAACGAACAAAATAAAAAAAAATAGTAAAACAAGGAAATAATAAAGAAAGTAATCTACATTAATACAAGTAATAAAAAAAGAAGTTATAAGCAAAATATTAAAAAAGTCGTAATCAGAACAAAATTATAAAGGAGGAAGGCTAAGAAAAATGAAAAAAAAAAAGAGAATGAATGGATGAGATAAGAAGATTGAGAAAAAAGTGTAAGAGAAAACAAAAGTTTTAATCACATAAGTTCAGAAGGATGGAGTGAGAAAAAAATTTATTGCAGAAAAATATAAAAAAGCAAAATAAAGGCAAACTTAAATGAAAATATATATACATATACTACTATATACAATATTAAAGCCTTTATTGCGCATTACATAGATTAATTAAACAAAAGTAAATATCAAGATATAGAAAAAGCACCAACAACTAAATTGACAGAGAAAAATGCAAAAAAATAAATACATTCAACATTTTTTATATACATAAATACTCAACATATAAACATTGTACAAAATTAATTAAAATTGTTCTTCTCTTTTGTTTCCATAAATTTTAGAAAAAATTTTAGTTCTTTTTTATTCTTTTCCATTTTCGAAGACTTTTTTATTCTAACTTTGTTTTTATTTGTATTGTTTTTTTTCTTGTTTTTTATTTTTATTTAAATCCTTTTTTGTTGTTTATACACTTATTTTTTAAACTTTTATTATCAAAATTTTAACTTTTCACCGTTAAACAAACACTTCCTCCATTTGCGATGTCATCGAATATATATATATATATATATATATATATATATATATATATATATATATATATATATATATATATATATATATATATATATATATATATATATATATATATATATATATATATATATATCTTAATATATATATATCTTAATATATATAAAGGGCAATGTGTGTTTGTGTGTGTGTTTGTTTGTTTGTTCTCTATAGAAATCCAAACCGCCGGACCGATCTCGATGAAATTTGGCATGGGGGTAGTCCTCGAGGGGGAGAAGGTTCTTAGCTGGGTTTTGACCCCGTACCCCGACCCCCGGGGTCAGGGGGGACCATTTTTGTGTACAGATATCAGGTAAGCCAGTTTAAATATTGGCCCGGGCAACGCCGGGTAACTCCAGCTAGTATATATATATTTATATTTATATATATATTTATATTTATATATATAAATATATATCTGCATACATATTTATGTGTGTTATTAATCTTTAGTTCTTAAAATCTTTTTTTAATAATAATATAATAATTTTATCAATTGAGGTCTTCACTGGTTTTTGTGACATACTGCTCCTACAAGAAGATCTTTTGGAGCAATATGTCACAAAAGCTTCAGATATTTATTATGGACCATCTTCAAAGGAAGTAAGTAAGCTAGCTTTCCAGTATGGAAAGGCAAATAACATAAAAATGCTGCATAATTGAAGTGTAAATGAAGCAGCTGGGACAGACTGGTTCACTGGTTATCTTAAAAGACACAAAAAGCTGTCAATAAGAAGACAAGCACGTGTTTCCAGCTGTAATCCAAATAATGTTCAAAAGTTTTACAACAATTTATAAACTATTCTAAATTGTTTGAAGCAAGATAGCAAAGATATTTAAAACATGGATGAAGCTGGTATAATCACAGTTCAAACTCCAGATCATATCGTTGCACGAAAGGGCTTTAAAAAAATTGGTCGAGTTACTTCTACTGAGAGAGACAATTTATTGATTGTGGCAGTTGCTGTTTCTGCCGGTGGAAATTCTATTCTCCTTTTTTTATTATTTTTCGTGTGAAATTTACAGCATATTTTTTAATGTTAATCCTTATGGAAATATGGCCAAAGTTTAAAGCTGGTTTTAAAAAAACAGGAATTTTCTCACTAAATGTAAACAATTTTAGTGAACATGATTTTACGCCGGTGTCACGAAATAAATGTTCCCCATAACAGAATTCCCCCCGGCCGAAATATTCTTTCTGGGGGGAAAATTTATTTCGAAATAATATTTCCCCCCTCGTAATATCTGTTCCCGTATCTGCGAAATAAAGTTTCCTCCGTGATATTAGTTCCCCCTTAATACTTAATAATATACAAATTGACATAACTTGCACAATTAAATGCGCATATAGATAGATCTAAATGCTAAATGCTACTTTTGGTTCAAATGCTAAATTAACAAAATCTACATAAAAAAACAAAGTTTCGCTTGAATTGAACGCATCTTTCATAATTTTTTTTGTAATATAAGGTTTTTTCATGCAAATAAGCTAACAAATTATACGTTTTATTGTTAAAAAAATAACTTCGTGCAAGTTTAGAACGTTTTTAAATGTTTGGAAAAGGTTGTTTGGAATTTTTGTTTGTATATTTATGATTATGTTATTCAAATCTATATAAGTTTTTTTGTTATGTTTAGTAAAATAATACTATAAATTGCAAATAATTTTTATGATATAACTTTCATTTCATATTTATTATAGTTATTTGCTTTCTGTAACGAACACGAATACTTGCTAACGTTTATAATTCAAATAGTTAAATAAAATTACAAATTACTTGCAAAAATAAGTTGTTTTTATTCGATATAATTATTTTAAACAAGAATATGGAAAATGAAGAAAGTAAAGCTCTGCAAATGTATCTCGGGAAAAATGAATATCCTTCTAATTATACGAAAGACGATAAAAGAAAACTTCGAAAGAAAGCAGAATCCTTCCGGTTGGTACATGGAGATTTATTTCATATCGGAAATGAAAAAAAACTACAACGTGTGGTAACTAGAGAAAATGAACGAAACCGTATAATACAAACTCTCCACAGCAACATAGTTGGAGGATGTCACTTTGGGCAAAACGCCACTATCAAAAAAGCAACTGATAGGTATTGGTGGAAGTCAATTTTCAAAGACATACGAAAATTTGTAGCATCCTGCCCTGAATGTCAACGTGCGAATCCTAACAACAAACCATCACAGTACACAAAGTACAATCTGACCATTGGAGATAAACAGATCCTGTTTTCAAACGCATGGTTGAACGACATAATTATTGATGCAGTCAATAAAATGGTTTTAACACATCTTGGTAACAAAAACATTCAATAAACTCTTCTAGTTCAGACACGATCTGGGTTCAAAGCAGTTACCTGTGAGTCCATCATCATTCTTCACGACGTCAACCATTGGGTGACAACTGCATGTATTGACAGAGAGGTTTTGTATTTAGATAGCCTTCATGGTTCTGTTTCAAACTATGTTAAAACTCAAATGAGACAACTGTATTTTAATTTTGTTAATACCGAGGGTTTTCTTCCAGTAACTGTGGTACCATGCGCACTACAACCGAATGCATCAGACTGTGGTGTTTATGCAGCTGCCTTTGCATTTCAGTTGGTCATTTATGGAAAAGATGGTACGACGTAGACGTTTAAAAACAAAATGATGCGTTCACATCTCATTAGCTGTTTGGAAACATCAATCATCAAACCTTTTCCGATAACCGTCTTACGTAAACGTGGAAAAAATAAAGCGATGCAAACTATTCACATTTAGAACAATTACTGAACAATATTTATAAGTTATTACTGTAAAATGCTGTAAAATACAGGTAATACTGCTAAATTACGGTTTTATTTTATTTGGTTCTTTTTTTTTTAAATGAAATATGGAGGCATGTGAAAATTTCGCCTTAAGCACCGCCATGCATATCGACGTTCTTGGTATAGGTTCTCGTATTTAACGTTATGGCATGTTATTTTATAATTAAAATAGTGTAACAATAATTATAATAATATAAATAAAAAAACAATCAAACCCTTTATCAAAAAAACCAAAGTTTTGCAACATTTTTTTAGCGGGGGAACATTTATTACGGGCGGGGATGAAATATTTTATCCTCCCTGAATGTTTATTCTAGAATAAACTTTCCGGGGGGAAGGTTTGTCCCGGTACAACCTTTCCGGGGGGAAAAAAATATGGGGGGAAAATTTGTTTCGCAATACCGGCCTTTAGTACAGATAGATCTAATCCGAAACCACGCTTTGCACTGGATAGTGTAATGCTAAATGCAAATAATGTAACAAATGTTCACTTTATATTTATCAGGTTCTTTTTTCTTGGCTTAAAATATTTTTTTTAAGGTTTGTGCCCATCAAATTTTTTTTCGTAATAAATGCAACTTAAATATGTTACCCAAATTCTTATGCTTTAAGATAACACTTTGATATTTACAAAAAAAAACGTGCTATGTGGGCTACAAAACTCAAAAAGTAAAAACGGAGGTAATTCTTATTGTATCTTTATCCAGCAAACATTCTCCAGCCGAACTGCAGTGGACTTTATATAATATTCTCATTTTGAATGATCCACTGCAGTTTTGCTAATCGGCACATAGTGGACTATTAGTCCACTAAGCAACCGATTAAGTTACTGAAACAACAAAACTCCAATGAATCGCTCTAAATGTATAAAAAGGTCGTCTGCAAACCCGCGACAAAAATGTTTGCTGGGTATCTATAAAAACTATATAAAGATATATGTTTACAAGAAAACACTGGGTGTGTATTCAGTGTTTCTGTTTTCAATTTATTGTATAATCGTCTAAAAAGAGAAAAGTAGTGTATATTTGATATTAATTAAATTACATATTTTTATTTGATTTTCGCATTTTGTATTTTTTGACGCTGTATCCAATAATATTTGAACCATTAAGAATAAATGAGAAATTCTAAGCATAACAGATTTACGCATGGTATTACATTGCATGGTGAACCAATTTTTTCTAAAAAATTTTTTCCAATCATACGTATGTTTTTTTTTTCAAAAATGTTTTTATCTAGAATTAAGCAAAAGAGTTAGTCGCTTTTAAATCAGGGCTCGTCCATAAAGTACGTACGCTCATAGGGTAGAGGGGGAGGTCTTCAAAAAGCGTACGAAAGCGTATGGGGGAGGGAGTGGGAGGGTTCAATTTAAAATCACGTACTTCAGTTTTCTAATTTATCACAATTATCCAACTAATCAATAGAAAAGTTAAAATTCTGACTAAAGATCTTAGTTTTCTAACATAAAAAGATGTATGGTATAGGGAGTAGAGGGCATAGTTTCCCTTTATGCACACACAGGCATGGGCGCCCGCAGGATGTTTTGATGTATATTTTGAACTTTATATTTATGATTTAAATTTGTATATCTTTACTGCCAATCAGTGATTGGTAACTTGTAAATACTTTGTAGTTGTAAAATAAAAGATGTATAAAAAAAAAAAAAATGTTCCAGATCGGACACTTTCACACATTGTAAAAACTCAAAACTTAATTGTATTTATACCTATGCCAAATGAGGAGACCTTGCAAAAAATTGGGATGGCGGAAGCCTGGGAACAAAAAACCATAAAACATTTGCGCCCCCCCCCCCCTTACCTAAACGTGAGAGCAATAATGTAGTAAAATTTTTAACTTTACCATCTGAAACTAAATTTAAACTTATCGACAGATTTTAAAATTCGTAGAAAAATATTGTAAATAACAAAAGTTATGACCTTGCAAATTTTACGACCCCATTTTGGGGGGTCAGAAAATTTGCATGGTTATAACTTTTGCCACCCCTTATATACTGGCCCTGATAAAGACGTATTTTAGGCAACCTATTTTTTGAGTCGACAAAAAACAGGTTTTAGCAGTGCCGTAACTAATAGGTCAGATGCCCCCCCCCCCCAAAAAAAAAAAAGTGCCATTAGGGTTTCAAAGTCTTCCAATTTCTACTGCTAGGTTTTGCTATATTAAAAAGCTCCTTAAACTAGCAAAAGGGCGCAAAATTTGCTGCTTCTCCCCCCTCCCACCTCAATTAAGGGGTATGGGTAGCCTACCCTCGGCACTGGGCTTAAGGCTTTGTTTTCAATATTACTGATCTCGCGTAAGACTCTTTTTTACGGACTTACTAAAGAGGGGTGCCTGAAAAAAACGTCCGTCTTAGGTATAGTTTATTTTTGTTTGATCCGTCAATTAAAACAAAAAAAGCGTAGTATGACTTACGGGAGACCGAACTCCTGTCTCCGCGGATGACGTTCATTACATTAACCTCTAGGCCAAACACACATATTGTTTTCGAAGAAACTTAACTTTATTAAAATTATTATTTGTTTATATATTTAAAGACGTTTTTTAAATTGGGATCCTGTGTCGCAAACAAATGGATTTGGGGTCGTAAAAAGTATCTAAGTTAACTCCTCCACCTTTTTTATTTAAATAAACTTTTTTATTGAAAAAAAGAAAAGTTAGGGGGGTATTTAAAATGTATACGTACTTTTTAAGGGGGGTGGGGACGCATGGCAATAGGGGGAGGGGGAGGTTCAAATTTCAAAATTTTTGGCGTATGTACTTTATGAACGACCCCTCACCATGGGAATAACTCATTAGGTTAAAAATGTAGAAACTCAAAGAGATATAGAAAATAATAGAATGAAAAAGTAAAAAAACAATATTTATGACAAAAATATATGTAAATGTTTTTCAGAATCCACCTTGAAACATTTCATATTGCAATAAAACAAAATTCACTGTTGTTTTCAAACTTAAAGTTTTTTAAAATGACTATTTGGTTGTGGTTTTGGCTGTTGAAATCTCATAAGATATTGAGAGTACTTTGAAATGCTTAATAGAATTGTGGTATGTGAAAGATGAAAATAAAACATTCTTAAACAAAATTTTGAAGATAACTGTAATGTTTTGTATTCTTATTTAAAGGAAAGAGAATTGCTTTAATATTTGTTTGACATTCATTTCTATATCTATATATTAAATTGATACAACTTATTATTTGCGTGTAGTCGTTATTTCAAACTCTCTTAAATTTAGCGCTGCGGCTTTCAAGTGAATTCCAAAAGTGAACTCCAAAGGGAATTATTTATTCCGCAATCGCTAATCGTTATTCTGAATGATTGTTAAAAATTATTGTCCAGAATAAATTGTTTGCGTTTACAGTCGTCACAATAACATTCCAAAATAAATCCTTTTTTTTTACTTTGATTTTTTTTTTTTTTTTTACCTTGTAAAAATACAAAAGATTAGAAAGGTGTATTTTTACCTTGTAAAAAATTTCACACCATTTTTATTTTTACCTTGTAAAAATACAAAAGATTTTAATGAACTATGTTAATATTTTATTAGTGACTCATTGTAAACTTGAATTTTACTTTGATTTTTTTTTTTTTTCTGACTTTAAAAATACAAAAAATTGTAAAAAATTGTAAAAAAATTAAAAAAAAAAATCAAAGTAAAATTCAAGTTTACAATGGGTAATTAATAAAATAGTAACTTAGTGAAATAGAAAAAGCTAAAAAATGCAATGATTGCATAAACATTATTTCATGAAAAGCTCTTAATTTTTTTTTTTTTTTATATATATATATTTATAATATATATTTACAATATTACAAATTTTTTTAGATATTTATAATATATATATATATATATATATATACAATAAAACTCATATTACATATATAGATATTCGCCAGAGCGAGAAGAAGACATCGACTGTCTTATCACTAAGCCCCGTTTACATATTATCCGTGTTTATAAATAAAAAATAAAATATACACAAAACGTTTAAAAATATATATATAACCTTGGTCAAATACAAAAAATGTCTTTCGCACTGATTTAAAATAATAAAAAAAATTATCACTCATACAAATATAGAAATATATTTGATGTTTAATAATACATATTTAATACATATTTAAAATGAAAATGTTTATTGTTTTTTTCTATTTTGAAATCATCTTTTAAAAATATATGTTTAAAGTCTATTGTATTAAAATCTAATTAAATATGATTCTTTCAGATTCTGTTTTAAATTTCTCTCGTAAGTTGTATTGAACTTTTCTAAACATTTTAATAAATTTTTTTCATATAAAAGGTTTCCAATATTGAATTCGATGAGAACTAATTCTTATGTATTTATTTTTTTTTAAACATCTTTATTTCTAACATGGCTACAAGCAACCACTATTGAAATTGAAAGTTACCGGAAGAGAAAAGATAAAGTTTATAAAGTATTAAAAGACATTAAAAGACGACCAAAAAAATTGCAAATTATATAAATCAGGAAAACAAGATGAAGGGAGCAAGATGATTCGAGGAAAATAACTTGACAAATAAGAATTTTTGGAGCACTTAAGAGCAGTCACAGTAAATGGATGAGACTTAATTGAATGACGAGTAACTCAAGAACGAATTTTAGTAGATGGCACAAGTGACTTAAGCTCTTTAGAGTAGCGCCCGCTATAGTACTTATAGGAAAGAGAAAGAGAAGCAACATTACAACAATGTGATAATGGTTGCATGATGGTTGCAAGAGTGGGTCCAACTATGTTTACAATTCGTCTTTGAATCTTGTCTATAAAAGAAAGAGCATATTTCGAAGATCCGTTCTTGATATAGAAACAGTATTTCATTCAAGGGGGGATTAGAGATTTATAGAGATAAAGAATGGAATCCGGAGTAAAAAAGTGGCGAGCACGATAAAAAGATGCAACCTTAGCAGATGCTAATATTGCAGTGGATTTGAAATATGGTTCCCAAGAAAGATTGGAAGTAAAAGTTAATCCTAAAAGACAAAGGGTAGAAGATTCATTAAGTACATTATTGTTTGTAAATCCCAAAATCTAAAAACGAATTCTACGAAACCCAAACCATCCGCTAGACATAAAGATAAAAAATAATTCTAAAATAACAGCAAGACAAAATATCAACTTTGGGTTCAAGATAGTCACTTCAAATACGACATACAAAAATAGTTTTGCCCAACGAACATTACGTCTTATAAGAGATGGGAAGCATAACTTGTACACTAGTTAATCAAAGCAACTACAAACTTAACAACCATAATATGGATGGTTAAGCGCTAAACCAGCCTATAGAACAAAGTTGAAAAAAATTAGTTTATTTAAAAAAATGATATATGTAGTGTTTCTTTGTAAACACCAAAATACTATAAATAAAATTTTTAAGTGCACTGAACTGCAATTACTTTTAATTTTTTCACTTTAGTGGCTTTTGTTAAAAGCTTTTAAACTTTGCGTCAAATAATCTCATTTCAACATATTCGTTGTATTGGCTGGTTTGGCGCTAAGCCATCCATATGTGTGTATATATACGTATTTGTGTATGTATGTAAAAATTCTGTAATTTCCAAATTTTAGACCATTGAGTTTAAATAATAAACTATATTTAATCAATATAGGAAAATCTAGATTGATTCATTAATGATTATCTGAAAAAAAACGAGTTTTATGAGATTTAAAGTTTATCAGCCGCTGAGACCCCCTGCTGTAGCAGAAGTGAGATTCTTTTCGAGCTCAAATGCCCCCTCCAAACAATCAGAGAGCGTTAACTTCTTATCAAGACAAGAATAAACGGTAGTATCATCAGCAAATAATGGCACCTTAGATGTGAGAATTTCTAGAAAATTGTAATGTAAAATAAAAAAAGTATAGGGCCAAGGATACCTTGAGGATTCCCTGGATTTATAGGAAATGAATGCTATCCAACTTTTACATTATGATTGGTAAGGAAGTATTCAATAATTTTAAAGGTGTTAATTAATACACCGAAAAAAAGAGACCTTATGGAGAAGACCAGCATGCTTAACTTTATCAAAAGCTTTAGGAATGTCGAAAGCAATAGCGTTAGCTTTTTCACATCTTTCTAATGATAAAACTTCTCGGTTACCGTTAATTAATCATCACTAGAATGAGAAGTTCGAAGTTTATATTTTACAGCTTACTATTTTATATTTTTAAGTCTGGCTCCAGAGCATTTTACAGCACACTATTTTAAAAACAATATAAATAAGTATAATACAAGAGCAACAGGCAACTTTAAGATACCGTATGAAACAACAAGACTCTCAAAATTTTTAATAACATATCATGGTCCTTATTTATTTAACAAAATAATTTTTAGAAACGAATCACTATTAAATTTAAATAACGAACACTCTCTGAAAGTAAAGCTAAAATCTACAATAATCAAATTAAACAACTATATGGAATTTTTTTTAATTCTAGTTAAACATTTATACATTAAAATAACTGAAGAACACCCCTAATAAAAAAAATATAGAAATAATTTAACTTTTAGGAAAAATTTATAAAAATGATAATTATTATAATAGTAAGTGTAATGACGTATATATGTAACACATACAAAAAAGGTACTCGATAACAAGATTGATTTAAGTCTTATGTGCAGGGGCGCACAGAGACTTCATGATTCCCGGGGTAAATTATAAAAAAAATTTACTGGATTCCCTCCTAGCCACCACCACCACCAAAAAAAAATAAAGCTATTATCTCTAGTATTCACAAAATATTTCCAAAAATTCTGTATTTAAGGCAGTTCACAAAACAAAGAACTAAGCACAACAGAGTAAAAAAACATTTCTGGGTTTGGTATCAAGTTTTTCTGACCATAACATTACGAGCTTTTCTAGCAGCAAAGTTGGAACTTACAACATTGTAATTAACTTTCTTTGCAAGATCTGTTTTGATCGAAAGGATTAGACAGTAGTTAAGACGATCCTGTCCCTTGATAGCTCCAAGAGAGTTCTTGACGAGGGCTAACTTGCTAAAAGATTTCTCGCCTTCAGCCACAGATACTGGAAAAGTAAGGAAGATACGAAGACAGATCAATATCTGGGGAAAATTTCCTTCAAATCCCTTTGCATAAATGCAGTTGAAAAGTTCTAAAGGCTGATCATTTGTCAGTAGATGACGTCATACAGACGAAAAGTGGTGGAACTTATCAATAACTTTGTCTTTACTAAGATCATTTGGATACAGGAGTAAGAAATCTTTAACTTTAGATTCTTGGCTGTTATTTAAGTCTGAATTGATGTCAGACGTAAACCAGATGAAAGAAATCTACATTGTTTTTTCAGAGCTTGAGATTTCTCTGTAATCTGATGGATGAAGGTATTAAATTAAAAAAATTTTCATTTCTTAATTGGATGTTTTCAATTTTTTATTTGACATACTGATAATTTTCACCTTATGATGCCCCATAAACGTGATGCCCGGGGGAAACCAACTCGAATCTCCCACTCTCTGTGCAACCGTGTTTCTGAAAGCTTCCTAAAACAACAAACAAGTAATTCTTTTTATAATTTTTATTTAAATTTTGTTTTTATCATATTCACATAAATTATTTTGATAAGTGGTAAATAAACATTTAGTGAAACATCTTATCACACCTCTGAAAATTAGCAAATTCATTTTTATTTATCGTATTTTTTTATTTTAATTGGAAGAATATTGAAATGTATTTCTCGGATTACATTTTATGTTCATATTTTTATGTTGTTATATTTGATAATTACTTTAATCATGTTTCGGAGTTGTATGCAACTATATTTTTATTTACTTCGTATATTTTGGACTTTTATGTTTTATAAAATACAAGAGATACAAATATAAATGTCATAAGCATATATAATATTTTATATATGCTTATGACATTTATATTTGTATCTCTTTATTGGCAATCTGTGATTAGTTTATTGTAAATACTTTGAAGTTGTAAAATAAACATGTATAAAAAAAAATAAAAAATAAAAATATTGATGATTAGAAAGTAAGTTATTAGATTCAAGATGACGGGTAATGTGTTTGTTAAGTAAAGACTTAAAAACTTTTCTTACGATAGAAAAAAAACTAATGGGGTGGTAGTTAGACGAGTCAGATTGCTCTCCAGAATTTTTCAAAATAAGGATAACAGATAACATTTTCTAGCAGGTTTGAAGCCAAGACTCTGATAAGCACTTCTTAAATAGTTTTGAAAGTACAGATGACAGCACCGGAGAACACTTCTGCAAGACTTTAAGCTGTAGAAGAGTGTAAGTAGAAAATCTATTCAGATTCAAAGGCTGATGAGATACGAATGTCAAGCAATTGATCAACCTGTTTGTCGGCTATATTAGGTAGAATGTGAAGATTATTGGAATCAAACAATGAGATTAATGAAAAATGCATAGCAAACAATTCAGCTTTGTCTTTAGGTTAGGTAGCAAAATCTGAACCATGGAAAAGAAGTGTAATTACAGATTTTCTCTTATTATAGACACTGTTAAAGGTTCTTCAAATGTCTCTAGAGTATAATTTTTAATATGAAATGCGAGATTTTTTGACCTTAGAAAAGCGTTCTTTGGTGTTAAACAAAACTTTTTTCAATTGTTTTGTTTAACGATAGCAATAGTAAATTGACGTTTGTTTTCTGGAGAATCATTTTGCTGATAGATATGGAAGTATTGGTTACAATTAGAAATTGTAACAGTACAATTAGAGGAAAATCATGGAGAAAAGTGAGGCTTTACTTGAAATTGCTGAGTGGGAATAAAAGATTCCATGCCAGCCTGAATCCAAGAAGTTATATAAAAAGCCCACTTGTCAGAAGGGAATAAACAAAACTATACACAGAAGAAAGACGAAAAAATTTTTACCCAAGAGCCATCACAAAGAAAATCACGGAAAGAGTCTCAGACAGCTTTAAGATAGTTATTAGAGATGATAGGGGGATTCTGATGATCAGGAAGAATGAGATAATAGTTTTAAAAAATCAAACTTTAATTAAATGCATCTAAGGGTGAATGTGGAGAAACTGCATTGACTAGGATTAGAAACAAGACATAAGTCGAGTAGAGACAGTAAATGATTCGGATTATCTGGAAGGTGAGTTGGAAAGTTGACTATTTGTGTTAGAGATTGAGAAAAAAAAGGAAAAGTTTTGGCTCTTAAGGTTTACAGAGTCGCTGATACTAGAACCAAGCCATTCAGTAAAATGAGCATTAAAGTCATCTACAACAACGATATTGGCTGAGGTATATAGAGAAAAAGCTTGGTCGATTTGATCAGAAATAGCATCAAAAAAGTATTAAAGGAAGATAACCATTAATTCTAAGATTACAAGCTGAACTCAAATTAGTTTCACAAAGAGCAAGTCGGTATTGTGAACTTTAGAGGTGGCACCAGCATTTTTTGGTCTTTGAGATATTTAACTTCTAGATATGGAGCAAACTCCAATCATTTATATGTTTATACTTATATCAAAGATGGGTGCTTTGCAAAAAATTGCGATGATTGGAGCCTGGGAACAAAAAAAACCCCAAGATTTTAGCCCCCTCCTGCCCCAAACATGAGAGCAACAAGTTGATGAAATATTTTTTGGACAATTTTTAACTAGACTTATATTCATCAAAAAATTTTAAGTTTCTTAGTATAGTTTCTCAGCGTTCAAAAATTATGACCATGTAAAATTTGCGACCCCCTCAAATTGAGTGGGGTTTAAACTTTATTGGGTCTTATTTTTTGAAGGCTGCAATATTTTACTATGAAATTTAAAAATTATTAATGAATATAAGTCTAGTTGAAAATAGTTCAAAAAACTTTTGGGGCACGAGAGGGCTAAAATTTTGGAAATTTTCTGTTCACAGGCTTCAATCATCGCAATTTTTTCCAAAGCATCCTTATTGGCTCTAAATGTGGCCTAGACAATGAGCACCAATATTACAAACAGGGACACCATCTGTGGCAACATGACGCTGTTAGTACTCTGATATTTTACAGCTGTTGATGGAATCAGCCTCTCTGAGGGCTACCACAGACTTCAAGAAACCTGACTACTAGCCGGCCTAAAAACCAAAAAACTAAGTTTTAGAGCTGTACCCTTATTAGGTGATAATAGAATTAGTTGCCACAAAAAAGACACAACAAAAACCCATGCATTGAATAAAGAAGATCCAGTATTCAACATCCTAAATCGGAAACAATATACTAAAAATATGTCTGCACCAGCCTAAAAGATAAAGAAAGGGTGCAAAGCTGGTCAACCAATAGAAATTGTTTACCTCTTATATTCTATATTTATAATTCTCGGAACAATAAATTTATACGTTGAAAACTTTTTTAATGAGATATTTTACTAAAGTAAGTTGAAATATAAGTAGAGATATTTTATGCGTCATTTTAAATATGATAAATAATATTTTGTAAATGTTTACTTTATAGATGTTTAAGGTCTTGAAACAATTTATTAGTGGCAAGCAACACTAATTTCTGTTTGCGCCAAATACAATCCTGCAAGCATGTTTTTGTTTACTATAAAGTTTTTTGTTTTTTAATTATATATAAGTTATATACATATTTTCATACACAATTCTTCAGATTTTAAACTTGGTAATGAATTCTGCTCAATAACAAAAGATTATGAGTTGTTAACCAGTGAGGTATAAAACAACAGCAGCAAAAACATAACTTTGCACGTCATATATAGACCCCCTTCAGGTAATATAAAAGCATTTAACAAACACTTTAAATGTTTAATTACAAATAATGATATTTGTTACAAACTAATTTATTTTGTGGGTGATCTCAATTTAGACTTGCTCGATTATGAAAAAAAAAAGCGTAAGAAATTTTACCAATATTATATTTCGAAATGGTTTCATTCCAACAATCAACAAACCAACACGCATAACAAAAAATAGTGCTACATTAATTGATTAAATCATAATTAACAAATTCAAAAACATAAAAGTTAAGACGAAATATCGCTGAAAAAACGAAAGAAAGACGAAAAAAAAAAAGGCGAAATGTCGCTGAAAAAAACATAAACGTTAAGACGAAATGTCGCTTAAAACTGAAATGTTGCTGACATTTCAGACCACTTTCCAGTGTTTACAATTTCACTATAATGAAGCTTTCCCAATTATTAGTAAGTTTATCAAAATCAAATCCCAGCAAAATCTTTGGATAACACCGGGAATAATAAAGTTATCAAAAAAAAAAAAAAAAAAAACGCTTATACGAAAATTTTATTAAAAAAAGAACTTATAAATACGAAACAAAATATAAAAATTAACTAGAAAAACGATGTACAAAAAATGTGACGCATAATGAAAGAGATTATAAGCACTAATGGATTTCCAAAAAACTCATTATAAATAAACGTGAGGCTACTCATGATTCTATTATCGCTAATTCTTTCAATCATGCGTAAGTTAATACGGGCCCAAGTTTCGCTTTAAAAATAAAAAATGGTAAAAATAGCTTTGAATCATTCTTAACCTTTAATAATAATCTTATGGAAAATAATAAGTTATCTGAAAAAGAACAACTTGATGCTATAAATTTATTAAAATCAAATAAAGGTAATGGAGTTGATGATGTAAGTAGCAATATAATAATTAAATCAATATTTTATTTAAAAACTCCGCTTTTGCACATTTTCAGTCTTTCTTTAAAACATGGAACCTTTCCTGATAAACTAAAAGCTGCAAGGGTGATACCAGTTCTAAAATCTGGAGATGCAACTTGTTTCGCAAATTATAGAACTTTTTCAATACTACCGTGCTTCTCAAAAAAATTGGAACATACTATGTACAAAAGACTGTACTATTTCTTATATATTAATAACATTTTTTATAATAAACAATTTGGATTCAAAAAAAGTCTCTCAACTGATCAGGCAATTGTTCATCTTGTTCAAGATATTCTTAAATCTTTTTATGAAAACAAATATCCTTTAGGCGTTTTTATTGATCTCAGCAAGGCTTTTGACACTGCAAATCATTATATTTTATTAACCAAATTAAAAAACTGCAGTATTAAACACTCGAACCTTTAATGGTTTAAAAGCTACCTGTCAAATAGACAGCAATATATTTCTGATAATTACGGAAAAACTAACAACATGAATATATCTTGTGGATTACCACAAGGATCTATATTAGGATCGCTCTTATTTCTAGTATATATTAATGATCTAAGAAAATTTTGTAATGTATTAGACACTATGTTGTTTGTAGATGATACTAATACATTTTATGCTCACAATGATATAAATATGTTATTTAAAACTGTAAACACAGAACTACTATTCCTTGCTGAATGATTTACAGCAAACAAATTATCTCTAAATTTAACTAAAACAAAACATACTTTTTTCTATCACTATCACGAACGAGAGAAAATTCCATTAAAACTTCCAATCTTTATCTATCTCATTAAAACTTCCAAATCTTTGTATAAACAATTGCGAAATAAAAATCTTTGTATAAACAATTGCGAAATAAAAAGAGAAACATAATTAAAATTTTTAGGAGTATTCCTTGACGAAAATGTATCATATAAAATATATTGAAGGTAAAATATCAAGGAGTGTGGCCTACTTTATAGGGCAAATCCTGTTTTAAATTTAAGTTGTTTAAAACTTTTATATTTTTCGTTTATTCATTCCTTATTATTTTAATTACGCTAATATTGCATGGTCTAGTACCAATAAAAATAAATCAACAAAGTTCTTTAATGTGTAAAAACATGCAATCAGAATTATATTCAATGAAAGCCGCTATACACCCTCCCAACCTTTATTTACTAAGTTAAATATACTAGGGAAAAGCGGGGCAAGATGGCGAACGTTTTGAAAGCCCTAAATTATTGCAAAACTATCAGTCATGAAGCAGTAATGGTTTGTCAGTATGTTCATTTTATCATAATGATTCATTGCCAGCATGAATTTTTAGTTTAAAAGTAGAAAAACTTGAAATTAAAATTAAAATAAAAAGTTCATAAATATGTCATCTGGTCACGTGATCGGGGCAAGATAACTTTTTATGCAATTTCTGACTCCAACTATAGTTGTATATAATCTATAATTTAACTAAAGAAACATAAAATAAACACGCGTCGAAAAAAAATATTCTTAAAAAAGTTACACTCAAAGGACACCATTCGTTATGAACAACCGAAAGCAAAGTATTTTTTTTGAAGCGAAAAAAGTAAACATATGCGTATAAAATTGCATTATTAGTATTTAAAAAAACCATTTAACGTTTAAAAATATAAAGTGTAGTTATAGTTTCGTTTTCACCCATTTTTTTGTTGAGGTGCTATGTGAAAAGCCGTCTTACCCCATTCGCCGTCTTGCCCCGCTTTCCCCTAATTCGCCATTTTGCCCCGCTTTTAATCTCTTATTTAAAAATAATCAGAATAAATACTTAATTAGATGTTCAAGTAACACCTATATACAACCCAAAAGTTATTTTGCCGTAACTGAGTTTTCAATTTCAATTAGAGGACCAAAGGCATGGAATAAAATACTCACAACTTAAAACTCTTGCAATGTTAAATGAGTTTAAGGCTAAACCTAGACAGTTATTTCTAAAAAATAATCTACCACAAAACTATTTCTAAAAATGCAAAATTTCCTTATGATTGATCTATTAATTAAATGAAAAGTAGGGGAACCTGTTGTACCTTTGACCACGTTGTACCTTTGGTCACTCTACTCTGTTGGCTTACTATTATTATTTAAAAAAAACGGGAAGTGTCATTTGAAATAGTAGTCCATGACAACTCTTCTTATCGTAAAACATTATACTTGGGATAGATGGTATTGATCCGCAAGCAATTATAAGTTTTGACTCTTAAAAAGTAAATATTTGTGTTAATCTTATTCTGATTTTAAAACTGTGATAAATTGTTGTTTGATTCATCTACGACATTATAAACATTACCCAACATCTTTTTTTGTTATGGAAAATTTTGGATGATTATGTCTGACTGTAAATGGGGATTAAGAAAATAACTGTTAAAGAAACCCATCTCGTGTACCTTTGACCAGTCATGGACGTTGTACCTTTGACCAATAAAAACTGCTTCCTCTGTAATTTGCGGACTTTAAGAGGGCAAGATTATAAAATTTATAATCTACCTTATTAGGCGTCGTCTGTGCTTTATTGCTTTTTAATGCAAAATTGTTTCTAGTATTATGATGATGAAATAATTCCATTGAATTTTAATGCAATTCACTATTTATTCTTGAACCACTACTACACTTAGAATAATCAATTTTGTTAATTTAGTTGGACAGCTGAAGCAATATTATTGTCAAGTTCATTTTATTACCTAGTTTCTGCTCGCTATAGTAGGTACGTGAGTAAAAAATTTCAAATTGTTTGAATACTATAATGTTAAATATCATTAGAAAGAGGATTATTACAGTATTTTAAAGGTGAAAAAATTATCAAAATCGAACAATTGGTTTAAAAGTTATGACGGTTTAAGTAGCGATTTTTTCTATTTATGGATTTGTTGAAGAAACTGTGGTCAAAATAATGTTTTTCTTCACTTAAATTGTCATAACTTTGCCAATTCTTATCGAAATACAAATATCTTGGTGTCAAAAGATAGGTGTAAGAGTGGGTTACAACTTTATGTTAAACTCTAATCACCGGGTGTATCGGATGGACAGAGGGGGCACCAAACCACCACCTCGCCCGTATAAAACTGGACACTTTTTTCAGAATTTTTTTTTTTTTAAATTACATAAGCAATATAAATACACAAAAAAGTTATTTTAAATTTATAGTAAACCACCAAAATATACGAGAGGTGAATGTTAGCAATAGAGGTGGGTGTGGTGGCGATTGGTGTATCACACCCTAGGATCAAAAACGACTTGATTTTATAAATATTTATATCTTTACTATAATGAGTAAAATTAGTACACAATATAAAATTATGTTATACAATCTTACGTATAAAAGTGGTGTTTCTATTACAAAGGGGCGTATGCCCACCACCTGCCTACCCCCCCCCCCCCATTCTCCACCCAACCTAAAAAAAAAATTTTTTTTTTCAAAATTTGAACAAATTTAAAAAAAAATTAAAAAATTGGAAATAAATTAAAAAATAAATTCATACCAGACAACCACCAAATATGGGAGGTTAATGTAAAACTCACAGTAGATATGTTGATGATGTTTTAGTACTATAATATCAAAAAATGTTTCAATTCTTGAAATATCTGATTGAATATTTAAAGTACAACAACAAAGAAGTAAAAAACATATTCCACTAGATTAAAAGATACATTAGTGTTGCATCCATGGTCATAAGAGAGTGGAGTTTAAAAGAGGGCGTATCCAAATATGTCATAAGAAAGAGGCATTCTAATGCCCTTTCCACTTTTTACCAAAAATTATTATTTAATTGGATATATATTACAAAAAAAATTATACAACTACTAATGTGGGGCTATAAGTCAATTGGCTGTAAAAAATATGTCATCTTTCTAACCAAGTATAGCAAAAACCTATAATAAAGTCTTTCATGTGATTATTACATTAACAGAAGTAAGGACCATACAGTATAGTTAACGAGCTAGCCATTTTGTTTGGTTAACAAACAAATTTTCTGTTTCAAAATAAAAAATAAATAAAATATTAAAAAATAATAATAATATAAAACTGTTTTAAAGAAAATACAATATATTTTTGTCTTGGCTTTTAGTGAATGATAAAAATAATTAATTCCAAAAACGAAACTGTTTTAACCATTTTTAACGATAGACACCACGTGAAGGTAAGCCAGAGCCGTCTATCAAAAAATTTAACAAGTCACAACACTTGCTGTATTATTTAGGCAAGTCACAACACTTGCTGTATTATTTAGGCAAGTCACAACACTTGCTATATAATTTATGCAAGTACAACACTTGCTGTATTATTTAGGCAAGTCACAACACTTGCTATATTATTTTGGCAAGTCACAACACTTGCTATATAATTTATGCAAGTCACAACACTTGCTGTATTATTTAGGCAAGTCACAACACTTGCTGTATTATTTAGGCAAGTCACAACACTTGCTGTATTATTTATGCAAGTCACAACATTTGCAATACATTTTTGGCAAGTCACAACACTTGCAGTGTTATTAAATTAATTAAATTGTAACTCACCGGAAACAACATCAGCAGCAAGCTGGATCTTTTTCATGCAATAGTCAACAGCTTCATTATCAGTTTCATCATCTTTCCAGTAAGAAATGGTGTAAATGAAGTCATTTTTTCTTTTATTAACTTTTTTTACTCTGCCGCGATATAAAACACTTTTGCATGTCTTTGGATCGTACCATTCATGTTCTAGTTTCTTCCCAACAATTCTATCTGACATGACATCTTCTAAATCAAATAGTTGGTCATTGGATAAGTGCTTATATGAATTAATAATCTCTTCAAAATTTAGTTTAGATAGGTCACGCTCTAACTTTCTTTTTTCTTTTTCATCCATTTTTTGGCGCTTGATTTTTTGTCTTTTGCAAATCTCATCTCCTACTTTGCATCGATAGAGTCGATTTGTAAATCTGTTTTTACGTGCTACATTAATTGACCATTTAACAATCTTTTCTCTTAAACTTAAATCTAGAGTGTCTAGATAGTCGACAGTCCTATTCTTTTTTGATCTAAGAACTGTATTTGATAAAGAACTGTATTTGATAACTAATAGTAAATGACTAAATACTAAATTAATTCATATAATAGGGATATAACTGACTGATCCTCTGTAAAGCAAGTTCATCTAAACAAATTAAATTAACTTTATTTTTACAAAGTAATATAAAAATTTGCATATAGTAAGTCATTTGTATATATATATATATATATATACATATATATATATATATATATATATATATATATATATATATATATATATATATATATAAATTAGTAAAAAACACTTATCTAACTTTTATCTTCGACTTGAAGTTTCATCATTGCTGGATCATCAGGAAGAGTACATTTACATTTATATATATATATATATATATATATATATATATATATATATATATATATATATATATATATATATATATATATATATATATATATATATATATGTAAATGTACTCTTCCTGATGATCCAGCAATGATGAAACTTCAAGTCGAAGATAAAAGTTAGATAATTGTTTTTTACTAATTTATATATATATATATATATATATATATATATATATATATATATATATATATATATATATATATATATAATAAAAATAACTACCGAGCTATTGAAAAAAGAAAGTAACTAACTGATGTTGTTGGCTGACGCCATTTCACAACTTAGAGCATCTAAAACAGCAAAAGAAATATTTAAGTTATACATAAAGGTTTAGATAGTGGCCAAATAATAATTTAAAATTAATTTAATAAATTTATATAAAAATAACTTATTTATTAGTTATAAATTATAATCTAAAGGCTTTCCTTGTTAAATAAAGACAACGTTCAAACTTCAAATTAGATATGATTCAAAACTAATTTGATTCATATATAAACTGTATTATGAATATGATACAAAATACTATGTGAAACCTTTATTTTCTTTCTCCATTTTGTTTCTAAATAAAATATAAAATTTAAGTCTTATTTTATTATTTACTAAAAATCCTTTTAAAAAAACAATTTTGTTTAAATTTACATATTTTTAAATCATATTTTCACTATAAAGTATCTAGGTTTATAATATCAATTTATGAAATAAGTTAAATATTGCTAATAATATTATTAATATGAATATTATATATAAAAAATATATATATATACAAATAATCAATGGACCCCTCTGTCTCCCGCGCTAACAACAGGGAAAATGTAAATTAGGTAACAAAAGTGCAGCAAGAAATAGGGTGACTGCTACATAATATTTTTCAACGAAATTTGGCAGTTGCATAGATAATTGAATAACCTAAAAATAAAAATTGAATAGATAAAATATTGACTATATCCTGGACATTAATTTCACCACAGAAGTACAACTAAAACTTTGACATCAATAAACTCGGTAATTTATCAATTGAGTATAATTAAAACCAAATTAATAATAAGCTTCAACTATTCTTCTTTCTAAAAATACTCTATGTTGATAACGAATACTAAAAAGTTATTTCAGAAAGCCTTCCTCAAGCACGCTAACTTTGAAGAGACTGCGAAAATCGTGGCACAAAATTTTAGCACAAAATTCGGTTCCGTAAAACGCAATTGTCACGTACCTAGCTATAGGAAATTAAATGTATCGAAATAGTTAATTAATTTTGTTAATATATTTTAGTTTTAAAATGCCAAGGAGCAAGGTTGGTGTTTTTCGCAAAAAGATTTCCGAAATGGCAATGCTAAATGCAGTGAATTTTGTGCTTCAACAAAAAATGAGTTTAAGTGAAGCTGCAAGACATTGCAGCATTAAAAAGTCAACTTTAATATATCAGTTGAAGCAGTTTAAAAAATCTGGTAGTTGCGAATATTTATATTCACATACCAAACCAAAAAAAGTATTCTCAACTGAAGAAGAATTAATTTTGGTAAACTACTTGGCAGATGCTGCAAATATGCATTATGGACTTACATTAAAGCAGATAAGATCCTTTGCATATGAGTATGCTTTAGCAAATCATAAAAAAATTGAAACTTCATGGATGAAAAGTAAATGTGCAGGTGAACAATGGCTGCGAGATTTTCGCAAAAGATATAATAACAAGCTATCTCTACGTAAACCACAACCTACAAGTCTTGGTAGATCTTCTGCATTCAATAGAGAAACTGTAAGAATTGTATATAAAAATTACAAAAATGTTTTAGAACGTTATCATTTTGACCCATCAAATATTTGGAACTGTGATGAAACAGGAATTACCACAGTCCACGTACCACCAAAAATTCTAGCTCCAAAAGGTAAAAAACAAATAGGGAGCATAACTAGTGCTGAACGAGGCAACAATGTAACAATGATTGCAGCCATTAATGCTACTGGAAATAGCATCCCACCATTACTTGTATTTCCACGTGCTAAATTCAAAGACTACATGTTAAATAATTGTCCTCCTGGAAGTGTAGGAGCAGCTAATAAGTCTGGATGGTCAAATGAAGTCATTTTTGTGCAATTTCTTGAACATTTTATTAGTAATGTGCGACTGTCAATTAAAAAACCTGTTCTTTTATTAATGGATAATCATGAGAGTCATGTAAACATTTCTGTTATTGAGTTAGCAAAAAAATCAGGCATAGTTTTAATGATATTTCATCCTCACACAACCCATAAAATGCAACCTCTTGATCGTGGTGTTTTTGGACCATTTAAAACTTTTTATAACAATGCCATGAATAACTGGATGATATCACCAGGCAATGCTGGTAAACCAGTCACAATTTATGATATATCCTACTTTGTTGGTCAAGCTTATCCTCATGCTTTTGTACCAAATAATATTATAAACAGTTTTAAATGTACTGGATTTTATCCATTTAATAAAAATATTTTTACTGATATTGACTTTTTAGCTGCAAATTTTGCTGATAGGCCAATAGTGAATACTGAAGCTTGCCTTTCTAATGAGATTATTGATGTTAAAACTGCTCCATCCAGTGTACCATCAACGTCATCTATTGTTTTAGGGGAAATCCCTACTGTGAGTTTACCATCAAGATCAATTGTTTCACCTGAGATAATACGACCTCATCCTAAAGCCAAATTAAGAAAAACAAATACTTCAAAAAGACGTAATAGAAAATCATGTATTTTAACTGATACCCCTAAAATTAAAGTTATTCTAGATTCAAAATCTAATAACCAACAATTTAAAAAGACCTCTTCAAGCAAAAGAAAAAAAATGGCAAAGCAGATTATTTTTAGTCAGTCTGACATATGTTTAAATGATGAAAGCTCTAATGAAATTGATTTTGGAGTAAATATACTTGATAATGAAAGTGAAATTGTTTCTGGAGATTTTTTAATTGTCAAGTTGGCTGGAAAGAAATGCTCTAGATTTTATGTAGCAGAAGTTTTAGAAGTTGTTGGTATAGTTTACAAAATTAAGTATCTTAAGAAATCAGGAGACTTTTGTAACAAGTTTATAAGAGAAGATGACAATCTTTATGATTTGGAACTTAAGGATATTATTATGAAACTTCCACCACCAAGTATTGGTCATGGTTCATCTAAGCGTCAGTATCTTATGTTTGATGTTGATCTGACTATTTGCAATAGTTAATATATTTTACTCTTTTATCATTGTATTTTTTGTTGTCATCATTAAGATATTTTCTATAAAAAGCATTATGATCATATGTAAATGAATATAGACCGCCAGCTAACATAAGTTATAAAAATATATTTTTGCTCTTTTCTTATCTAAAATAATAAAAATAACTGTATATATTAGAAAATATGTTTTGTACAATTAAATCGCGTTTAAAGTTTTGGACCTTAATCCTAATTATTTCATGTAAGTAGCATCTAACTAAAGAAAATATGTGACTTTATCTAAATTGTTATAATAACTGATTTTATTGAAAAAAATTAGTAATACTGAGTATCGTAACTTTAATACACAGGTCTTTGCAAGATTGTAAGGATTGATTTTTCTAGTTTTTTTTTAGACAATTAGGATTGATTACAAAATAATTAGATTTTTTTTATTGATATAAGATGGACCAAAAGTTTCTATATAATATATAACAAGCTAAAATATTAAAAAGGGTTCAAACATTGCGTGATTTTTTAATAATAACATTTTGGTCAAAGGAACAACGCGCATCGGTCAAAGGTACAACGTACGTGTTGTACCTTTGACCAATAGACTTCTTTTTTTAAAACGCGGGAAAAAGATACTTCTTGGTCAAATGAAAAAAAAGTTCTAAGTATAATTTTTGGGCAAAATATAAGAGAATATTATAAAGTTTGAATGGTTTGGATTTACTCAATAGGCTACGCAAAAAACGCCTTAAAGCAAAAAGTGGTCAAAGGTACAACAGGTTCCCCTATATTAATTTTAGAAAAGCTTAAGTTATATGCACTTGGTAACTTTTCAAATTTATTTATGTTTTTGTTGTTTAATATGTGTTGTAATTCTTTTTATTTTTTGATCCTTAGACTTTGGTTTTGTGATCTGTAGTTTAATATTAAAAAATGATAATAATAATAAAAATTAATTCATGATTTTATAATATTAAAAATCAAATTTTTCCGTGCTTTTAGAAGAATATATTTAAGTAAATAGCGCTTCTTGTTATTTTTTAATAATAGATGTTTCATTCATTTCTTTACCTAATTTACGTTTATTTATTTAATATTGTTAACGGAAGTGCTTATTTTTAAATAAAACTTTATATTTTTGGAATTCATCGAGGGGCTTGGCGAGAAGACATATTAGTCTTCTTCTGGCCCCTGCGACATATATATCTTGTTATTAACATACGGTTTGTATATATTTTCACGGCAAAATATTTGTATATATATATATATATATATATATATATATATATATATATATATATATATATATATAAATATACATATATATATATATATATATATATATATATATATATATATATATATATATATATATATATATATATATATATATATATATATATATATATATATATATATATATATATATATATATATATATATATGTATATATATATATAAGGAGAACGAAAATCTATAACTTTAACAAAGGATTTTTATTGAAAATAACTCATCTATTACCCAAAAAATTACATGAATGTCAACATGATAAAACAACAGAAGGAGAAACAACAGAAGGATGCGTCCTTCTGCATGTTTTTATGAAACTTCTTCTTTCTGTTTTTATGAAACTACTACTTTTGTTTTATCAACCTTTTGGTGATCAAACAACAGTAGTAATTTTATGACTAAGTTTATAAACTTTTTGTTTAGAGTTTTTTATTAAAACGAGTTAAACTGGAAAAATTTAATTTCAAACTGAAATCTAACAATAAATACGATATTAGAAACATAAAATTTTTAAATGAGTTGTTTTTTCGCACAAAATTTAATCAGTTTTGTATTGTTTGTTGTGTACCACACCAATGGAAAAATACATTTTGCGAAATTTTGATCTATAATTTTTCTTTTCTAACTCAACCTAAAAAAATATAATTTTTTTACTTGATAATGTACTCAGATAATTACCATAAAATGCGGGTTTAGATTAAATGGTGTTCAAGGTTTAAATAAATTCAGCTAAAACTAATAAAAAAAAACTTGTTGCTCGTTTAGTCTTGTAAATATGTAAACTGTATTTTTGTTAACTTTGTTTTATGATTAATGTGTTAACTATAATACCTTTTTATAATGAGCAACATTATAACGTTATAATTTGTACAAATGATATAACAGGTGTACAAGATAAATTGAAGATAATTATCTATAACTTATTAATTTACATCGTAGGTTCTCGTATGATCATTTATATGTCAAATGTAGAATATCAGAAATCTTTTTAAATAATACGTTTTAATAAAGTATTTGTTGAATAAAAATATATTTAATTTATAGTTTCAGACTATCTGGAAATATAAATTCTTAACTTTTGAAAACTTGCACAACCTCTCAAGAATTTTGGCTATAGGGTTAGGAATATAAAAAATACAATAAAAATTAAAGATTAAAAAAGTTACTCATGACTAATACAAAATACAGATAAACATCGATGAATCAATGTCTTTAAATATCAAATTTAAAAATCATCTACAAAACAAAAATAACATTAAGGCTTGCTGTTACACTTGCATGTTTTACAACCGTTTTCATCAACAACGTTTCCGTATTCGCAAAAAATTTGACAAATGAAATTTTTGCATTCTAAAATAATAAAAGACTAATATAAAAATCACTATTTACTATTTTTTTTATATTTTTATTAAATACCCAAGAAGACCTAAGAGTCTTGTCACAGAGCACAGCTAATGAGTAAAATTTTTATATTTTTTTAAATTTAAGATCATGAATAACAAATATATAAACCATAGGCAGACTACTGAAACATTTCAAATTCCAATTAAATTAAACTTACTGTTGCACTCGCATTTCTTGCAACCATTTTCATCTCTGACGAATCCGTTTTCGCAACGCATTTTACATTGTTTTAAGTCGTCGCATTTTTCTTAAAAGTATAATTAAACAACTAATTTTAATTTTAGAAATAAGTTTAAAAAATGTTTAATTAATGAAGTTCGATAATTTTTTAAAATTTTTAGAAAAAATCTTAACAACTAAATTTTTGAATATAAATAAAAGTCTTTAATTAAACAAACAAAACTGAAAAAACATAGAAAGTAAAAATATAAAAAATATTTGACATACTTTTTTCTGGAGCAGCTAAATGAAGGTAAAGAAAAAATAAATAAATAAGAATATTCAAAACTTATAAGTTTTAAAATAAGAATATTTGCAATATTAACAACTCTACTTAGCCCAAGCCACTAATTTTAATTAAAAAAATCTATAAATTAACTAAAGGTTTTAATGTTGAGGTAAACAATTTTTTTTGGCATTACCTTTGCACTTGCATGTTTTGCAACCGTTTTCGTCGACTTCATTTCCGTGGGGGCAAAATATCAAACATTGGAATTGTTTGCATTCTAAAAACAAAAGAAATAGCAAATAAAAAATTTTTAAATCGACATTCATAAGGTCAGGAATTTATACACGTGATGTAAAGTATGTAATGATGCATATTTTGAGTAACAACACCAACAACGTACTACTGCATTCGCATTTTGGGCAACCGTTTTCATCTCTGACAAATCCATTTTCGCAGTTCATTTTACATTGTTTTAAACCGTCGCACTCTGAAAAATGAATTCAAAATAATTCGCGTTTAAATGTTTAAAATATATTTTGATATAAAGTTTAAAAGAAAAACTATTTATTGCAAAACATATAAAATTATCTGTAGCACTTACTTTTTTCTGGTGCCTCTAGAGCAGATCCTAAAATTTGTACGATTTTATTAATTAAAAATTTTATGCAAATGATTTTTTAATTATTATTTATTAGTTTAATGAATATATAAGAAAAATACTTTTGCAGCGGCATATCTGGCAACCGTTTGCATCTACTTGAAAACCTTCAGGACAAAGCATTTTGCACTGTCTATTGCTGCATCCTACAAAATAATTTTTTTAAAGCTTCAAGAACTTTTATCAATAAATTATATAGACAGCAACAACAACAACAACAACAACAACAACAACAACAACAACAACAACAACAACAACAACAACAACAACAACAACAACAACAATATTAACAACAAGAAAGCATAAAATTATTACCAAAGCTTAAATACCTATTCATGTATATTAAACAAAATAACATAAAATTTATAAAAATAAAAATATTTAAGAGTTACTCACTTTTTTCAGGTGCTTCAGCTAAATAGAAAATATTTAAGATTTTAAAAATTGTCGATTTTACACAAAAAAAGAATGGTCAGTTTTATAAAATAAAAAAGTGTTTAATTTATAAATTAAAAGAATAAAGTTTTGAAAAAAAGTTTTTTCCTTACCGCACTTGCAGATGTCGCATCCGTTTTCATCCTGTTGAAATCCAAATTTGCAAAACATGCGACATTGTATTTTGTTGCATTCAGCATTTGCAAAGGTAACGACAGCAGATAAAGCCTAAAGTTAGAATATGATATAATCATATGACACAATCTAGTGAAGATAATATTAATAATTAAAAAAATAAAGTTTAGTCAGTTTTGTGAAAAGAATAAGGTTTATGATAATGTAATAACAAAAATTTGTAGCAAAGTAACTATGGTAATTGGTTAAGCAATACGTTTAACATACTATTGTGTTAGTAAAAAAATGATAATGACAGGAAAAATAATTACCAAAACAACAATAAGATAGTTCATTTTCTTGAATTCTTTTTTGCCTTTTAAAGAACTGAATATTGAAAATAAAACGGTAGGTTTTTGTCAGCTTTTATAGGTTTTTTGATGCGTAAATATAAATACAACACCTGCTGTATATATTTCATAATATACTAAGCTGATCAAACAAAGCGTTTAAATTAGCGTGTAATGCAAGAAACACATTAAGTATAAAATTAACCCCCCACGAGAAGTTTATTATTTTATGAGTAGCACTTTATGCTTGTCAAGAGATAATATAAATAAAAGTGGAAAATGTTACTGAAATCGTAAAAAACACGTTTTAAGTTAATTCTATAAACCTTACATTATTACAAACAGCTATGTGTAATGTTTGACAAGCTTAAACATCTATACTTTATTTTTTAATTAACAAAAAGCTGTTAACTTTTAATTGTTGTTTCTTTATGGATTTTTTTCGTATAAAGAAGTAAATATCTTCATAAATTTGAATATTAATATTTAGATTTTGTTAACAAGTTACCCATGTTATTGGTTAATAACATGAATTATTGACCAATAACACGTGTATGTTATTGTTTAATCATCTTCAACGTCAGTCATATAAGTATTAAAACAAAAAATTTTGAAACCAAACATTACTATTTTTTTTTTTTTTTTTTTTTTTTTTTTTTCATTCGTTATTTATTATTTAAAAAACCAGAAATTCTCTGTTATATTTTTTAAGCAGTGGTGCAAAGCTTTTTTATCCCATAATCACTAATATGTTCGTGTTTGTTAATATTTTATTTGAGAGCAGGGCGAATCCAGGCTTCTTTTGTATTTTAGTTAAATAATTTTCAAGCAAAGTTCTAAATTCCAAGTTTTTTCATGTTCATACTTATATGTTTTTTTCATGTTCATACTTATATCAAGTTTTGCTCAAATTAGCATTGATTAGAGCATTGTAATAAAAAAATAAAAACAAGAGATCAAAAGACTAAATATATGGCGGGAATTTTTTCGAAAAAAAAAATTTCCTTAAGTAAGTCTACAACATAAGAACACATTTTATATAAAAACCATTCAGCGTTCGAAAGTTAAAACCTTATAAAGTTTGCAATATTTTCAATGTAATAAAGGGTGTAAAATTTACGCGGGTATATTTCATAATAAAGCTTTATATTACATAATAAAGCTTTTTAATCAAGTTTTAAATCTCTAATTAGCGCAAACTTTTGACAAAATATTCTTATAAGTATGAAAAAAAGTTTAATGTTTAGAACTTACCAAGAAATTACTCAAGTCAAATACCCAACAATCCTGAATCCGTTCCTGGGGAGTATGGAACATTTAACTGTCATTGCCTACTTATTAACGGAAGCGTATTATTAATTGTATACTTTTGACATTAAAGTATTTTTATTTATATATACACATATATATATACTTTTTTTTGTTGTTGTTATTAGCACCCATAAAAATGCTGCAATTTTTTCAGATCGTTATTTTTTGATGCCTTTTTCTTAACTTGATAATGTATTTTGCATTTTTTAGTGGTTTACGGTGACATGACTATTTAGTCCTTAAAGAACATTCCTGATTTTATATTTTTTGTTGTATAGCGAACTTTGTACATATTATACACACATATAATATAAGAGTGTTATATTGTGCATTTACGTTGTATTATTTTACTACCTTGTATACGCATTTTATATTTTTATATGTATTTATACTTATGTGTATTTAAAGTTTTCATACTTTGTATACAAAGTATTCATAAAATAACAGTATATTTACATAACATTTATAATTTACATAATAACATTTAATAATAATTATAATAATTTAATAATAATAATAAATATAAATAACATTTATATTTACATATACACACTAATATATGCTAAAAATGTCATTTAAGTCTTCTTTATCGGCAAGATAAGATTATAGAGAAAGATTATGCTCGTGTCAAATCTCTTTTATTTGAAATTAATATTCTTTATATATATATATATATATATATATATATATATATATATATATATATATATATATATATATATATATATATATATATATATATATATATATATATATATATATCAACTAGATTCTTTTAGTGTTCTTTGCTTTATGTTTAAATCTACAATAAATATCTTTTCAAAGTTTAAATGCAATGAAGTCTAAAAACAAATATGATATAAGAAATGCCTTGTTCATTAATATTATTCGTATATAAATTTTTGAAGGTCTATTATATCATATCGTGGATCTTTTCTTTTGAGCCAAGTAGTTATAAAAAATTTTGATTTTTCCCTACGGGCATGTATTTTTATAACTTACGTTTTAAATGTCTTTTTTAAAATCTTTTTAACGTTTTCTAAACTTTCTAAAGTCAAAAACGTTTAGAAAACGTTTTTTAGAACGTAACTTTTAAAAACAAATACCCGAAGGGTTACCAAAATTGGACTTTTCGTTTTTTCTAAAATAAACTGAAAAAGTTATTTTCTCAATAGATAATATATTCGAGTTTCTTTGATCTCAATCCTCTTTTATAAATGTTTCCTAAATGTAACTTAAAATATTTAAATATACTTTTATTATATTGTTAAACGGTATTTTATATTTAAAATGATTATATTTGTATTGTATTTTTAAACGGTATTTTAGTTTTGAAATATTAGGCCGGGTGAATAAAAAAACCAATTGCTTTTACTCATTTGTGAAGAATTGGCTTTACAAGAACAAAAGCTTTACGAGAATAAAAATTTGAGCAACTTTGTTCAAATTTTTACTCACAAAAAGCTTCGCAACTACTCTTCATTTTTGGAGTAAATTGCTTAGCTTTATGAGAATAAAATTTCTTAGCGATTTTGTAAAATTTCTATTCACGTAAAGCTGAGCAATTACTCCAAAAACGCTAAGTTATATGTACCCTGTTTAACTCGATGTATAGTTAAAATGAAAAAAATACGTAACCACCTTTTGTAGATTAAAAGACTATTCATATATATGTTTAAAAATATCTTTTTTTATATAAATCAATAGATGAAAACATTAAAAAGTAAATTATACCTAAATATCAATTTTTAAATCAATTAGTTTAATGAAAAAAAAGTGATGTGATTATTTATTAAATGAAATTTACTAAACAATATACAGAAGGAGAGTTTTTTTATATGAAACCAAATTTTATTTTTTATTTGATTCACGTGTTTGATTTACTTGTAACTGTATCTAGTTTTATGGTATTCCATTAAGTTTTTATTTCCTTGTGACATAAATTTATTTTCAGTACTTTTAAAAATAAAAAGTTTTGTTTTATACTTTATTTAAATGGTTTTGATAAAAGCAAATTGATTAATTTTAAGTGAGAGAACTTGAAATTAATTTTTAATTTTTAGCTCCACATAAACTGGCGCAATCCTTCTTTAAGCTTTCTTAACATGACGCTAATAAATAGTTTCAACCACCTGCAGTTACAAGTAACCGATATTGTGTATTAATCATTATATAATAGTCTAATTTTGTTCGGATAGACGAATTGATTTTATACTAAAGCAATTCATCAATCAAGTAAATTTTAATTGAGTTTTAATTCCCTAATAAAAAGTTGTTAATCTTTTTTTTTAGACACTTCGTTTTTCTTAAAATGGTTTTTGTTGAAACATTAGTTTAAAAATTTGCTTTCATAAAATTAAAAAAAAGGCAAGATAATAACAAATAAAATACAAAATAAGTTAATATAATAGCTACAAGACACCTGTCAGTTGAAGTCAACGTATATTGACTCGATGATTTAATCATTTCTTGGAAGGAAGTAAAAGGGTTAATTGTTTCTCGGAAGGAAGTAAAAATGATTAATTGTTGCGTCACTGCTCTGATGCTATAAAAATTTGATCTTTGTCAATACTTACCAGTAAAGTCTTACCTAACAGTAAAGACTTCGTCAATAACTAACAGTAAAGACTTCGTCAATAACTAACAGTAAAGACTTCGTCAATAACTAACACTAAAGACAGTCAGAATGAGTTTAGCTCTAGTGTTTGTTGCTCTACTGGGATTATCTATTGCAAACGGACAATTAGGAGGCATCGTTAATCTATCACAAACAAAAGTTACAGAGCTTTTATCTGAAAATGGCGACTTTGCTAGAGGTTTAAAAATGGCTGTCACAAAGCTAAACAACGGCAACAAAGAATATAAGTGTGTTTTTATTGTTCAACTGTTGTACAACTATTTAATAAAGTTATTAAGATAAAATAAAAACTTTTTTTTAAACAAAATTATATGCTTTTTTTTAATTTCTATTTCAGGCAAGTAATCGAAAAGATTATCGACGCAACTTCGCAAGTTGTCGCCGGTATCCGCTACGTAGTAGATGTTAAAATTGTCGAATCGGTGTGTAAAAACTTGGATAATAACATATTATTGACAACAAAACTTTGCCCTGCACTCAAGTATTCGAAATCAAAAATTTGTAAGGTGGTTATTTGGAGCCGTCGTTGGCTCAGTTTAGCAACGGAATCATTAGCTGTAGATATTACATGTTAATACTTGTTGTTAGTTGATTCTACACGCTTCTGCACATTTCTAAAAATAAATGTATTTATTTACATAAATTTTTGTTTATTTAAAGTATTTTTTGTTCTTTATTTATTTTGAATCATTCAAATATATTTGAATTTATATACACATTTAATATCTCGTTTAAACCTCACAAAACGCGTTTTATTTTGAGTCAACTTATTAAGTTATTATTTAAACTTTACTCGGTTTACAGCTGAACAAAACAGCAATAAAACATTCTAGTAAGTTTAAATTTTTATATTAACTATACAACCTTGTCATACTACTTTATTTAAAACAATTTAAAAATCGATTAAAATAAAACATGCTTTACTGTCAGTTTGTAAACGGTATTACATAAATCGTGGAACAATTAAGCAAGTGAAACAAGCTGATTAAATCATGTTAAAGCATTTTTTCTACTCATCTTTAATTGTTTAAAAATATGAATGAATGCTTTGATACTCTCAAATACTTTGATTTAAAATATCTAGTTCAAATTTTATGTATATATGATGTAATTTAACTAAAAATGTAAGCAATTGTGGAGCAGTGGTTATAGTGCTGGCTTTTAACTAAAAAGTTTGAGGTTTAATGCCTGCTCTAGCCAGATAAGCGACATTGACATAAGAGACGTGAGCTTCCAGGCTAAATCCTTTTTCGTAGTGCAATGCTCTCTGATTATATCGTTAGGTCTTCTTGAACTACCTTAATAGTTTAATATTTAACTAAAAAAAATCATCAATACTAATACTATAAAAAAATCATCAATACATCAATACTATAAAAAAAATCATCAATAAGCATTTTATTGTTAAAAAGTTATTTCCATTTTAATGTTGTTGTTTGTCTCTCGCACTTTGTCTTTTAATTTCGCATGTGTAATTAAACGCATTTAAAATTTTTATTTTACAATTAAAACAAAAAAAGTTAAACAATAGACGCCACACCGTGAATCATTTGAACAATCTACGCCGCGCCGTGAGTCATTTAAACAATCTATGCCGCGCCGTGTGTCATTTAAACAATCTACGCCGCGCCACGTGTCATTTAAACAATCTCGGAGGAAAAAAATTATTCTTAAACTTATCGCAAATTTTTAATTTTGTATTTGGATACCAGATAGGTTATGGGGTTTTAAGACCAATGAAGATTTTATTTTTAATCAATGCAGCGACTAAATAATTTTTCTGAGCATACGTAAATTTTTAAAGTAGAGGAACCGGGTGCGGATTCACAAAACATTTATAAGCGTTTGACGTAAGTTTTACGTAAGATCTAAACCTACTAATATCTTATTCACAAAACTTGCACAGTTGCTTAATACAAAACTTAAGATTTTTTTTTTTTAAGTTCAACACTCAAACTATGGTATTCGCAAAACATTTTCAGAAAATGCTCAGCTTGATTTAAGCAAGAAAATTTACGTTAGGTAGAAGCTACCTTAACTTAGGGGTAACTTTAAAGTATCAAGCACACTGACTTTTTTTGTTAAAATTTGTGATAAAATTTTTTAAAATTTGGGATAAATATATTTTTATTGTTTAGTTTATAGATTAAACTATTTTTTGTTAAAGTTTAATAAAAAGTAATTTTTTAATTTATAATTACTTCCTTAAAGGAAATCCTTTTGCACATACTCTGTTAAAATATTGTTTTCTAATTAGTTTATAATGTCATTTGCAATAGTAATTACATACATATAAAGTATGCTCTAAATGCTTTGATATTTTATTTAAAATAAGGTACTAAAGTGTATTGCTCTTTAGCAATGGCATAGCAATAAATATACATAATATATTCATTCTTATTGAACTGCTCAAGCAATAATTTTCCAAAATAAGATTTTAGAAAATACTGAGTGATATTTTGGCTTTTTTTGCCATATTTTAATTGTTAATTTTAATTTAATTGCACTGAGTGTTTACGAAATATAAAGTTTGATACCAGTAAAAAATTTTCAAATAAAACTTCTGGTGATTTTTTGATATAAAAATATATGTAGTAATTGCAATGCATGAAATTTGATATAAAAATATATATAGTAATTGTAATGCATGAAATTGAAAAAGGACTATACAAAAGCTGTGGTTTTGTGAATATGAAGCATCATTTTCAGAATAAAATATGAGGCATCATTTTCAGAATAAAATATGAGGCATCATTTTCAGAATAAAATACGAGGCATCATTTTCAGAATAAAATATGAGGCATCATTTTCAGAATAAAATATGAGGCATCATTTTCAGAATAAAATATGAGGCATTATTTTCATAATAAAATATGAGGCATCATTTTCAGAATAAAGATATTTAATGTGTTGTGGAACTATTAATACCCGATGCAAATTCCAAGCAGACAATATTGTTGAAACATATGTGTATAAAGAAAAACTAAGACAGCCTGTTGTAATTAGGGATATAATCAAGCCAATATTTATTGACTTATCTAATGAAAATATGTTGGAAATGTGCCTTCATGAAAAATCTCAAAACAATAAAAATTCTTTAAATGCAAAAATTTAGAAAATGTGTAATAATAAATAAGATAAAGTGGTATACTAAATTTTTATTTGAAATTAATGATCCTGGCGATTAAATAATTATATAACGTTTTGCAATTAAAAAGATAGTTAAAAAAATGAAATACAACAAAAAAATCAAACTTTAAATTAAAACAACATTGAAAACAAATTATTGCGAAATGAAAAGGTTAAGTTGATCAAGATAAGAAAGAGATGGAATAACTTATGATGCTGGAAGTTTTCAGTAATTTTAGCTTAATTCAATTCCATTTTGCTTCCGATTGATATTTTTTAATGAAATTTGAAATTAGGTTACCATAATTTTTGCATTTTATAGAATACTTACCTATAATTTTAAAATTTTTTAGTTCTGCTAAACATGAATATTAATTTCTGTATGGAATTAAGTGGTTAATTAAAGCTTATAAAAAAAACTTTTATAAAATTAGACTACTGCTTTTATAAAATTAGACTACTCCTCTTATATTGAGAATGATAGCAAATCTTTAGAAACGAAATAAATGTTTGTTTTAATATTTTAAATTAACTTTTTAGTTTTAACTTAATCTTAAATTGCTTTTTCCTCAGAATGCCATTTTTTATAATGCTGCAAAAAATAACTTGAGAACTACTCGTTATGGTGCTTTAAATGTTTGTACAGTTGTAGTATTATATATGATAAACTCATTAAAACAATATATTTTTTAATTTAATTCTTGAGTAGAGTTATGGGGTTCTAAAGTGAGCTGTTTTGAGATAAATTTTGGCCAATTAGTATTTTACGCTATAATCTCTTCATGCTTTAAGCTAACTTCATCATTTTGCTTTCATTAGTATCTTGATAAAGTAAACACTTAAAGTTTGAGCTTTCATAGGATCTACTATTCTCTTAATACATATCAATGACTCTCTTGACTTTTTTAGGTTTTGCGACACAAAACTCGGGTCCAAATGTGAAATATTGATTTTTTTAAATCTTTTTTTATGCAATTTTTTAATATTATCTGATAAAAATTAATAATATTTGTTGAAAATAAACGATTTTAGAAATTTGGCCATCTTTATTTATTGTAGTTGCTAAATAGATGTTATTAAATTTATTGTAGTTTTTAAATATTCATTAGAGACAGTAACTAATACTCTAGAAGCAGTTTTCATTCAACTATAAAATCATTAAAAGCCCTATTAACATTTTAATTTCTAAATTTATAACTCCTTTAGGATAGTGCTTTTAAAAGTTGCACAGGCCATCATCATAAATATTTTCTGCTGAACAAACAATACAACTTATTACAGCATTACTCCGCAATTGGGATATATTTCATAATATTGCCAAAAAAAATTATTTAAAAGTATGCCAACCTGAGTCTAAAACAAAACGTATTTTCATAGAGATATGAAATGCATCAAAAATCTCTTAAAATATTGATTTAATTTAATTTCAAAATTTTTTGTCAAGTTTAATTTTACTTACCAATGTTCCTACATTCAAACTTAAAAAAAAACGTTGCTGTAGTAATTGAAATATTAAGTATATATAATAGTTAATACCTATCGATACATTGATACTACCTTGTTTATTTTAGTTAAAAATGTAAACAAATTATTTCTTATTTTTTTATAATTTCACTCTAACTTACGCCAAAATTCTTTGGACTTTTTGCGTAAGTTAAGCGTACCTTTTGCACAATCTTAACTTTACGCAAACGCTGCGAAATGTTTGTGAATACCAAATAGTTACAAAAAAATAAATTTGCATGCGGTTTCCGTAAGTTGCGCAAAAGTTACAAAAGATTTGTGAATCCGCACCCACGTGGCGTGTCTGAAACTTCGTTCTAAATAATTTTATTATGAAATAAGGATCGTGACAAATTTCTCTTAATATTATTATTATTTTAAATTAATTTATTATTTCTTTTACTGACTTGTTGAATTCAATCAAAAAGTGAGTACTTTTATACCAAATCATGAAGTTATGTTACCAGTTTTATGTAACTTTTAACAAATAATTTTACCAAATATTGTCGCATGATTATATGGAATTAAACTTTATAGCTATAAGTTGTTAAAACCAAGAAAACATACTGCGCATGTTTGCGCAAAAATTATATTTCTTGTTTTTTTACATAATGGCCCCTTCGATTTCCCAGATGGCTCATTTCGATATATGGGTGAAAACCCCCAAGAAATTTATGTTTGATGAAGTGATGAGTTATTATATTGAAAAAATAGGCGACATTGGATTATTTGATACTGCTGTAAAGTGTTTAAAAACTAAAATGATAAGCTTTTATCAATCATTTGAGAATAAATGGACTAAGACAGAATGACATTGGCAGCGCTTAGACACCTACTCTACTTGGATAAGTAAAAATTGAGAGTTCAATCAACTTATATTTCAAAGTGTACCAAAAAACTCCCAACAAAATATCACAAAAATTAGACCTAGCCGGCAAACAAAAAATAACAGTGCTTGCGGTCTTAAAGCCCAAATATATAAAGTGCAACATATACTAGAGTCAAGTAGCCAAGAGTTAAGTATGGTCACGGTAATAAAGCTGAGGAAAAAAGGAAAAAGGGAATCAGCTTCCATTGTTAAAAAAATTACAAACTTATCTCCAAAATGAAGTGCAATTTCAAAAAAGACACAAAAGTCATTTTTGAAGAAATTAGCATCATTGTCGGCCCTTGATTCCTTCACATCCGGCTTTTACAAGTTTGAGAGCATGCCCAAAAACTAAGAAGCTTAAAATTATAATAAGGTAAGCTGTGACAATTAATGAAACCAATGTAGAGGTCAATAACAGAAGATTTTGTGCTATAACAACTATATATAGTTTAAATTATTTTTTATTTAATGTTATGAGATAACTTTTGCAATTGTCTGAATTATCAAGATTATTTTGAAATTAAACAGTTGTTGTTTATTCAATATAATAAAGTGGTAAACAATTTCAAGCAACTATGATTCTATTTGAGAAAATAATTATATCTAGCATGATATCTAGCATTTATACCTCATCTTTTTTGATAAGGTTTTATCTTCAAAGCTGGGACTAGTTGACTCTTCTTTGTATTTTTCCTAACTTTATGACATCTTGTTTCAAATAGGGACACCATGCTTGAATTGCAAACTCTAGATGTGCTCAAAAAGTTGTGTATAATTTTTTTACTGTATTTATGTCAAAATATTTAAACATCTGTTTAATAAGAGCGAGCATTTAATTTGATTTACTACAGCTTTATCAATTTGACATGACTATTTTAAACTAGATTCCATCATTATTCCTAAATCACATTCAACGTGAATATAAAAATAAATCATGAATTGTGTAATTTATTAGAAAATGAGCAAAGTGAGACAGTTTTAGAAAGTGAAGGTTCTATGGTCACATAGAGTGAACAAACAAGTGAAGTGAAGGTTCCGAGGATTCATTAGAAAAATATGTCAATACCAGTAATCCCGACTAATTGGAATATTTATTTTATTTGATTAAAACTGAATTTTCCTATCCAAATGTAAAAAAAAGTTTTCAACAAAAATTTTTATAACAATTTTTTTTTTTTAATAAAATGAGTAAGTTCTCGATTTACTTAGTTAAATTTTAATATTCATCAAATGATCTTTATATACTTATATTTGTGCTATAAACTATAATTATAGTTTATTTTCCATAAATTATATATTCTTTGGTGTTTGAGATAGCTAACTTCCAGACACAGAGATTTGGAGCTAATTTCCAGACATTGGAGAAACATACATATATATGCATGTTTAAACTTATGACAAATAAAGATGCTTTGCGAAAAATTGCGATGATTGGAGGCTAAAAACAAAACGTGAGGGGCAATAAGTTGATTAAAAAATTTTTGTACTTTTTTTCAACTAGAATTATTTTCATCAATAAATTTTAAGTTTCGTAGTATTATCTCTCAGCGTTCAAAAATTACAACCATTTAAAATTTATGACCCCCTCAAATTGAGAGGGGTTTAAACTTTATCAGGCCATAATTTTTGAACGCTGATAGATAATACTATGAAACTTAAAACTTATTGATGAATATAAGTCTAGTTGAGATCGAGTTCCCCCTCACGTTTGGAGTCAAGGGGGAAGGGGTCTGAAATTTAAGGGCTTTTTTGTTCCCAGCCTCCAATCATACCAATTTTTTGCAAAGCATCATAATTTGACATAAGTATAAACATACAAATGTTTGGAGTTTGCTCTCAAACACCAAAAATTGCTGGATCCGTCACTGCTCATAACGAGTTGGATATCTATTTATCAGTTATTGGTTTAGTAAAAACTAAAAGATGCTATTTAAAAAAACTTAAAATACAAGAAAAAAGCAACAGTATTTATCTGAAATAAAAAATCCTTATATACTTTATATATACACTTTATATATACACTTTAAATATACGCTTTAAATATATTCTTTAAATATACACTTTATACCAGACCCGTAGTTTCTGTTATTTACGGAAATGTCAACTAAAATTTGAATTACTTCCTGTTAGAGTAAATATTAAACTTTTTTTTTTTCTTTGATAAATAAACTTTACGAAAAGACGAGTCCAACTATACAAATAATATTTTAATTAGAATAATATTACTATTTATAAATCATTAGTTAATTTAAATTAAACTTTTATTTTTTGCTTGTAGATATCAATATGCAGATTTAACTTTCTTGTGGCATTTTCTTCGTTTTGAATACCTGTATCAGTTTTTTCTTTCTTTAGCTACATTAGCAACATTAAAACAAAAACACTTGTTCATAAATTTGTTCACGCAAAACATAAGTTTTTCTGTTTTCGGAATGTTCGTTTTTGAGTAATTTTTGATTTACAGCAATTCCATGCAACTCGTTTTTAATCGAGGAAACAAAAGTTTGCGATATTTACATTTAAAAATAAAAAATAAACTATAGTATAATATAGTATAAAAAATAAACTATAGTGTTGTGCAATAACCTAACTATATAATGAAAACTAAACTTTTTTATAACTTTTTTTATATTTTTACAGCTCAAAATATGCGCGTCACAACGAGACATCGATTTGTCACGCCATGACGCAATAACTCATAAGTAGAAAGTAAAAAATGAATAAAAACTTATCCTAATGAATTGAGTTGTTGACCGAAAGAATTCGCACAATTCCGGAAAAATAAAATTCTTTCGAAAGGATATTGAAAATCATTAACTTTTTTTGCACCGGATATTTAATAACATTTGAAACCGTCGATGTTCATTTTGCAACTGCTACTAACAAAATGTTGCCTTTCGCAAGTTGAATTACAAAATAAACCTACTTTATTTCATACGAAAGTAGCTTTTACACAAGTCGCACTTGTGAAACGAACTCTTTCGCTATAAAAAATAAAATCTTTATACACCAAAATGTTTGCTATAAAATTATTTTCAATATCACAACATATGACATTTTAAGGTTTTATTTTTTGAAATAATGATAAAAACTAAATTTCTTTTGAAACGAAACTGTTTCGCACTGCAACTTGCGAAATAGTTCTTAACGGATAAAAACTTACGAAACGTGGCACAATTAATACATTTAATTACGTTTTATAAATGAAATACATATAATTATCTAAGTAACTAAAAAAACTTAATATATAATTTTGATAAATTCCAGTTGTAAACTTTTATAAATAAACCTAGACTTTCATAAAATATATTTTTTTAAATCTTATTCAATGAATAAGAGAGAAATAATGAAGATAACTTGGACAATGTTAACATACGAATGCAATTGCGTAATGAAGAAACAATGCCTTTGTTGAGAAAAAAGACCTTATTTAATAATGGATGCTAAAAAATAACTATATATTAAAATGCTTAAAAATAGCTCTCACTTGTTTTTAAATAGAATGATTTTATTTTAATCAGTATATATAAATAGATATATATATATATATATATATATATATATATATATATATATATATATATATATATATATATATATATATATATATATATATATATATATATATATATATATATATATATATATAAACACTGTGGTAGAGACAGAGGGCGGAGGAAGCGTTGCTCCCCCCCCCCCCTCAACTGACAAAATATAAATTTTTTCCATTTAAATTTATATATATATATATATATATATATATATATATATATATATATATATATATATATATATATATATATATATATATATATATATATGTAAATTATGTTAGTGTATATTACAAATAGAGTGCTCAATGTTCTTAAAGAACAGAGCAATAATTAACTAGTAAAAAACACTTATCTAACTTTTATCTTCGACTTGAAGTTTCACCATTGCTGGATCATCAGGAAGAGTACACCATTGCAAGGATCATCAGCAACTCTTCCTGATGATTCAGCAATGATGAAACTTCAAGTCGAAGATAAAAGTTAGATAAGTGTTTTTTACTAGTTATATATATATATATATATATATATATATATATATATATATATATATATATATATATATATATATATATATTAAGGTGGTTCTAAAAACAACTTTTTCTGAAAATGACTGCTGGCACCCCCTGAATATGTTGTATATAATTAAAAAATGCTAGATTTAAGAAATTTTTGAATAAAAAATATTTTAAGGGGTTGCTAACGACCCTCAAACATTACATAGGTCCCTAATATTATTAAAAAAAAGTTTTTCTTGATTAATATTTTAATAAAATATTAATCATTTTATAAAAAAACATAGATAAAAATTATAATCAAAAAATCTTGTTAAATTCCCTATTTTTCATTTTTAGTTAAAAAACGTAACTTTTTGTTTACTAAAATCTAAAATAAAAATTTAATTATAAAATGATTAATCTTTTTAAAATTTTTATGTAATTTTCCTTCATTTGAGACCCAACATGACATAATTTTGGAAAACTTTTTTTTTAATAATATTAGGGACCTATATAATGTTCGAGGGTCGGTAGCAACCCCTTAAAATATTTTTTATTCAAAAATTTCTTAAATCTAGCATTTTTTAATTATATACAACATATTCAGGGGGTGCCAGCAGTCATTTTCAGAAAAAGTTGTTTTGAGAACCACCTTAATATATATGTATGTATATATATTTATATTTACATATATATATATATATATATATATATATATATATATATATATATATATATATATATATATATATATATATATTTATATATATATATATATATATATATATATATATATATATATATATATATATATGTATATATATATATATATATATATATATATATATTTATATATATATATATATATATATTTATATATATATATATATATATATATATATATATATATATATATATATATATATATATATATATATATATATAAGTATACATATATAAATTTTAACTCTTTCAAAACTCAGTCATTTACTGGAAACAACTATCGCAGTACTGTCGACATTCCTACATTCGTGAATGCTAATCCTCTTATTGAGTTCTCATCATTACGTCTTCTTGGATTATCATTTACTACTTGCCTTTCATGAAAACCATATATACAATCAATTGCTAAATAAGCCTTAGCTGAGTTTGTTTCTCTTTATCGTCTCTCTCCTGGTTCCATTCTTTATCTCTACAAGTTTCTTTTTCATCCCTGTATCGAATACTGTTGTCATATTTGGGCTGGTTCTTCTAATGATGCTTTTTCTCTTCTAGACAAGGTCCAAAACTTATTGTAAACGTAGTTGGACCTGCTTTATCTGCTAAGCTTGAACCTCTTTCCCATTGTTGTAAAGTTGCATCTCCTTTTCTTTTTTAAAAATACTATCATGGTCGCTTCTCAAAGGATCATCATCTCTAGTTCCATCAATTGAAACTCATTCTCGTTTGACTCGTCATTCAGAAATATCATTCTTTTACTGTATCTGTCCCTGCATGTTCTAAAAACCCTTTGTAACTCTCTCCAATCTTCATGTTTTCCTGACACATACAACCTTTAACTTTTTCAAATCTACTGTCAACCGTTTCCTTGCTCTATAACTTTTTTCTTTTTTTCCCAACTTATGTGGTTGCTTGCAGCCTTGTTGGGAGTGAATCAAAATTAAATAAAAAAATGTATATATAATTATCTTTCTAAAACTTTCATAACTTATTATAAATTATAAACAAATTAAAAAACAAAATACCATAAAGTTTGTAGCAGTTATCGTGGATGACCATTTAAATAAAGTATATAAAATCAAAAATCAGTGAAACCATAAGTATTATGGATCGAACTCGGCCATACATAAGTTCACATAATCTAATGTGTAATTGTGTAAAAAAATCTAATTTTTATATATTATATGTTGAATATGATATTGTATCTTTAATTGGAAGTTTGTATTTAAATATCTTCTTTTAAATATATATATATATATATATATATATATATATATATATATATATATATATATATATATATATATATATATATATATATATATATATATATATATATATATATATATATATATATAATATTAAAATATTTTAAATGAGAAAATACAAGTTTATAATGGAACTTGAAGTTTCATGCCATTCGGCAATCATCAGCCATATTATAAAATAAAAACCGTTATAAAAAATACAAATTTAGCGTTGCAACGGCATCTGACGACAAGTGTACGTGATCCGATATTTGCTAATCGCCGGTATCAAAGCTAGAAAGTAAAAATTTTTTCCTATGTCTACAAGCAGAAACCAATTCACTTTTTTTATTAAGTAGTAAACCACTATCAAAATTCATAATAAAATATTTTTCACTGATGCAAAGGTTACACTTTTTTGTAGATGGATTATAAGATTGGCATCTTTTAATTATGTTCCACTTAATTATAGGCATAATACCTGCGTCATTGTGTTTCCAGATCTCTTTGGAAAGTTCTGTATCATTTCTATATCTGGTTGCATTAAATGATTTAAGGTGGTTTGCAAATCTGAGCTTGAAAGCGTTTTCACTGATACCGATGTAATATTTTTCCGTAATACTGGGATTAGGTGATACAGTGGCTTATACACAACGTTTTTTGATAGACATTCGTTATTTAACGGGCATGCAGTTTTCTTAATGCAGTTGCAATTTATATCATTAGTGGTGAGTTTGTTGCGCAAAATTTGTACATAAAAAGGGGTTTTGTCGTAAAAATCTTATGTTCCTTTACTCACCTCAAGTTTATTTGACCATTTTTTCTAATAAACCCACAGAATCTACAAAAATATTACAAAAGATTACAAAAGAAATCAGTGAAAACCTGTTTTTTTGTTGCATTTGCATTGTTTTCTTATTTTAAGTAAGTTTTTGTACATTAGTTATAAAACATAATTTATTAGAAGGAAAAACTATTCTAAAGAATCATGACGTTTTTAAAAAAATTAATATTAACAGTTCTTCAAATTGCTTCATTACATTAAAAGACCATAAACCTAATTTTTTAAATAATCCTACTGTTCGTCTAATTAACCCAGCTAAGAATGAAGTTGGTAGAATAAGTAAGCATATTTTATCAGATATTATCACCAACCTAAGAAATATTTTGCAATTAAATCAGTGGAATAGTACACAAAATGTAATAAATTGGTGCAAAAACATCAATGACAAACATTTTTATAAATTCCTTATTTTCGACATCGTTGACTTTTACCCTTCTATGAATGAAAAGCTACTTATCGACTCCATAAACTTTGCAGAACAATACGTTTCCATTGATGCTGATCATAAATCTTTAATTCTCCACGCGCGTAAGTCTTTATTATTTACCAATGATTAAGTTTGGATTAAGAAATCAAGTGGTTTGTTTGATGTTACCATGGGTGCATTTGATGGAGCGGAAGTGTGTGAGTTAGTTGGTATTTTTCTTCTCTTCCGGATTTCGCAATTTTATAAAAAATCTGATTTTGGATTATATAGAGACGATGGCCTAGCCGTGTTTAAAAACGCAAGCGGTCCAAAAATGGAAAAAATTAAGAAGCATTTTACTCAAATATTTAAACAATACAACCTCTGTATTTCCATTCAATCTAATATGAAACTTGTTAACTACCTTGATGTTACATTTGATCTTAATAACTGCACTTTTCAACCTTACCATAAACCTGATAGTACGCTAAATTATATCCATGCTAGTTCCAACCATCCACCAAGCATTTTAAAACAATTACCAACCTCAATTGAACATAGATTATCTTCCAATTCTTCAAACGAAAAAATTTTCCAAAAGTTTGCTGCTATTTATAAAGACGCATTAGAAAAGTCTGGATTTCCCACCAATCTCCAATATCATTCAAATCTAAATCCTTCTAATACTAATAAACGAAAAAGAAATATAATATAGTTTAATTCCCCTTTCAGTAAAAATGTGGTAACAAAAATTGGACACCTTTTCTTAAACTTAATTGACTTTTTCCATTACATCATAAGCTCCACAAAATTTTCAACAGAAACACAATAAAAGTTAGTTACAGCTGCATACCAAATATTCGATCTATTATTAATTCACACAACCAACAAATTTTGCGCAACAAACTCACCACTAATGATATAAATTGCAACTGCATTAAGAAAACTGCATGCCCGTTAAATAACGAATGTCTATCAAAAAACGTTGTGTATAAGCCACTGTATCACCTAATCCCAGTATTACGGAAAAATATTACATCGGTATCAGTGAAAACGCTTTCAAGCTCAGATTTGCAAACCACCTTAAATCATTTAATGCAACCAGATATAGAAATGATACAGAACTTTCCAAAGAGATCTGGAAACACAATGACGCAGGTATTATGCCTATAATTAAGTGGAACATAATTAAAAGATGCCAATCTTATAATCCATCTACAAAAAAGTGTAACCTTTGCATCAGTGAAAAATATTTTATTATGAATTTTGATAGTGGTTTACTACTTAATAAAAAAAGTGAATTGGTTTCTGCTTGTAGACATAGGAAAAAATTTTTACTTTCTAGCTTTGATACCGGCGATTAGCAAATATCGGATCACGTACACTTGTCGTCAGATGCCGTTGCAACGCTAAATTTGTATTTTTTATAACGGTTTTTATTTTATAATATGGCTGATGATTGCCGAATGGCATGAAACTTCAAGTTCCATTATAAACTTGTATTTTCTCATTTAAAATATTTTAATATTAATATTTTATCTATTTTTTTTCAAAAAGATATTGATCACTTTTAACACTTCGTAACACTAAAAGGCCATAAACCAAATTTTGAAAACAAACTTCCTCGTAGGTTATTGGTTCCCTCAAAAAGTGAGATTGGACATATAAGCAAAATTAAATCGGACAAAATTAATGATATTCTTAGAAATAAATTAAATTTGCAACAGTGGAAAAATACCACTGATGTTATAAATTGGTTCTCCATAATCAAAAATAAAAATGACTGTACATTTATTCAATTTGACATTAATGATTTTTACCCCTCAATAACCGCAGATATTTTAGATAAGACTATTGAATTTGCAAAAAGCCACACAGTTATTCCTGATGACACAATCCGTATAATAAAACATTGTAGAAAAACCTTACTTTATTTTAATAAGGAAACTTGGAAAAAGAAAAACATACATGACTGCTTTGATGTAACAATGGGCAGTTATGACGGAGCAGAAATTTGTGAATTTGTTAAACTATATATTTTAGAATTGTTAAGTAAAATAATCAATATAAAAGATTTAGGCCTTTATCGCGACGATGGTTTAATAGTAATGCGTAGAAAATTTGGTCCACAGCTCGACAAAATTAGAAAAGATTTTATAAAAATTTTTAAAAATATTGGCTTTCAAATCGAAATAAGCATAAATTTAAAAATTGTGAATTTTCTTGATGTCACATTTAACCTCTCTGAAAATTCATATAAGCCTTTCAAAAAACCAAACGATGAACTATTATATATTAACATTAACTCTAACCATCCACCCCAAGTTATAAAACAAATCGCGATTTCAATTAACAACAGACTAAACCAAAACTCCTCAAATGAAAATGTATTCAATTCCTCTAAACGAATATTTGAAGATGCTCTAAAAAAATGTGGTTTTGAAAATTTTGAACTAAAATTTGACCCTGAAAAAAAGAATACAAAAAAGCGAAATAGAACTAGAAATGTAATTTGGTTCAACCCCCCATATAGCAAAAATGTTTCTACTAACATAGGAAAAGTGTTTTTAAAATTGTTCGATAAGCATTTCCCGCGACCTAATAAATTACATAAAATTTTTAATCGAAATACAATTAAAGTTAGCTACAGTTGCACAAAAAATATGGAAAGAATTATAAAAGGTTACAATAAGGCTTTGTTAAACAAAAAAGAAATCCTAAATGAAAAAACTACAGAAAATTGTGATTGTAAACAAAAAATCAATTTTCCAATGAGTGGAAAATTGATTTAAATTGATATAAATGTATTGCTTCCTCTAAGAATGTACCTGATAAACAATATATTGGCATAACAGAGGGTGAATGGAAAAAACGTTTTGCCAATCATAAGCAATCTTTCAAGAATAAAAAGTATTCAAAAGACACCATGCAGTCAAAATATATATGGGAATTAAAAGAAAAAAATATTGATGATTTTATACTGAATTGGTCTATCCTTAAAACAGCGCCTGCATATAACAATATTTCAAAAAAATGCATACTATGCCTACAAGAAAAATTTGAAATAATTACACATGCAAATCAAGAATGCTTATTAAACAAAAGATCGGTATTAATTTCTAAATGTAGGCACAAAAATAAGTTTCTCCTAAAAACTATAAAAATAAATGAGTTCAAATAATATTTACATTAACTACCCTTTTTAAAAAAACATTTTTAAAAAAATAGCATAAGTAACCATTTCTAAAGAATTCTTTTTATAATAGTATCAGCAAATTCCACAAATGTGTGAAAATTTACAGTAGTTAAGACATTCGCAACTTCCTGTAATTTAATTTTTGGTATAAATTGAAGTTTTATTAATTTGATCATTCATTTCTGATGAATCTTTGTTGATGAAACACAGTGTCAAATGGAAAAAATTTTTGTTAAGTGATTTCCTACTAATATATAATTGCTCTGTTCTTTTAAGAACATTAAGCACTCAATTGTGTAGAATACTTTTTATAGTTGTTTAAATTTATATATATATATATATATATATATATATATATATATATATATATATATATATATATATATATATATATATATATATATATATATATATATATATATATATATATATATATATATATATATATATATATATATATCACTAAATCACAATTAAACATCAACCAAGAAAAAGTATATCCATAAAACTGTTTAAGATACTATCCCATTCAAACTAATTTTTTAAACCAATGTGTGCTGGCAAAAGATGACTATTCACGTTAAAAAGATGATTAATCACATTGCGTGTGATAAATAACTAAATGAATAGATTATTATTTTATCTATTTTGCTGTTTCATACGAAATTGAGGAACTTTTTCCTTTTTAACATATGTTTTCAGCTACCCCCTCCCCCAATTTTTTGGTATTTTACCATCCATATCTTCTTTGAGCCCCTGTCTGTTTATTATTTATATATTTCTAATTAAATTTTTTTTTTTGTGAAAGGGAGTTGTAGTTTATATAAACAAATTGTAGATTGTATAAACAAAAAAAAAAAAGTTTATGAGATTTTCAGTTGTATACCGTGGTCCCTATTTATACAATAAAATAATTCCACAAAATATAGAACTTACTAAATTGCATAATCCTATTGACCTAAAGAAAAAACTAAAAGATTTCATAATTAACAAAACGAATTCTATCGGTATGTATTAAAAAATAAAATGAATAAATAAAAAAAAATGAAAAAAAGAAAAACATTAAAAAAGAATAAATATAGTTATATAAAATTTTAATGAACAGTAGACCTCAAAAAGTTAATGTGTGTTTCATAAATTTACTTTTTAAACCTAAAAATACCCTAGCCCTGTCGTGCGACGGACAAGTGAATTTTTTCAAAATGCATGGGTTAATAGCCAGCACTTTATAATATAAACCACGAACTTTTAAACTTATTATTTTAATTTAATATCAAACACGCATGCGTAAAACAACATTGTTATCGTTCTTTAGATATTGTAAATATGTGTGGTGGACATTTATATAAACTGGAGACATGTAAATATTATTTGAACAACCCTAGTAACGAACATGTATTTTTTTATCAAAATAATATAAATTTAAAAAACTTTTATATACTCATTGATATTATAAAACTGCATTCCCTCGATATAGAGCAAAACATCGAGGCATGTGGAATTGCTGTTTGGTTCAATTTGTTTCAAGAAATATTAATAAAAACTCAATATTTTTTTTCAAATTATTATTTAGATTTAAATTTTGCACAAAATAGTCTCAATAGTTTTATAACTTAAGCTTTGGAAAGTTATTTTAATCTATTTTTGATTAATTTAATAATAAAGATTTCAAATTAAAATCAAGTTCGATTGCAATAATATCATTAAAAATTTTTTACTTAGTTTTATTTTACTGTATTCATTTTCTTTATCCAAGATATTAGTTTCGAATAATAAATAAGTTATAACATTTTATCAAAATGTCGTAATTAACCATTGCTACTATATATAAATATTATATATACTCATTTTATTTATACACTTGGTCGTTGTAAAATTGTATATAGAAAATATAAAAATATTAACTTTTACAAATTTACAATAATAAACAATATTAACAAGGCCGTGTTGCTAGGACGTTAATTTAGTGAAAATAGGCACCAAAGAAAAAAAAAAAAAAAAAAAAATTTAGCATAAACCTTTATAAAGACTGACAAATATATAGACAGCGTATCTTCAAAAAAAAACTCCTTGCATGTGTAAATTTGATAAAATAATAAATAGTTAATAAAAAATAGTTTGTATTATCATAGTTCCTCAAATATCTGTCCAAATGTTTTTGGTCAGTGGAAAGACTTAATTCACTGTATCGGACGTTCCACTCAAACAAAATGGTAACTCAATTAGTTTTTGCAGATGAACTAGAACCATTTTGTGACTAAAATAATATTCAAAAAATATGATTTATCTAAGGTGTTTCGACGATATATATATATATATATATATATATATATATATATATATATATATATATATATATATATATATATATATATATATATATATACATACATTTATACATATATGTATATATATATATATATATATATATATATATATACATATAAATTAGTAAAAAACACTTATCTAACTTTTTCTTATAGAGTTCATATAAAAACGAAGTTTTTGTATGAACTCTATAAGAAAAAGTTAGATAAGTGTTTTTTACTAATTTATATGTATATATATATATATATATATATATATATATATATATATATATATATATATATATATATATATAACTTACTCTATAAGCAAAGAGTTCATATAAAAACGTAAAATATAGCACTGGAAAAAAAAGAAAGAACTTTTTTTTCCAGTGCTATATTTTATATTTTTTTTTAAAAGTTAAAACATTTTTATTAGTGTTGATAAATAAAATAAATTCAAAAGAATACGCTTAATAGCAAGCTTTTATTGATTAAAAGAAAAACAAAATTTATTAAAATCTTGTAATTATCAACTAAAAAATTAAGAAACTTGGGATGGTTTTTAATTTTTTATTAAAAAATAACTTGGTAAGTTTTTCCTGCTGCTTTAAAAGTGTAAAAAAAAAAGGAAATAGAAAAAGAAAAAAAGACAACCTTGCGTAAGAGAAATAATAAAATTGAAATCTTTTAATTTCAAAAAGTATTATGAAGTTATATTTTACAATGTTCTGCGATTATGCTCGTACGATTAACGGTTGCATAAAGGAAATACTCAGCTCGTGTTATTGGCCAACATAACACGCAGATGTTATTGTCACATCTAAATATTACTTAATTATTTATTTATTCGCCCATGAACAAACAATCAGAAATAAAAAAAAATTAAATAAATAACACTTTACTGCTTTTTATTTTAGTTAAAAAACATTATATCGCTGTTTAAACATGTTTGTAAGAATTTCCATTACCGTAAAATCCCCAAAGTTCGGTCACCATGTAACTTCTGTCATTATTTATATCATATTCTGACTCGTGAGTAAGAATCATAAAAAACGTTTATTTGAAATCTACTGAAAATATTTCGTTTGCAAAAAAATAATTTTGAAATTATGCAAACGATTGAAATCTAATATAAGCAGAGTGTTGATCAATTAATTTAGTATTACTATTATTATGAATGAAGAATTACTATTATTATGAATATCACCAATAATAAAAAAAAATTCTTTTCAAATATTAAGTACTCTTTTTCTTCCAAACCAGTGCTACTATAACTTCTATACTATATACTGTATATATACTATATACAATATATATATATATATATATATATATATATATATATATATATATATATATATATATATATATATATATATATATTATGTTAGTGTATTTTACAAATAGAGTGCTCAATGTTCTTAAAGGACAGAGCAATAATAAATTAGTAAAAAACACTTATATAACTTTTTTCTACAACTTTAGGTTTTCACCATTGTTCGATCATCAGGAAGAGTTACTATATCTTAAAAAAAATTCAATTTGTAGAAAAAAATATTTTACAGGAAATTATTAATTATTATAACTAAAAAAAAAAAAAAAAAATTTTTTTAATTGCTATATTTTTTTGGTTAACGGGAAGTTACAGAATGTAATTATTAAATAAATTTCTTTGGGATGGGGATAATTTAATTTGGTCATTTGTTTTTATAATATTTTAGGAGGTATTTATTTTTGTGCCTACATTTAGAAATTAATTCAGATTTTTTATCTAATAAATTTTCGTTATTTAAATGAGTAATTATTTCAAGTTTTTCTTGCAAACATAGCATACATTTTTTGGAAATGTTATTATTGGCAGGGGCAGATTTTAGAATAGACCATTGTAAATTAAAATTTTAATTTTTTTATTTTAAATCCCAAATATATTTTGACAGCATAGTCTCTTTTGAACATTTTTTGAATATATATATAGATATATTACATGTATATATATATACTATATAAAAAATATAGTATATATATACATATATATACTATATTTTTTATCAAAATTATTATTGTAAAAAAAAAATTTTCTAAATTGAATTTAATGATCTTATTTCATAGTTTTATCATTAAAATGATGTAGAAAACTAGTATTAATAATTTCAAATAATGTTAAATTTGTGATATTGTAATATGCTAATGGTGTGTTAAAGAGATGATAAATTTGTTATACTGTAATATGTTATTGGGATCTTAAATGCGTAATATTGCAACGTGTTGATTGGAATATATACAGTGACCGAATCTATGAGATGGTTCAGTCAAACTAGCTGTTATTGTTTGAAATAAAATATCAAGTTTTTTATTACCTTATTTTTACAATATAAATTAACGGTATATTTGTCTGTAATATTCAGAAAAAGAAAACTAAAAAATGTTAATTAATGCCTGAGATGTGAATGTTCAAAGCATAAGTTTATGCAAGTCATATAAAATAAAATGCTTTTCATGGTTTTATTTAAGTTTTTTTCACTGTTCTTTTGTTTGTTTGTTTTTATAATAATATCTGTTGAGTTGCATATGGGTGGGTATCATTTATATTCTTTATGCGTTTTTTACATTTTACACTTGAAATGCCCTAAAAAAATAAATATATGGTAAACTAATTTGTTTGACCAGCTTAGTAAATTATGAAATATATATTGCAGGTGTTGTATTTATATTTACATAGCAAAATACTTAAAAAGTTGCAAAATACTTATTTTTTCGTTTTCAATTTGCAATCTTACAGATACGAGAAAGACTTGACAATAAAAAAAATAATAAAATGAATCATTTTATTGTTATTTTGGTAATTATTTTTCCTGTTTTTATTATCAGTTGCGCCGCTTATCATAGTTTTATAATTAATTAATAGCTAATCATTGGTTATGATGCTTAATATAATTTTCATAATTAATTAGTAATTAATCGTTGGTTATCACGTTCCATATAAAAAATATATTACGTGTCTTACTTACTCAGTCACAAAACTTTGCTATTTAAATTAAATCGTGTCAAGTGGTTTTGCTTTAACTTTAGGCTTTATCTGCTGTCGTTACCTTCGCAAATGCTGAATGCGACAAAAAACAATGTCGCATGTTTTGCAAATTTGGATTTCAACAGGATGAAAACGGATGCGACATCTGCAAGTGCGGTAAGGAAGAAACTTTTTTTCAAAACTTTATTCTTTTAATTTATAAATTAAACACTTTTTTATTTTATAAAACTGACCATTCTTTTTTTGTGTAAAATCGACAATTTTTAAAATCTAAAATGTTTTCTTTTTAGCTGAAGCACCTGAAAAAAGTGAGTAGCTTTTAAATATTTTTATTTAATAAATTTTATTTTAACTTTAATATTCTTATTTAATATTTAATATATAATAGTTATGTAATAACTTTATGTTTTAATTTTTTTTCATTATTATGAAAAGAAAACTGTTCATCCAAATGTTGTTGTTACTGTTGTTGTTGTTGTTGTTGTTGTTGATCTTGTTGTTGTTGTTGATGTTGTTGTTGTTGTTGTTGTTGTTGTTGTTTATATATTTTATTGATAAAAGTTCTTGAAGCTTTAAAAAAAAAAATTATTTTGTAGGATGCAACAATAGACAGTGCAAAATGCTTTGTCCTGAAGGTTTTCAAGTAGATGCAAACGGTTGCCAGATATGCCGCTGCAAAAGTATTTTTCTTATATATTCATTAAACTAATAAATAATAATTAAAAAATCATTTGCATAAAATTTTTAATTAATAAAATCGTACAAATTTTAGGATCTGCTCTAGAGGCACCAGAAAAAAGTAAGTGCTACAGATAATTTTATATGTTTTGCAATAAGTAGTTTTTCTTTTAAGCTTTATATCAAAATATATTTTAAACATTTAAACGCGAATTATTTTGAATTCATTTTTCAGAGTGCGACGGTTTAAAACAATGTAAAATGAACTGCGAAAATGGATTTGTCAGAGATGAAAACGGTTGCCCAAAATGCGAATGCAGTAGTACGTTGTTGGTGTTGTTACTCAAAATATGCATCATTACATACTTTACATCACGTGTATAAATTCCTGACCTAATAAATGTCGATTTAAAAATTTTTTATTTCCAATTTCTTTTGTTTTTAGAATGTAAACAATTCCAATGTTTGATATTTTGCCCCCACGGAAATGAAGTCGACGAAAACGGCTGCAAAACATGCAAGTGCAAAGGTAAGGCCAAAAAAAAAATAGTTTAATGCAACACTGAAATTTTTTTTTAACTAATACATGCTTTAAAAAAGGGCTGGAAATACAATTGTAAATATTCCAAATTATTTTTTAAACTTATATTTTTAATTTTATAATGCTCTTTAGAATTAAAAACTTCAAAGTTAAGTAATTTAAAAGTTATGAATGAAAAAAGTTATTAATTTTTTGTTTTCATTTCACTTTTTGTTTTTATTTCAATTTTTGTTTTTATTTCACTTTAGCTGCTCCAGAAAAAAGTAGGTCGAAATTTTTTTATATTTTTATCATTTTTTTTTGTGTTTATAAAATTCATTTTTGTTTAACTACTTATAAGCTTTTGTATTAAAAATTTAAGTTATTAAGCTTTTTCCAAAAATTTCAAAATAAAATAAACTTCTAAGTTATCTAATTTTTATGAACATTTTTTAATCATATTTTTAAAAAAATTATATAATGTTTAATTATATTTTTAAGAAAAATGCAACGACTTAAAACAATGTAGAATGCACTGCGAAAACGGGTTCGTCAAAGATGAAAACGGTTGCAAGAAATGCGAGTGCAACAGTAAGTTTAGTTTTATTGCAATATGAATGTTTCAGTAGTCTGTCTATGGTTTATATATTTGTTATTCATGATCTTAAATTTAAAAAAAAAAAAATTTTACTCATTAGCTGTGCTCTGTGACAAGACTCTTAGGTCTTCTTGGGCATTTAATAAAAATATAAAAAAATAGTAAATAAAATTTTATGATTTTTATATTAGTCTTTTATTATTTTAGAATGCAAAAATTTCATTTGTCAAATTTTTTGCGAATACGGAAACGTTGTTGATGAAAACGGTTGTAAAATATGCAAGTGTAACAGCAAGCCTTGAAATTATCTTTGCTCTGTAGATAATTTTTAAATTTGATGTTTAAAGGCATTGATTCATCGATGTTTATCTGTATTTTGTATTAGTCATGAGTAACTTTTTTAATTATTAACTTTTATCGTGTTTTCTATATCCCTAACCCTACAACCAAAATTCTTGAGAGGTTGTGCAAGTTTTCAAAAGTTAAGAATTTATATTTACAGATAATCTGAAACTATAAATTAAATATATTTTTATTCAACAAATACTTTATTTGAACGCATTATTCAACGAGGTTTAGAGTATTGTACATGTAATATATAAAAGATCATATGAGAACCTGGAATATAAACTATATTATAATAAATAAATATAAAATATAAACTATGAAATAATATGTGAAAAGTAATAATACGTAATATGATAATAAATACGTGATATAATAATAAATACGTGGTATAATAATAAATACATGATATAATAAATAAAATAATAAATGAAAATAAACTACAAAATAATACGTATAAACTATAAAATAATACGTGCAAGAAACTATAAAATAATACGTATAAACTATAAAATAATACGTATAAACTATGAAATAATACGTGCAAGAAACTATAAAATAATACGTGATAAATACCTATCCTCAACCTTTTAAAGTACACCTTTAATAATATTGTTCATTTAATAAAGTATGATAGTTGAAACATTACTCATAAATCAATTTTTATATAAATGCAATTTATATCCTTGCATGACTAAACGACCAATAAATTTTTTTATTAAACTTGACTCTAATTATTTTTTTAAAAACCTTGAACAGCAACTAATCTCATCGTGCATTTTAGGGAAACTTTTTTCAATCACTAAAATGCTTTTTTATTCGATCACTAAAATGCAATTGGTGAAACAAATTACTTTTAAAGTGCAAGATTTTTGGAGTTTTAAAAAATATACCAAACTTAACACAAAATAGGCTGTTAAAAAAATTAATGAAATGAAACACTGAATGAAACCAAATACTTGGCATATTTTTAAACATGACATTGAACAAACATGTCTTTGATGATAGCAACCATCATCAATTTACCTTGCTTTAACAAAAAAAAATCTTAAAAAGAATTTATAAATCCGATCATGAACTTAATAGTGCTTCAAAATTAGCGTAAAAAAGTAAGCGTAAAAATCTTTTGCTGTTTTATTCGTTTCCATTGTTTCTGTAGCTTCATCCTTCTGTTGTTTCATCCTTCTATTGTTTCTTCTTTTTGTTGTTTCATCCTCTTGTTGTTTCATCATTTGTTGTTTCATCCTTCTGTTGATTTATCATGTTGACAGTCAAGTAATTTTTTGAATAATGGAGTTAATTGTTTGTTATTATCATTTTCAATAAACATCCTTTGTCTAGTTTATAGATTTTCTCTTTCTCCACTGCTTTACTAAATAAATTTCTTTGAATTTAACTTAGAGAGGGTATAAATGGAAGAACTCTAAATTATGAATTGTTGTTTATAAAAATAAAGTCAGGATCGGCAAATTATAATTGCCTCAACCTGTTCTCTAAATATTGATGTGATGGATCCTCCAGGCCAAGTGAGTATAAGCAAACTCTACCGGAAGATAACAAACAAATGATGCTCATTTATTTATAGTGTCCCTTGTACCACTGCAACTAGTAAAAAAAGAAACTTCTGTAGTTATATGGCAGAACCCAACTTGCTTATCCGTTAAATTTTGCAGATCAATTTTATTAGAACTTAAAAAAGAAACAACCGAAAAAATTACAGCTGTTGTCAGTGAAACTACAGCTGTTGTCAGTGAAATTAAAGCCATAGTTAATCAATTGATACCAACTCTTGTGTCAATAGATGACAATAATTGATAGGAATGTTGCTCAAGTGTTTACGAACACATCATCCAACGCTACATGCACTGTTTGTGGAGCAACTCCCAAACAAATGAATGATCATTTAAAAGTTACAACGAAAGTTAAAAATTGAAATAAATAAAAATTCGGCAACGCTACACGAATGGATAAGATGTATGGAAATGACCCACCATACTACCAACAATTTAAGTTTTAAGAAGTGGTCTGCAGCAAATCCAGAAAACAAGCAACTTAAAGACAAAAAATAAATGTCCAAAAACATTTCCGAGAAGTGCCCTGGTTTGCACATTGATAAACTACGCCAAGGTTACGGTAATAGCAATGACGGAAATACGGCAATGATATTTTTCCAAAATTACCAATGCTCTGCAGAGATTACCGGAATTAATAAAGAAATAATCAACAAATTTTATGAAATTCTTCAAACTATGTCATCGGGATTCGCTATAAATGCAAAAAAATTAGTATGCATTAATAGCCGCGCAATTAATTGTAAGCAAATAAAGCTGGTTCTATATGACATCTTTGGTCCATAAAGTACTTATACATGGTGCTAAAATAACAGAGCGTTACGTAGTTTGGCTTATAAGACAATTATCCGAAGATGCTAAGGAAGATGCTCAGGAAGTCCGAAATAAAGATTAAAAGAAATGCAGGTTACATCACGCAAGGTTCCAGATCAGCATCAAACGAAGGCATTCTGTATATTTTGTTATACAGATCCTTATATGTCTAGCTTAAATAAACCCAGTTTTCTAAAATCAAAAGAATTGTTTGACAAAGCTAAAGAATTGTTGGAAACAGAAAGTGATAAATAGGATTAGTGCTAAAAACTTTTTAATTTAGTAATATTTTAGTTTTAAACTTATTTTCAGCAAAAGTGTAACTTTTATTGCTATTTTTAACAACTGTATAATTTTTTGTATGAAATTTAGTTTAACTTTATCTTTGTTATTTTTTTACGAAATATTTTTAAAATGATTGATTTCTTTTTTAGATATTCACAAATACGTGAATAAAATTTCAATTAGAAAAATCACAAAACAATAGAGTTATTGATTTTTGAGATGAAAATTACAGGTTGGTCCCATTGTGCGCCGTGCAGGACTGACGAAGTAAAGAAAACTCAATATTATTAGAAAAACAAGTCAAAACTAAAACAAACTTGTCTTGAAAAAATGAAACGAGAGACAATCCATCAAAGACTATGCAAGGCGAGTTTGAAACAAACACTTAATAATTTTTGTGTGACATGCCCCACTTAAAATCAAAACTTTTTAATTTTAATAGAAAAAATAATGATGAACCAACAGTAATTATCAGTCAGATCTTCTTAATCTCATAATTAACATAGCATCAATAGGAGTTGCTCTATAAAGCATCTATAAAACATGATAGCAGCACTGCTTTTACTCAAGGTCGTGATTCAGAGCATATTGTTTCAATTGAAAATTTTAAGCCTGACAATTTTATTTGTCGTTGCATGTGGTGGGGGCTCTAGTTGATGAAAATCCAAGGTTTTCCAAACCATTGCATGTTGCAATTGCAAGATTTGTTAAATTTTTTATTTTTTTATAGTTTTATTTAGGTGCTCTAACAAGTCCTTACGGTCTTATCACAGAGCACCGCGGATGAGGATTTAATTGGAAGTTCACGCCTCCTTCCAAACTGATGTCGCAAAACTTGCCCAGAGGTGTGATTTGAACTACGAATCCTTTGTTTCTGAGGCAAGTGCGCTACTACTGCGCCACGGCTGCTCTAACCTTGGGATATATATATATATATATATATATATATATATATATATATATATATATATATATATATTTATTGAATAGAAACTCATGCACCTCATTATTTAGCATATAACAGTTGATCGACGTATAGAGTTGAGAGTTAGTAGTATTGATTAAGCCACCTAATCATTTTGGATCACATATTAATGCATCTTTAAAGTCAACTGACGTTAGTTCCCCGGGAAAAAAAGTTTAATAGAATTTCTATAAACTTTTGAAACATATGACCAATAGAAATTCTGAAGAATTTTTATAGAACCTCAATAAAATCAATAAAACTTTTTTTTATAACACTTTCTATAGAAATTAAAAGAAATTCTATAGAATTTTTATAGGTCATATGTTTCAAAAGTTTATAGAAATTCTATAGATTCTTTTTTCCTAGGTAATGGAAAAAACTTTTTCCCCAACGTTTTTTACCAGGTACAGTTGCTCAAGGAATTTTTATTCCTGAGCAAAGTAGCACGAAATATTCCTTTTTTTCTCTAGCGAAGAGCTTAGAATTTATTGGTTCAAAAACTTCCATGGAAGCTTTGATTTGTGCTCTCTTTAAATTTTACAACAAAAAAATGATCAAAGGCTTTGGAAAACCTGCAATATTTATCCCGCTTTTAAAGCAAGTCTTACACCTCACTAATGCGTATTTGGCAACATAATCAACACTTCCTCTTAGGAAAATAAAAACAATAATGATAACTATTTCACTCGTGTATTAACAAACAATAAAAGTAATCAAACTCATCAAAAACATATTCGATTGGATGAAATTACCTTTTAATTCAGATCTCTAAGAAACTTAATTAAAAATTAAATAATGAAGGCAATATTAATTAATTTGTTTATAAATATAACAGTCTTTTAATTTTTTTAATTTAAAACAAACATCCTCACCAGTTTGTTAATTTTGAAGGTTTTTTTTTTATTTACCAACCTGTTTATATTATTTCTATTTATCAGCAAAAGCGCGATCCACTATACAAATCTTATAACTAGTTCTTTTTTTTTTTTTTTTTTTTTGCAAATGATATTTGAAATGATTGAAAAATAATACACTACACTGTTATTGTTAAGAAAAATTTTTAAGGCTAAATGAATTGCTCGGTTTTTTTAGGTAAAATTTCTAAATATTTAACATTTTTATTTTCTACTTTTTTACTTTAATATATATTATTCAGAAAAATCACCGTGATCACACGATATTTTATTCACGTTCTCATATTTTATTTGTTCTCTAGCTCAAACTCAAACAAAAAGTGTGGCCGTGGCACAGTGGTTAGAGCACTTGGTTTATAAGTAAGTAATCCAGGGTTCATAGCGTTCTCTAGACATTCTTAGCGCCATCGGTAAGGAAGGAGGCGTGAACTTCAAATTTAAATGCGTTTCCATGGTGCTCAATGACAAGACTATAAGGTCTTCTTGTGGCACCTAAAAAAAAAAAGAAAAATAGTTTTTGTATTTTTATACGATTATACAAACTTGTCTTCCTCGCGGTAGTTATACTCCTACTTTAATTGCGATGTAACAATATACGACAAGGGTAAAAATGTGAGATTGTTTTAAATTTGATTCTAAGTTGGAGAACTTTATTTTTTTTTTGTTTGTTTAAAGTAGAGACCAAGAAGACCTAACGGACTTGTCACAGAATCAAAACAAGTCGAACATAGTAATAGTTGTGCGTTATCATTAAAACCTTTCCTATTACTAATAAACGTAACCGAACATGTGGTTCAAAACTTAAACGTTTTATTTATAAAACGCTTTCAACACCTAATATAAGGTGCCAAAATAAACGTCCCTGTTTGTTTATTTGGAACCAAAAATCCCAACATTTATACCAAGCCCCTCACAACTTATTACATTTTCATTGCTAAATTTAAACTTCTTTTACAAATTTTTAAGTTCTTTTAGTAAAAAGAATTTTAATGTTAGAAATCTAGTTTAAAAAATTTTCATAAGATCTTTTTAAGGGCAAGTATACTTCCCCCTCCCCTAACTGCCATTTTATAGTGACGGTCATGGTTTTATTTTTAAAAAATAAGTTAATTTTTCATTATTATATTCAAAACCATCAAGTCATTTATTTAAAAACGTTTAATTATTAGAGTATAGGTGCATATTGTAGAACACTATTTTTATTTTATCAAAAATATCAAGTAAGAAAAAAACAATAAAGCATATTACTTTATTTATTTTGTTATTATTATAACTTGTATTTCGCTGATTAAACAATATTACAATTGTCATATAATTATGTAAAAAATAAATAACATCGTAAATATAAAAACCTTGATAAAAAATGTTTTTAATTTTTTAAATATATATATATATATATATATATATATATATATATATATATATATATATATATATATATATATATATATATATATATATATATATATATATACTGTTATAATCAGTCAGAGACTCAAAGTACATCATAACCTCTTAAAAGAGCCCCTTTAGTCAGTCACTCATTAAAAAAACACTTTAATTTTTAAAATAAAATAAAAAGTTCAACGAAACAAAGCTTTTATTTTTTTAGTGTAACAAATTGAAAACAAAAAATATTAAAACAAATAAGAAGACAAAAAAAAAAAGAAAAAAATTCAAAAATCTGAAAACAAATACTCCCAGCCAACATTGACAGACGGGTACAATATGGTTTTTTTGTCTGGGCTTACAGAAACGGAATTTTAATGGATAAGTGTTTTGGTATCCGGACGAGCCCCATATGGTTTAAAAATAAAGCAAATTTGCTTGATTGGGTTTTATCTGGCTTTTATCAGGCCGAAGGATCTGGGGATTTGACGGGTTTCCCATAAGGTTCCCAAAAGGTTTAAACTGAAAGTTAAAAAAATCATAACAAAACTTACTCGATGGTTGCAATTTATAATTCGTATTGTGCGTGAAATAAATTTTAAAAATTAACTTTTATGCGTTATAGTTTTTGTATACATTCTACTTACATTGTAATTAAAAAGACATTTTTTTTTCGATGTATTTTTTCACTGTGGAACTCCATTACAAAGACGTTTTAAAATTTCATTTATTACCATTATAAAAGATTTTTTTTATATTTTTTAAAAATAAATTTACAAAGTTTAACATTTAAGTTTAACATATGTTCCAGTAACAATTAAACATGAAGTAACTATTCCATTGAGACACTGTTTGCATTTTTAAAATGATCAAAATATAAAGTTTTTTTTCTGATAGTGATGGTAATAACTGCTTTAATCAAAACTTTGGTTTAGTCAGAAACATTTAAAAAGAACAAACAGGCGAATGTTGTGATAAATAGGTTGTATTTAGGGAATTTAAAGCTTTTAAATCGTTTTTACAGATCCACTCTTTTCCATTGATTTTTCTATATTTTATGCAAGCAAAATGACTGATGTTAATGAAGTTTACCCACCGTCAGATATAAATATTAAGTGTTTACATATAAATGCGAAAAATGGCTTTATTGTTATGCATCTTCCTCATTTTTTAATCATTGATATTTTCTGACTTTGATTTAAAATTATACGCTTGTAATATTAACAATAATATCATAATATGCATAATATTAATAATATTATGTATATTATGTATAATAATATTAGATGTATAAGTTATGTTATTTATATATATATATATAAGTTATTTATAATTAAATTTTAGAAAAAACAACTTTTAATGGAACTTAAAGTTTCATGCCTATCGGCAATCATCAGCCATGAAGTACAAAATCAAAAATATAAAAAACCGTTTAAAAATTACAAACTACGGTAGAATGAGTTCTGACGTTATATTACAAGAAGACGTAATGGAAAACTAATCTCCGCTATCAAATAATTAAAGGAGAAATTTATTTTTGTGTCTGCATTTAGAAACTAACTCACCTCTTTTGTTTAGCAGATTTTTCCCTTTGTAAAATAATATTTCGAATTTCTCATTTAAACAAAGCTTACAAATTTTTGACGCAGGATTGTATGATTTACAGCGTTTAATAATTTTCCATTTGATTGAAGTTGTAAAATTGTTTTCTTTTAACTCCCATACTTCCTTAGACAATTCAGTGTCGTTTTTGTATTTTTTTATGTTAAAAGATTTTTTATGGTTCGCATAACGTAGCTTAAATGAGGTTTCGCTTATCCCAATGTATACTTTATCGTTGTATTGAGGTTTGTTTGAGCTTACGGTGGCTTGGTAAACGATATTGTTAGACAAGAAATTGTTGTTCAGTGGACAAAGAGATTTTTTAATGCAATTGCAGGCTTTTTCTGATAATTTTAGATCACCATATAAAATATTTTTGTTGTGTAGGTTGATAATAGGTTTGATGTTAGGCATACAGGAGTAGCTTATTTTAATTGTGTTCCTGCTAAATATTTTGTGTAGTTGGTGGTTTTTAGGAAAATGCTTGTCAATTAGGGTTAAAACGCGTTGACCAACTTTGGTTGTAACATTTTTTCGTTTTGGTTGTAAGATTATGTTTCGTTTGCTTTCGTAATCTGGTACAATCCTTCATTTAGTAAAAATGTTACAACCAAAATTGGTCAACGCTTTTTAACCCTAATTGACAAGCATTTTCCTAAAAACCACCAACTACACAAAATATTTAGCAGAAACACAATTAAAATAAGCTACTCCTGTATGCCTAACATCAAACCTATTATCAACCTACACAACAAAAATTTTTTATATGGTGATCTAAAATTATCAGAAAAAGCCTGCAATTGCATTAAAAAATCTCTTTGTCCACTGAACAACAATTTCTTGTCTAACAATATCGTTTACCAAGCCACCGTAAGCTCAAACAAACCTCAATACAACGATAAAGTATACATTGGGATAAGCGAAACCTCATTTAAGCTACGTTATGCGAACCATAAAAAATCTTTTAACATAAAAAAATACAAAAACGACACTGAATTGTCTAAGGAAGTATGGGAGTTAAAAGAAAACAATTTTACAACTTCAATCAAATGGAAAATTATTAAACGCTGTAAATCATACAATCCTGCGTCAAAAATTTGTAAGCTTTGTTTAAATGAGAAATTCGAAATATTATTTTACAAAGGGAAAAATCTGCTAAACAAAAGAGGTGAATTAGTTTCTAAATGCAGACACAAAAATAAATTTCTCCTTTAATTATTTGATAGCGGAGATTAGTTTTCCATTACGTCTTCTTGTAATATAACGTCAGAACTCATTCTACCGTAGTTTGTAATTTTTAAACGGTTTTTTATATTTTTGATTTTGTACTTCATGGCTGATGATTGCCGATAGGCATGAAACTTTAAGTTCCATTAAAAGTTGTTTTTTCTAATATTTAATTATAAAACGCTCTGTTTTTGAAAAAATATATACTTTCTTAAATATTGAGCACTTTACAACAATCAAGAGTTTAGTATTTTTAAAACTAAATCATCTCAACGGCAATATATAAGTTATTTATATATTGTTATATATTATTATAAATAGTATCATTAATATACTATATGTAATATATTATATATAAAATAATTATTATATATAAAATAATATATATAATTATATATTAACTTATATATAAGGTATTATTATTAATAATAACTTATTCTTACAATACTTATACTTGTAAATACTTATAATACTTAACTTATGTTTACAATACTGATAAAGTTTTTATTGATATGAACTTTTGCATTTAAACTTTTATTATAAAACTTTAATTTAACTTGATAACTTTAATATAAATAGCGATAACTAAAAAAAGTTATATAGATCATGACCGTATGCTTATTTATCATAAGAGAGTTATAGTAAATTGAACACTATTTTTGTTTTCTATAACTTAATTTTAAAATACTGGGATAAAAGTATTAAGTTCCAGGTAATAGGTCTTACATGATATGTATCTTATGTATATATCTTGTATTTTGCAGCATGTTTAGGAATATTTCTGCTTGGTGCACTCTGACTGTTAACAATATTTGCATACTGATATGAGTAAAAGTGACTTTAACTACCAGAATGTATTTTTGATAAATATTAGTAATGACAGGTTTGTAAATATAATTATAATAATAATGGTAATAACTTTTGTTTATTAAAATTAGTGAAAGACTTATGTATGATAGAATTGCATGAACTTTGGGACAAATGTAATGGAGTAAATATTACCTTTGTTTATGACCACGATTAGAGTAATGTAAGAAAATATTATTTTTATCTAAAGAATATTCCGCAAAAATCAATACTTTCTTAAGTATTAAATATTATAAAAAAATATGTATTAAAAAAAAACATGCATTATAAAATAAAAAAATAAGTATTTAAGTATAAAAAAACACATATATTATGATAAAGTATATACATCACATTAACTATGTTGTCTGTAAGTTAGGGGTTGCAGCTGATATTTCAGCTTCAGCTTTAAACTTATTAGCTTCAAATTAAAGCTGAAGCTGATCAAGTCAGTTCAATCAACTTGATAGCTGGTAGTAAAAGAGAATAATGCTCCATAAAAATTTTATATTAAAACAACAGGTAGGAAATTATTCAATGAAAATCTAAAATAGTGACAAAATTTGCAAAAAGTTTTTGCTGTTTATAAATGTTGCTGTCAGAGCCTAGGCCTAGGACTCGCAATTTTAGGCGACCCAAATTGGATTTTTAGAGATTTTTTTAAAAAGTGGTGCCCAAAAACCTAATTCTATTTTTGATTACCTACATAATTTTTTGGTAGAGTTCAAAATTCTTCCAAAAGATGGTTTTATCTGTTAAAATATTGAGTATGAAATCAATCTTGCTGTTATATGTGATGCACCAAAAGCTCTAGCATTCGTTAAGTATATTAGGGGCACAATGTTTACAACAAATGTAAGCGTTGCGTTCAGAAAGAAGAGTGGTGTGGCGAGATAATATTCTCACAAATTTTATCAATTTTAAGCACTGATTCAGATTTTTGTCATCAAAAGCATTCTGAACATCTTAGTGGTGCGTTAAATGGAGTTCAATTTTGACACGGTGACAAAGTTTCCTTTAGACTTTATGCATCTAGTATGCTTAGGGGTATGGGAAGACTCATCAACTTATGGTTAAATGGCCCAAATATTGTCAATTGCCTCAGATTACAGTCAATATTTTATCGGGCGGATTGTTCAATATATGTCGTTACATTTACAAGAAAATTTTCTAGATAACCAAGGTCTTAATTAGATATTAAAAAATGAAAAGCAACTGAACTTAGACTTTTTTTAGTATACACTCGGCCAGTTGTTTAAAGATTTAGATTAGGATGATTTAGCCAAAAACCTATTCAAACTTTTTAGTACTTTCAGTTACAGTTCTAATTTTAGAATGTTTTATTTTGTTGAAAAAATATGTTGATTTTGCTTGCCATTTGGTGAACTTTACGGTAAGGATCAACTAGTTTACCATGTCTTTTCTTTAATTCATATAGGAAATGATACAGTTAAATTTTAAGTACTTGATAGATGTCCCTCATTCAGATATAAAACTTTTTCAGATCAATTAAAAAAGCTTGTTCAAAGAACAAAGGGTTGCTCAAATAAACATGTACAAGGATATAAACAGAAGTTTAGTATTACTAATTTTGATGGATCAATAACCATTGCATTGAGACACTGTTTACAATTTAAAATTATCAAGGTTTAGAATATTTTGTTTCAGCTAATGAAGGTGAGAATTTTTTTGAAATTACAAAAAAAAAAGGTTTAGTTAAAAAGGTTTTAAAAAGCAGAGGAATAGGTTATGTTTGAGGAATTTGCAGCTTTTTAGTTGTTTTATATATATATATATATATATATATATATATATATATATATATATATATATATATATATATATATATATATATACATATATATATTTATATATATATACATATATATATATTTATATATATATATATGCAGTGGGTTGTATAAATATAGAGTCACTACTTTGTTTCTGTGAAGTTTTTGTTTTTTTCGCAATTATCTTTGAAACCAACTAATTAGTACAATTAAAAACGTATTAAATGTCTTAATTTAAAGCTCGTTAGGTTAACCAGTCTTTAATAATTTAATTAGAACATACCTGTATTTCTGTATTTCCTGTAGCAAATATATAGTCAACTAAAATTTAACGACTGAAGTTGAAATATGTCAACAAAATGGTATCCGAGCGATCTAAAATTTGGTGGTTGATTTCTTTCCAACTATATAAACGTTCAATCCTATAAAGCCGAATAATCCGTTGTTTTTATTTTTTTGTTTGTTTGTTTGTATTTTGCAATAAATAGAAAACATTTTAATGACTGATATTGTGAAATCTGTTTAGTTTTTGTAAATGAGATTGAAACTTTAGTATTCAAAATAAAAATCCACATGAAATAATTAACTTAAGTTTTAAATTCTATAATTTTAATTTATTATACTCTATTTTTTACAAAATGATGGGATTTAGTTGTAGTTGAATTAGACAATGCTGGGGGTTTTCTGTAAGTCCATAAACAGTTAGTCATGATAGCACATGTTTGATTGCATAGAAGATGATGTGCTGCGGTAATTAAAATGGTAGTTGATAAGTCGACACTGTCTTATTTAAGCAGTCGACATTGAGAGCACTGACAACTTCGATAGATAGTGCGTTCCATGGGTGAGAAACTTGGTTGTTAAAGAAGATGAAGCAAAAGAGATATTTGTTGTCAATTTCACTATAAAAGCGTTTCTTTTTTAACTAACATTTTGCTGTTGAAGCAAAGTAAAAATCATAGGATTGCATTTTTGAAAAAAAATAAGCCGCCTTGCGTCTACCAGGACCTGGCAAGTTATCAAATATTTGGGTTTTGCATCTTTGCTGCACTCAATATGTGTGGTTCGAAGGACTGCGGATCAATAAGGATCTCAAATAATTCTCCTGAAGCTAAGTTAAATGAATTTCTAAGTGACTCATCAAAGTAAGAAGGATGAACTTTATGTAACAGAAGAGAATGTGATGTTTAACCTGACTTAGTAATAATTAATGCTAACCCCTCTCTGTTTACCCCTCTTTGTTGCCCCTCTTTGTTGCCTCTCTTTGTTGCCCCTCTTTGTTGCCCCTCTTTGTTGCCCCTCTTTGTTGCCCCTCTTTGTTGCCAGTTGTTTTGAGTTAAGAAGATCAAGATGTAATTATTTTAAAAGGACCTCCCGACACATGAATAAGCATGAATGGTACAGGAAATTTTGGAAACTTCCTTTCAAAAAATCCTCTATATGTAAAGTTGTTCTATGTAATTCCAGTTTTGATATGTGAATGTGAAGGAAGATTTTTGATAATGCATAAACCAGAAAAAACAGTGATCCAAAGTATTTGTTTATGAGTTTATTAATTTTATTAGTAATCTTTAACTTAATCCTAATGTAAACTTTTATTTTCTGCTAATGAGATTAAATTAAAATTATATTTGATAGGAATCGTTGCTATAAAATTTTTACAGCAAAATGCTTGATCATTTAATTTTTTTTAATTATTGAAACATAAACAAGTATAGTGCACAAACGCTTTTACTCTAAAATCACATTATATGAAAACATTTTACGTAAGTTTATAACTTTATACAGCAGAGAAAATAGAATTAGCCTTACCTTTATTTTTCGTTCTAATTTAACAAAAATGGCAATGAAACAATTATTAAATCTACCCTATTTCTTTTTATCTTCTACTACAATTAAAAAGTTTATAAATTGGTATGTTTAATTAATTACAAGTGGAAAAAAAAATTAAAAGTGTTCAATTTGTGGAAAAAATAGAATTAGCCTCATTTACGTTATAAACAAAAAAAATGCAAAAAATATTTTGTTTTACGCTCATTTAATATTTAGTATTGCTTCTTGAATTTGTAATGACTTCAAATATGCAACTTGACATATAAGTCAAAAGATTTTGGATATTTTATTCCAAGCTTCTCTGATACACGTTTTTAGCTCCAATGCGGATTCATATTGCTTACCATTGTCATAAACCTTTCTAGAAAGTATTCCACATAGATTTTCAATTGGGTTAAGACCTGGAGTGCATGCGGGCTATTCCATTATGTGAATATTTTTCTCTCTAAACCAAGCTTTTGTAAGCTTTGAGTTATGAATAGCAGCATTGTCTTGTTAAAAAGTGAAACTTTCACCCATAAATTCTTCACCATGTTCAAGCAAACTAATTTATAATAAGTCAATGCAGTCCTGTGAATTCATTTTTGTTGAAATTTATGCCAGTGGTTGTTTTCCAGCAAAGGAAAAAGCCCCCAAACCATAACAGTTCCACCACCAAACTTACGATTCATTCGAGTTTTTTGTGTCAGTAATATTGATAGCCATCAGGATGATCTAGATTGAACTTTTTTTCATCACTAAAGAGAACTTGATGCCACTCTTCCTGCGATGACATGTGTTCTTTTGCAAATTGTAATCTAACTTCTTTATGACGAACAGTAAGTTTTGGTCTTGGTTTACGCTTTTCCGAACTGTGTTGGGATGTTTATGTAAGATTTGTCTCACGTTGAACAGCTACAGGTAATTGTAAATCAACACGAATTTGATATGTAGTCATGTGCTGAGCAGCAGCACAAAATACAATAACTCGTTATTTCCATAATCTTTTTACCGAAAATTATATAGTCACCTTTATTAAAGCTATATTTTTTGTTTGATAAAGTAGTCTCATTTTTAGAAAGGACGACATAATCCTAACACAATATGCGATGACCTTGCGACGAATCACCTAACGGCAGAGAGCTAGATAAGTTGATTACTCAAGTTGAAGATTCTAGTTGTATAAATAATATTTTTTTTTTCTTTTTGATAGATATAATATATAACTTTTTAATATAACAATTTTAATATAATATGTCAATATAACTATTTCTTTTTTTTACAAAACTGTTATCGCAAAAAATTGACTGGAGCAAACAGAAGACGATGGTCATTTAAAATTTGATTATTACATTTTTACAATACTTTTTAATAATTTTATCAATTTAGTTTTAGTGAAATTTGAGTAAAATCCAATAAATGGAAGCTTAAAATATCTTATATTAGTATTATCAACAGTATTTATAACAGGTGGATTAATTTTCTTTTCAACATATAATTTAATTTCAGTGTCGATAACTTTTTGCGGAAATTGATTATTTTTTAAAACCAAAGAAAGATTTTTTATATCCTTATCAAATCTAAACCACGTGTTGTTAATTTTATGTTCGATCAATCAAGCAACTGATGTAGAGAGTGAATTAGACTTGTTAATAAGAACATCCAAAAATGGAATTTGGTTGTCTTTTTCTTTTTCCATAGTAAATCTTAAAAAAAATATTTTGAGCGAGTTTCATCTTTAAAAAACAAGTCTAATTCACTCTCTACATCAGTTTATCACAAAAAAACATACACGGATCTTTTACAAAATTTCTTTAGTTTTGTCCCTTCATGTTACAAAACTGGTCTTATACATTGCTTGATTGATCGAACATATAAAATTAACAACACGTGGTTTGGATTTGATAAGGATATAAAAAATCTTTCTTTAGTTTTAAAAAACAATCAATTTCCGCAAAAAGTTATCGACACTGAAATTAAATTATATGTTGAAAAGAAAATCAATCCACCTGTTATAAATACTGTTGATAATACTAATATAAGATATTTTAAGCTTCCATTTATTGGATTTTACTCAAATTTCACTAAAACTAAAATTGATAAAATTATTAAAAAGTATTGTAAAAATGTAATAATCAAATTTATATTCACAACCGATAAATTAAAAAACAATTTTTGCATAAAAGATCCACTTCCTAAGATGCTTAAATCTAACGTTGTCTATAAATTTTCTTGTGCTGGCTGTAACGCCAGTTATATTGGAGAAACCTCCAGACATTTGACAACACGGATAAATGAGCACCTCACAAGTGTCAAGCAATCGCATATTTTTAAACATTTAAATTCATTCATTAATTGTAAAACACTAACTAATTATGATTGCTTTCAGATTTTAGATACTGCCTCTACCATTAACAAATTAAAAATAAATGAAGCACTTCATATTAAATGGGAAAATGCTTCTTTAAATAAACAAACATCTCATTATTTTATAAATTTATCTATCCAACTTACTATATTATTATCATTAATATTTTAATATTAGGAAGTTTATTTTGTCATAATTTGTAATATAATTTTTAATTGCTTTGTAACAAGTTTATTTGTCCGTAAATTTTTCTCTATATTGTCTTCAGTTTTTAATTTATTTACCAGAGTTTTAATTATAAATTAAATCTTTTGAAAATGTAGTAAGACTACGAAACATGTCAAGAATAAAAAATATTGTGATTTTTATTAAAATTTTTACAAATTTATTGCTAATGCGATGTTCGAAATATATATATATATATATATATATATATATATATATATATATATATATATATATATATATATATATATATATATATATATATATATATATGTACAAATATATATAAACTCGTATAAATAAAATAGCGAAGTAAATGTATCTTTATCATATTATAATATATTGAGGAACATGTCGATGCTCATTCGAGCGCGTTTGAAACGGTACTCTTGGCAGCCATTGCAACCGAGGTGATAGCAAAAAAGAGTTTCAGTACCTTTTTCTAAAGGAAAAGTCAACGAAAGTGTTTGCAAATATCTTATTTACGTAAGCTTCAAATTATGTAATGTTAAAACATACAAAAATAATTTAGATCCTCCTATATCTATGAACGGTAATGTATTCGATGAGTCATCTATCTTTCATTTTCTTGGATTAACTCTTACTTCCGATCTTTCTTGGAAACCATATATTAAATCCGTTGCAAAATTAGAATCTGCTCATCGAGCTTGATACTATCTTACTCCGGATTCTATTCTTTATCTCCACAAATCTCAAATCCGGCCTTGTATGGAATACTGTTGCCATATCTGGGGTGGATCTTCTAATGATGCCCTTTCTCTTTTAGACAAGGTGCAAAAACGCGGTGTAAACATAGTTGGACCTGATCTTGCACCCAACCTTTTACCATTATCACATTGTTGTAATGTTGCTTCTCTTTTTCTTTTCTACAAATACTATAATGGGCACTGCTCTAATGAGCTAGCGTCTCTTCCGCCATCACTAAAATTCATTATCGTGTGACTCGTCATTCAAATAATTCTCATCTTTTTTCTGTGACTGTTCCTAAGTGTTCCAAAAATGCTTATTCGTCTAGTTTTTTTTCCATGAACATCAGCTCTTTGGAATTCGCTTCCTTCATCTTGCTTTCCTGATTCATATAACTTGCAATCCTTTAAGTCGTCTGTTAATCGTTATCTTGCTCTACAATCTTCATCTATTCTCTTCCAGTAACTTCCAACTTTAATTAGTGGTTGCTTGCTGCCTTGTTGGAAGCGAAGATGTTAAAAAAAAAATATCAAGTCTTAAAGTTTTACTTTCACTTGAAAATTGCATTGCGGCAACATCTCCTTAAACATCTTGTTAATATCTTTGATCTGCACTTATTTCCGTTTAATAAAGTCTTTTACTTATTATATAGTTTTAAAGCTTTCGTTATATAATATGCCTGTGTAACCGAGTGGTTACCACGTTGACATTACTAGTGCAAAAACCCAGGTTCGATTCCTACAATTAGCATTTTCTTTTTTTTTTTTTTTTTTTTTTTTTTATGTAATCTTTTTCAATTTTTCTAAAATACAACATAAAACACTTTTTAAGAAAGAAGTTTGTTTTTGAAAGAAAGAAAGTTGTTTTGTTTCGCATTTTAAATAACAAAAATTAAAAAAAAAAGTAAGCTGAAGATTTGAACTTGCCTCGCCGCGACCTTATGTTTTTTAAAACACTTAGGAGGTTTAAAAAATATGTTTTTATTAAGATCAAAATTAAAAATTTCAGTTTTATATTTAAGTTAAACCATTTTATTAAATTTATAATTTAAAAAAGAAATAAAAAGTTAAAAATATCTAATATTAAGTTAATAAGAAAGTTTAAACTTTTACAGCTACTTTGCCAACCCCCCGTTAAACATTCTAAACCGAGTGCGCAACGATAGAATTTAGTTAACAATCAAAATAGTACTCGCTTGGTTGGAAACACTGTTAAGGTTTCACTTTTTTTTTTGTTCTAAAATACTATTCCTATTTGATTTTATTACTAATTTTGATGAGAAAAAAATCAAATATTTTTAATGAAATGAATTTTTTAAGAAAATCAAAAGTTATTTGAAAACTTGTTTTATGGGCCACGGTGATGGGAGGGGGGGGGGCTAAGGGGCCCTGTCCCCTTCCCAAGACTTTTTTTTTCTTCAAAAATTCAATAAAAACGACACAAATTAAACACCTGACTTAATTTGTTACACAATTAAAAACAATAAAGTCATCTATTGAGCATAAAGTATTAAAACTAAATGGTTTTAACCACTATTAAATAATTTATTACTGGCTAAGAATTATTAAAAAAACTCTTACTTATAATAGTTAAGAATTTTTAAAAAGTTGTTACAATTTTCTTTTTTCCACTAAAAACAATATAATGTTAATAAATGTATAAGTTTATATTTCTTTTTAACAAATCGGAACAGTATTTTGAAACAAAATATTTTATAAAAAGAATCTCTTTTTTAGAAATTAATGGTGTTGTAGTAATATGCAATATTATCGGAATAAATTGTTTATAACATTATAGAAAAACATCTATATTTTATATAAAAAATGTGTTTATTCAAAAACATAATTTACTTTCAATAATTCTTTACGTTAAATGCAAATCGAAACAGTATTTCAGAACGGAGGAAGTATTATACTCCATATAATATAGGAAGAGTCAGCTCGGACGCTTTTAACTAATATATAAATTACATGTTTTTGAAATACAAACAAGGCTCCTAAAAGAAGATCACAATGATCTTATAGTCAGAAGCCTTTTACAAAAGAGAGTATGTAAACTATTATAAAAACGCCTTTTTACAATAAGAGTACGTAAAAAATAACATAAAAACAATAAATCGTACTTAAATAAATGAAAATAAATTGCAAACAAGTATAAAACAAAACATGAACATACATGACAATAAAAATTATTTTTTATCACAAGATAAATTAAAGATATTTTAAATAGAGAGAATGAGATCTTTTAATTTATTTTTAAAAACAGAATAAGTTAGGGGTAAGCCGAAGTTAGGCAAAATAATTTTGTTCCAAAGATGACCTGCACGATAAGTGATACAGATGTGATTGAATTTTGTTCGACAGAGTTGTTCGTTTAAATTATTATTATTCCTCATGTTAAACTTGTTTAATGGTTTCAAAATAAAAAGGTCTTTAAAAATTAAAGGAGACAAATCATACTTCCACATATAAATAAAAGATAAATTTTTATATACGTTTAGTTTATATATATCGAGGATTTTCATTTGATTAAAAAATATCGAGGAATGTGCAAACCGATCCGCAGAATTAATTTAACGGGTTGCATGTTTCTGACGGCGATAGAAACATAGTAACTTGCTTTGATCACTGCTACCCCCTGGCAATAACTCCATAACTTAATTAGCTATGAATAAAAGACTAATAAAGTTTAGTTGAATTATTTTTTTAAATAAGTACGCGCCTTATATAAAATTCCGATAATTTTGAAACTTTCAAGCAGTTATTATGTTTCCAGTAACAGAATCTCTTTTTATTTCAATATGGTCAATAAGAATTTTTTGTGGATTTGGAGGTAGAGAACGTTTTTTGGAGAGACGTGGAAAAAAATCCATTTTGTTTTGCTTATATTAAATGTTAATTTGTTACTTTTAAACCATTTAGATATGTTTTGAATTTCTTTGTTCATCATGGAGAATAGTAGATAGATATCACTGTTAGAGAGAAACAAGTTTGTGTCATCAGAAAACATAATACTTACAAGATTTGAAACTGTTTATGATTAAGTTCATTACAAGAAACAAATTGTTTTATGTTAGATAAATAACTTTAAAACAATGTAAATACTCTTTCATTTATTCCGTAATAATTAAGTTTATAAAGCAAAATATCATGATCGACAGTATCAAATGCTTTTGAAAAATCGATAGAAAATCCTAATGTGAATTGAGATTTTTCAAAAGAATTGGAAATTTCACGTATCAACTGAGTAATTGCATGCTCAGTTGAGTTATTCTTTTTAAAGCCAAACTGATTGTTGTATAATAAATCATTAAAACTAAAATAATTAAATACTCTATTGAACATAATTTTTTCTAGTATTTTTAAAAATATAGATAAGATAGAGATAAGCTGGTAATTACTAATGTCAGATTTGTCACCACCTTTGAATAGTGGAATAACTTTAGCAATATTCAATTGATCAGGAAAGACTCATTGTTCGTTTCATGATTTAAAGACTTTAAAAAGAATATATTTTATTTCTTCCAAGCAATCTAAAATTATGTTGAAATTGATTTCATCCGGCCCAACTGCATTATTTTTTTTTTTTTTTAGTGTTTCAAAGGCTTTTTTGAACTCATCAAATAGTAACTCTTTAGATAACTCACCCGAGTGAATGCAATTACCAATCGGTATTAGGAAATCTTTAAATAAGGCTTCAGTGTTAGGAACTATTTTAGATAGTTTAGGGTGAATTTCAACAAAGAATTTAATAAATTCTTGAGCTATTGTTTGAGAATTATTTATATTATTATATATCCACTTTGATCATGTGTGGCAGGGAACCTGAACATGGCTTTGATTTACAGGTAATTTCTTTTATACTTCCCAGGAGCGTTTACAATTATTTTTTGCTTTATTGAGAATTTTTTTTAATAGTAATGTTTTTTTAGGTTTTTTGAACTTTTTTAAAAAAGATTTTTGTAATTTTTGTATATTTTCTGATTGGCGAACGATTTATTTTTTAGATATTTTACGTATTATTTCTGTTTAATTTTTGACGATTTTTTTAAACCTTTTGTAACCCATGGAGAATTAAAGTTTTTTTGATTTATTGTTTTTTCATGTAAAGGAAAATTGGTATCATAAACAGAGTAAAATGTATTCAAAAAATTATCGTAAATGTTGTTTGCGTTATCATAAAGTCTATGTTCTTCTAATGAAGCAACGATAATTGTGTTTTAAATTGTTCAACATTTTTTTGGTTATAGTTGCGTAATCTAACTTTTATGTTAGTTTTAGTCATAATTTTAGAGTTGAAGTTAATGGTAAAAAAGATAAGGAAATGATCAGGTATGTCTCTTTTAAAGGGGTAAACAGATTCTATCTGTTGACCAGCCTCGCACCCCTTCTTCATCTATTAGACTGGCGCAGATGTATTTTTAATACATTGTTTCCAGTTTAGGATGTTAAATGCTGGATCTTCTTGACTCAATGCATGGGTTTTGCTTGTGCCTCTGCTTTTATGACTAGGTAACTCATTCTATTATCTCTTAATGAGGGTACAGCTCTAAAACTCAGTTTTATAGTTCTGAGGCCGGCTGTTAGTCAGGTTTCCCAAACTCTGTGGTAGCTCTCAGAGAGGCTGATTCCATCAACAGCGGAAAAATATCATAGTATTAACAGTGCCATGCTGTGCATGGATGGTGTCCCTGTTTGTACTTTTGGTGTGCATTGCGGAGGCCACATTTGGAGCCCTGTTACGGCACAGGGTTTATTAGTAGTAATGAGACAATTGCTTGGGCTACTAAACAATATTCTGAGTACTATCTATGCTTTGAGTCAAGTTCTTCAACAAATTTAAAAATGAAAAAAGTACCAAATTAAAGTACCTATAAAACACAAAAAACCATCATCATCACCAAGTTCTCTAAACCTATCATTGACTAATATTCGTGGTCTTTGAAGTAACTTTTCTTCTGTTGAGTCTTATCTCTTGCAAAGTTTACCAGACCTACTTGCTCTTTGTTAGACTAATTTGAGTTCAACTGTCTCATCTTGGGATCTTAGTATTGATGGTTATCTTTAATTCCTAAAGACTCCTTTAATTCTTAAAGACTCCAATAGTCACATGCTTGGCCTGGGCATTTACATTCGTAAGAATTCACCCATTTGTCGTAAACTAGGTTTGAATCCACAGACTATTCTTTCATGTGCTTTCGTTTAGCGCCACCTCACTCTATCACCTTTCTCTTTGTTCTATATTGCTCTCCTTCATCTCAAGACTGCACTCTTTTTGATGTCATTTCTGATGATATTGACCAAGCCATCTCTTTTTATCAATCATATAGTTGTTGTCGGTGACTTTAATGCTCACCACTCTGAATGGCTTGGCTCTAGTGTCAGTGATTTTTCAGGCATTAAAGCCCAAAACTTTTGCCTTTCTCAATCCCTAACTCAAATAGTCAACTTTCCAACTCGCTTTCCAGACAAACCGAATCATTTATCTTCTCTACTCGACTTTTGTCCTGTTTCTGATAGTCAGTGCTCAGTTTTTGTCCTGCTTCTGATAGTCAGTGCTCTCCACATTCACCCTTAGGTGCTTCTGATCACAGTTTGATCTCTTTAAAACTAGTATCTCATTCTTCTTCATCACCTGAATCCCCCTATTATCGTACCTCTTGCAACTAATGCGGTAGTGGTGTAGTGGTAAGAACGCTCGCTTTGTAAGCGAGAGGTTCGGAGTTCGACTCCCACCACGTCCCTGGAAGTACCGCGCTCAACTTAGTTTCTCCGCGCAGCGGCCTTGCTCGGCAAGGTTCGTGTTTCGGAGTTAAAGAGTTGAGAGAGGGTTGCACCACGAATAACAACTAAAAAAAAAAAAAAAAAAACACAAAAAAATGAGTAGCCTCTTCGACTGTAGTGGCCCCCCTCGGGCCTTGGGGAGGTGAATAATCTAAAAAAAAAAAAAAAAAAAAAAAAAAAAAAACTACAATAAAGCTGACTGGGATTCCTTCCGTGATTTTCTTCGTGCTAGCCCTTGGGTAGAAATCTTTTATCTTCCTGTCGACAAATATGCTTCTTACATAACTTAGTGGATTCAGGCTGGTATGGAATCTTTTGTCACCTCTAGACAATTTCAGGTCAAGCCTAATTTGAAAAAATAAAAAAAAAACACAAAATTTTATACTATTCTAATCAAATACAAAAATTTAATGGTGATCTAAAAAAGACATGGGACATTATGAAGGAAATTATTGGTAAAAATAAATTTAATGTTAACAAAATGCCTTCTTGAGCAATAATTAATGAAAGTGAATCAAACAACAAGCGAGATGTTTCCAATGAATTTAATAAATACTTTGCCAACATTGGTGCTGATCTTGCATCGAAAATTCAATGCCCAAATAATACATTTAAAAGTTACTTAACAGGCTCACACTGCTCTTTAAATTTCAATGAAATAAATCAAGATGAACTTGAAATAGCTATTAAATCATTTAAAATTAAGTCCCCATGAATCGATGATATCTCTTGCAAAGTAGTCTCAGATGTTTTTGAGGAGATACGTAATCCAATTTACCAAATATTTAATTCATCAAGTTCAACAGGTATTGTACCTGATAAACTAAAAATCTCTAAAATTATACCAATCTATAAATCAGGAGAAATCAATTCTTTAAACAATTATAGACCAATCTCTATCCTTTCGGTATTCTCAAAACTCCTAGAACGAATAAGCTATAATAAATTAAATGAGTATTTAAAAACTAACAAAATTATCAATAAAGGTCAATATGGTTTTCAAAAGCTACACTCAACTGAGCATGCAATCCTTGACCTCTCAAATAGGATAAGTAGATCATTTTAAAAAAAAAATTTACATTAGGGATCTTTATTGATTTGTCAAAGGCATGTGATACCGTCAACCATGAGATTTCACTAACAAAAATGAAAAACTATGGTATAAAAAATCAAGCTTTAAATTGGTTTAAAAACTACCTTAATAACAGACAACAGTGTGTTATTATAGATAGAAAAAGCAACTCAAATTTACTAAAACCAAAATGTGGTGTACCCCAAGGTTCCATTCTTGCTCCTCTTTTGTTTCTTATTTATATAAACGATCTTCCAAACGCCTCTAATATCTTTAAAACTATAATGTTTGCCGACGATACAAACTTATTTTACTCGTCAAAGACAATCGAAGACCTCTATGAAAAAACAAATGCTGAACTAAAAAAAGTTAACATATGGTTTAAATCAAATAAACTGTCACTCAATATATAAAAAACTAAGTATATACTATTTCACTCTAATCAACAAATTAAAAAAATACCCCTGAACCTACCAACAGTTAATATAGAAAATATATCCATCAAAAGAGCTCTGAATACAAAGTTTTTAGGAGTTCTAATTGATGAACACATCTCCTGGAAACCCCACATAAACTATATAAACACAAAAATATCAAAGAACATAGGTTTACTTTACAAGAAAAGACCATTTTTGTCACAAAAAAGTCTCAAACTTATCTACTTCTCATTCATACAAAGCTATCTCATGTATGCCAATTTAGCATGGGGCAGTACCCATAAATCTAAATTACAACCACTTTACTTACGTCAAAAACACGCTTCAAGACTAGTATACAACAAAAGCAAATTTACTCATGTCAACCCTTACTGGAACAAATGAACGCACTAAATATATTCCAAATAAACATTTTTCAAAATATACTTTTCATGTTTAAATATAAACTAAGTCTGGTTTCAGATCATTTTACAGCACACTTTTCTAAAAACAATATAAATAAATACAATACAAGAGCAACAGGCAACTTTAAGATACCTTTTGAAACAACAAGATTCTCAAAATTCTCAGTTACATACCGTGGTCCCTATTTATTTAACAAATTAGTTTCCAGAGACGAATCACTATTAAACTTAAACAACGAACACTTTCTGAAAAAAAAGCTAAAATCTACAATAATTAAATTAAGCAATTGTAAGAAATTTTTTTAAATTTGAATAAACAAATAAATGTAACTTAACTTTTAATACAAATCGATAATAAAAATAATATTAATAACAAGGTATATATGTAACACGTACATATATACCACGTATGCAACTGATTTTTTATGTGTACTACACGTCTAAGAAATAGATACTCGATGACAAGACTGACTTAAGCTTCCTATGACTACAAATAAGTATTTCTTCTTATCAATCTTACACAAATTTTGTTTTTATCATATTTATACACTAACATTATCTTGAAGTGTGGTAAATTAACTTATAGTAAAACATCTAAACTCTCCTACAAAAGATCAGCAGATTATTTTTATTTATTGTATTTTTCATTTTAATTGGAGTAATATAGAGATATATTTCTCGGATTATTTTTACTTACACGTTATTATCTTGTTGTAATTGGTATTTATTTTATTCATGTCTCGGAGTTGTAAGCAACTATATTTTTATTTACCACGTATATTTTGAACTTTATATCTATGATTTAAATTTGTATATCTTTACTGCCAATCAGAAATTGGTAACTTGTAATTACTTTGTAGTTGTAAAATAAAACATGTATAAAAAAAAAAAAGTTAAACAAATTATATTAAAAAAATTGTTGGTTTCTTGTAAAAAATTGAAAAGATTTTTAAAATTGCGGTTTAGGCTTCTGATATTTATATGAAGAGTTCTTAGTTGATCAAAAAAATTGTATTTTGTATTTTTATAAAAAAATTCTTCTAATTTGTTAGGATAGTAATATGAACAATCCGTAATAATGTCATTGAAATAATTAATATCTGGATCAAAGTTTTCATCAGATGAGAAGTGTCTTATTTCTGAAAAATTACAACTAAACGATTTAAAATCATTTGTTTCAAACATTTTGGTTGTGTTATAAATTAGAAGAACTTCTTTAATATTGTATGTTAAAAAAAAAAAAATTATTTTTCATGATCTCTACAAAAAGTTTTCTACGCTTTTCAATTGTTTTCTTTGTAAAGTCTTCGTTAACGAACACATCTGCGCGCGTAGTTATTTTGAGTTTTGTATAATTAACTTTTTATTATTAAAATTTAAAAGTTTTAAAACAATTGATAGCTCTTTTCCTGTTTTTATTGACCCTGATCTGTGCGCTATTTCAATTATAATTTCTTTATCAATTTGAAGTTTTTCAATAAATACGTTTTTAACAGTTTTTGTACAATCTTCCCAAGATTCACCTGGTAGTTCTTTAATACCATCAATTAACAAATTATTTCTTCGGGATCGATTATCGAGATCTATTTTTTTTTTTATCATCTTTCAAAATATTTGATTTATATTCAAATCAAGTAGTGTTTTTTTATTATATAATTTTTTAACGTCATCATGCGCTTGTTAGTTTCTGATATCCTTTTCATTGAAATCTCTTCAAGGAAATCAATACTCTCTTTTAAGTCACTAATACCTTTTTGCATACCTTTTATTTTTATTTTGTCGTTGTTCAAATCGCTTTCAATTTTTTCTAGTCTTTCTGTTATTATTTTCATGTTTGCACAAGTGATTTGTGCAAAGTTATTTTCTTTTTTTTTATGAAGTTTTTCTGTTTTTCTTAAAATACACTTTCTCTGTTCCTCTAACATGCTTTTCATTAGTTTTTTGATGTTTTTTATAGAAACTTCCATAGTAATTAGTCTGATGTAAATAGTCCCTTACTTCCTTACTAATAATAACTAGCAGAAAGCAACTCGTAATACGGGTTACGGTCGGTCTGTTACTTAATTTATAGTGGCTGTTTTCCACAATTTAAAGTTGCGAAACCTTAACTAATACCATGAAAGAAAAACGCCTTCAAATTAAAAAATTAAACCATCTGCAAAATTAAAATAATTAATTTTCCAATTATTTAACGTTATTTGAGTAATTTACAACTAACATAGGTCAAATCAGTGTATGGCAGAACCATTCTCCTAGACATTACTAAGTTCAACACAATACGTTTTTAGTTACTGACACAAAATAATAACACTTCATCATGCTTTAAATTAACGAAAAAGTAAAGCTAAATTCTTGTTAGATTTTTCATAACATGAACTTTAATTAGCTAGATTAATATGAAGTGAACGTAAATTATTCATGAGTTATTAATTATTTGGTATCCCCTTGATACATGTTTCTTTAAAAAAGGAAATTGTCTTTACAACGCTAAATGCACACAACTAAATAATATTATTATAAATAACTAAGCAGTTGAGTACAAATACGTTTCAAACAAAAAAAGTTAATTTACAATCAAACATGTGTATAACAAATTGTAAAAAATATGTAAACTTTGATCTTTTATATTGCATTAATGCGTCATATGACAAACCTAAGATAAAAATTGTAACAGATAAGTAGACATAAAAGAAAAAAAAAAAAAAAAACTGAAAAAAATTTACCTCAATTTTGGAAGCCTGTTGTCATACTTAAACTGCTGTCATGATGCAGTTTGTCGGTGTTGTTTTATGACGTTATTTCAGTTAGAACAGTATGCCTAACTTACCAACTCGCCTTTGAAGGAGAACTAAAAAAAAAAAAATAAACAAAATAAAATTAAAAAAAATATATATACTAGTATAAACACTTATCTAATTTTTTCTTACTTCTACACAGTGTTTCACCATCAGTAGGTTCATCAGGAAGAATTCTTCCTGATGAACCTACTAATGGTGAAACACTGTGTAGAAGAAAGAAAAAATTAGATAAGTGTTTTTACCAATTTATTGCTCTGTTCTTTAGGAACATTGACACACTAACATAATTTATATATACAATATATTCTTGCTTACCAAGCTGTTGCTTCAGATCTAAAATAGAAAAAACATTTTTAATTTAATTTTTAAAAAAAAGTGAAAAAGAAAATCTAGATAATAAAATCAAACTTACTTATTACTTCATTGCTATCTAAAATAATTAGGACGCTATTATAATGTTTTGAAAGTGTTTTACCTATGTGAAAAACTACCAAAAGAAATTATTCAGTTACCGGATAATAAGGTCGATGAAGCTAAATGAAAATGATATTTATTGCTTGTTTTTTTATTAAATAAAAAACAGAAAAGTAACAAACCCCGAAATGACAAAAATTAATAAAGTACATTATATAAACATAGAACAAATGTAGTGATAGTGGATTTAATCCAATAATAGAAAGAACCTTTACAAAAAAGCTTACTGCTTTTAAATCTACAAAAATTTCCAACTTACATTTTTTTATCTACATTTATCTATAATAAAATATGAATTAATGAGTTATCATTATTCAAAGTTGATCCAGAAGCAACTAAAATAAATTATCAAATAAAAAGTTTATTTATATAATCTTGACGATAATGTTGAAATAAACAATATTTATTGCTTAAAAAGTTAAGTAACAAATGTAATTCAAGTATATTAAAATAAATGTACTAAGTTGCCTGTTGTGGCTGGTGCAACTGAAGTTATAACTAAATAAAAAAATATTAAATAAAAAAGCTATTTTATCTATCTTATTTATTTTATCCTGATGATTACGTTTAAATAAACAATATTTATTGATTCTTTTTAAAATAAAATAAAAGACATTACTATTTGCTGTAAAATAAAATAAAAGACATTACTATTTGCACCAACTGATGATGCTACCACACCTAAATGACAAAATTTATTAAAATATATAAAACATAATTAATGATTTAAAAGAATATTCAAAAGAAGCTTTTAAATCTACAAAATCTAAGCCCTTACTGAGTTCTATCTGTCTGTCTAAAAATAAAAATTGAGATAAAATTTTATACAATAAAATTGCTAATGCTACATACGTACTCAAATAAAATAAATTGGTCTATATAATATCTTATAATACAATGCATTTAAAACAGAACTAAAAAGTCCAATATATCAAATTAAGTAAGCTACATGGACAAATTATAAGTTCTAGCAGAACTTATTCTTGATTTTTGAGCAATAATAATGTCTTTAGAACTTCTGCATACATTGATAATGCTCAAGAATCAACAATAAGTACTGCTAGAACTTATATTTTGTCCATGTAGCTTACTTATTTTGATATTATCAACAAGGTTAAAAAATTTATCCAAATAATATCAATAAATAAATGTGTTATGTTATTTATTATTGATATATGCATATATTATTATTAAATACATTATCTTTTTGTAATATATGACATCTTGATCTCTTACTTTACTTGTTAAAAAAGGTTAATACTTATTTATTTCATTTTTTTATATTATTTAAATATTATATGAATAATGTATATATTTGAATTATATTTATGAAGTTATTATTATATATATATATATATATATATATATATATATTATATGACTTTTATTACTATTGTTATTATGTACAATATAAAACAGGTTATTAACGCGGATTTGTTCAATGTTTTTCCCAGAACAAGATGATTATGATGCTATTGTATTTAAAACTGCATTATACTTATCTTTCAATGTTGACGACCTTCCAATATGAAAAGGAAGTTTCTCTCAAGTTTGGCTAATTGCAATTTTTTATTTGTTTATTTGTTCGTATTCTATATAGCATTGCTATTTTAAAAATTGTTTCATGATTTAGATCAAAGAAATAGCAACACCATAAAATCTTGTTGCCAAAACAGTTGGCAACTCAACATGTAAGATTTGTGTTAAAAATTTGGGATTTAAGATAATTATTTAATAATCATATTATTATTTAAGTTTGAACGTAACATGAAAGTTACGTTGCCAAAATATCGTATATTTTGGAACTTTTTTTATTCACAATAAAAACCTATGATTAGAAACTTGGAAAGATATTCTTTATTTTATTTACTATTTTTTCATAATTTAGTTTCAGGGATTATCTTTTTTGGGATTTTCCCAGAATACCGAATATTTTTCTGAAATTTATTTTTTCTAAATATCCGAAAAGTTTTCCATATATACAATTTAAAGTATACATTATTGTCATCTATTTGTTTTTATTTTGTTTTGTCATCATTCATACAAAAATTAAGAAAAGTTTTTAAAAAATTGAGAAACAACTTGGCTGAATGCAAAATTAAGAGAAAAATGAAGGGAAAAATATTCTGAATTTTTTCAGGATATTTTCCGCAAACAATTTTCCGGATTTTTTAAATATAATGATTATATGAAATATGTAGTTTATATATTCATAAATGTAATTACTTTTTATTTTGCTTTTATAGTAATATAATCATTTTGCATTGTGGTTTTATAATAATTAATTAAAAAAAGTATCAGGGTATAAGATATCTTATAACGTCACAATGCATTTTTGACAAAAACAAAATGTCACATATATAATATTTTATCTAAACATATATTATCTTATATCTAAGTTTTATCAGTTTAGGTTTAATAAATATAGTACAAAACTTAGTTCAAAATTGTGTAACGTTATGGTAGATAATTCTTATATTTAAGCATGCAAAAGATAAACCCTAGTACAAAGTATACTCTTTTTTTTTACCCTATTACATATTATTTCAGACTGTCAAATTTGTCAATGTAATTAATTAAATAATAAGTTGTTATAACTTATTTAATATTAAATTTATTAAGCTAAATGACAAATGATAAGTTCTGCATAAAATATTATTGACTAGGAAGACCCAATGGTATTGTTATGTTATTGCCTAGAAATATCATTCTGTAGTAAGACCCAATAACCTTTTAACTTTTAAAGTTTGAGAAAATTCACTTTTTCCTCTTTTAATTTAATTTAGTTCATATTTTGTTAGAAAATGCACCTTGATTCGGAGTTGAATAATCAGCACTCGGTATTTATTGGTGACCTAATTTGACAATACTTTATTACACATGTTTTTAGTTCTATACTTAATATATTATATATAATTAGTGGGTAGATGAGGCTCCTTAGCCGTGGTGAATGTTTCCACAGCAAAAGGAGCCTCAAGGTGGAAATCTCACCATGGGTGAGGAAAAACATGATATAAAATCCCTACTACAATGTTGTGTGGTTATGTGGTAACTATTACATTTTTATAAATTGTTTTAATTTTACTGTGTGCATTCTAAAATGACATTTAATGTTGTTTAAAACTTTGTAGATTGCTCATTTAAAGCAACTTCGTGGGCTGTCAACTTTGCATCTAGTGAGTTAATGTATGAACAAGGTAATGCAGAAACAGATGCATATATAAGAAGATGGAAAACAAAGAAAAACAAAGTATTTAATCAGATGTTATCAAATAAGGTGAGTACAGGTCTTTTTCTAATCACGCGCATCAGTTATTAACTTTATATATATAGAGAGATATAGAAAGATCTATAGATAGATATTAGATATAGATATATATAAATAAACAATATTTTTTTAAACTTGTGTTTTTTATTTTGTACTTCTTTTTTTTATTGTCTGTCAACTTTTTTGTTATATCTTTTTTTATTAAATCCTCATTTATTTTTTAGCAATTAGAGTATAAAATTAGAAGGCAAATGACTTTTTTAATTTTTTACATGGTATGTAGTATTGTTTTCTTAAAATTATTCAATGATTTAGATAAAAGAAAACAAATAGCACACTAGAAAGTCTTGTTGCCAAAATAGTTAGCAACTCACCAAGTAAGATTTAAAAGTTTGTGAGTTAAAATAATTATTAAATAATTATTGCTTAAGATTTTATTTGTTTCTTTTTAGGTAAATCTGATTCATTAGATAAAGTTTGATGAGTGCTCTTATAGGAGAAAATATCGACTGATTCGTTAGATTATGTTTGAAGCATGCTTTTATGAGAGAATATATCGACTGATTCGTTAGATTAAGTTTGAAGTGTGCTCTTTGTGGATTCAAGCGCGCTCCTCGTAAGTTGCGGATCTATGGCTTTGTACTTATTACTTATTGGATATAAGGAGGATATTTTAGCTTTTATTACAAATTCAAAATGTTTACGTCAAGAACTAATATGCTGACTAATAAAACCATTTAATTTAATACGTATTAAATATTTCCTAGACGATGAGTTTTTTTTCTTTACACGAATCCAAACACTTTGTAATTATAAAGCAAAATTATTGCTTAAATATTACTTGCCAAAAATAACGTAAAAAGCACGTCTTTTGGACAGTTCATCGAGACCGAAAAATTACTTATATATTACGTGCCAAAAGTAACGTGAAAAACACGGCCATAAATCACGCGAATTGGTCATTTCATGGGGACCAAAAAGGCACCTAAATGTCACGTGCCAAAATTACGTAAAATTTACGTTTTTGTCACGTCGCTGTGCCTACTGGGTATATACTATATAAACTAATATAAACTATAAATAAACTAATATAACTATGTTACTAATATAAACTATAAATAAACTACTATACACTATATACTTACTAAAAAGGCCTTCAGCTCCTTCTAACTGCTCTAAAAAATGAAACAATACTTGCTTAAAATGATCTAAAAAGACTGAAGACAAAACTGAAACACTTTACTAAAAAAGAATTATTGTACAAAAAAAACTATTTTACCAGTCATTTTAGTTTCAACTTCTTCTAAAAAAAAAAACAGAAAAATAAAAACAACGAGCAACAAACAAATTTTAGTTTTTAAACAATGAACAACATCAATTCCACTTGAAACTAAAAATTTATCAGCTCGATGTAGCAACACTCCCTTGCAGGTCAGGCTAAAAGATAGTAGATGTAGCAGCACTCCCTTGCGGGTCAGGCTATTTGTCAGTCGATGTAGCAGCACTCCATTGTGAGTCAGGCTGTTTGTCAGTCGATGTAGCAGCACTCCCTTGCGAGTCAGGCTATAAGATAGTCGATGTAGCAACACTCCGCGCATGATTTTCAGTAAAAAAAAAATAAAAATAAAAACATTTTATTAAAAAAATTAAAAATAAAAACATTTTATTAAAAAAAATAAAAATAAAAACATTGTTTATATTGTTAAAAACATTCAGAATGTTTTTAAAACATTCTGGTCAATTAAATTTGCGTTTTTGTGGTTTTTTTAAAAAACGATTTATTTGTAATTAAATTAATGGTTTTTACTTTCGTCCAATACGCAAATGTTGGACGAAAGTCAAAAGTAATTAAAAGTGACGTATGTGTTGGCGTAAGAATCACTTTTTTTCTTCCGCTCTTCCCAAAGACAACAAACTATAGATCTATATATATATATATATATATATATATATATATATATATATATATATATATATATATATCCTAATTTAAATTTTGTTCTTATTTATTTAGCGCTTGTCAAACCAAATTGATTTAATAATCTATTTTGTTTGCTTTGGTTGTGGCTATTCATTTTAGATGTTAAAATGCTGTTTTTATTAAGGCTTCATGAGTGTCACAAGAAGCAAAATTCACTAATTTATTTGACTCAACAGTCTTTCGTTTATTTATTTTGATTACGTTAAAGATGGATTCAAAGTAAACTAACCGGTGCAAGGTTTATTATAAAGAATTCAGCTTGGCTTGAAAATGATTTTAATACCACATTAATGAAGGATAGTAAAAATAAACAACTCTGCAGACCAACATCATCATTTCAAGAATTATCATTAAAAACAAAGAAAAGTTGCAACTTTGTCAACTTCAAATTCTTGTGAATTATTGTTTGCTAAACTTGTACTACTTATAGATTACATTGTCAAAGATTTTTGATGATTGTGAATGCATGAGAACAATATAAACATTCAAATTTTAAAAGTTCTGTAGACGCTCGTAAAATCTGCTAATTAGAAAAACTAATTAATTAAGCTATAATACAATTTTTTTTTACAGGAAATCAAGTTTATCTAGCAACGTGTAATAACACTAGTTAATCATATTAAACTTAAATAAGTTTTGCTTTTCACAAGCAAGGGTCTCATATTAAAACAGGTGCTAAATAGTGTACATAGCGCAAATAAAACATATGCAACTAACAAAAGTTAGTTGCTGCTAAGCAAAATTAGGTATCCATAGCAACTAAATAAAAAATATATTCACGTTTTTAAAAAGCGCGACCTCATATTGGAACTTACAAAAATTTGGTAAACATAGCACTCGTAAAAATATCTGCAAATACCAAAACTAGATTTTTACTATCCGAAATTTAGTATCCATAGCAACGAATTAAAAAAATAACACCTTCATAAGAGGCGCAGACATCATATTATTACTCATCTTAATTTTAGTCAATATAGCCCTAATATTAAATTAGTTATGAATTTTGTCGAGTAAAAGTGAATTCTGGCCCACTGTGGCTTGCTTGAAAGACCGCGTAAAGTAAAGAAACGCTTTTAGAAAAGCCTAGAAAGTTCTTTATTAAAAAAGAAAGTGAAACAACACTCACACTATTAAATTACAGTATTCATATTTAGAAGATTAGATAAATTACAGTATTCATATTTAGATAGTACTAAAAAAACTATTTTACCAGACATTTTATTTCTAACTTCTTCTAAAAAATGAAAACAGGCTATAAAAATTAGAAAAATAAAAACAACCAACAACAAACAAACGATTATTTAAATTTTTATTTTAAACAATGAACAACATCAATTCTTCTTGAGAATAAAAGTACATCAGCTCTAATTCGCTAGCTGACCTTACTCGAAAGACCGCATGGAAAATATAACCGCGCATAAAAAAAAGTCTAGAAACTACTTAAAAACTAAGAAAAAGTGTATTTTATAGAATACAGAACCGTAACAACAATACGAACAATAGGCGAAACTATGCGTAACTATGCGCACTAATAATAATAATATTCATTAGCGTATTAATATTTAGATAATACTAAATTATTATAATATAGATAACTATTAATACTATAAACAATTTTATTTTCTTTGAGCAGCGAAAAAAGCGTCCGTTCACTTCAGCGTTCGTTTTAAAAAAATAAAAAAATAATAATAGTGCACGAACCACTAATAATGCACAATGCAAATAACGAATATCCACGATGCAATAACATCCACGATACATCCACGATGCGATAACTAACATGCACGATGCAAATAACTAATATAAAGAACCACTAAAAATGCACAATGCAAATAACAAATAATGCGCGAAGTATTGTAGATGGGCACGCTGTAAGTTGTATTTCCTATTTAACTTTTATAAGTTTCTGAAATATCTTTGAATCTTTTATTATCATTATCATAAATAATATAATTATTGAATATACTTTTATTTGTAAATAGTATGCATTTTTTAATTTTTTAATCTATTTTTAAAGTTACTAAAGTTAAATTTTTTAATGTTTTACTTGATGAAACATGTTCTGTTTTATAAGTCATGTATTGATATTGTGTCTTGACAAGATGTTAATTTTATAAAAGCTAAAGTTGACCATAGGGTCAAATAATTATAATTCAACCAATTTGAAGAAAACTTTGTGGATCATTATATCTGGTTTTCCTGATTATTACAAATTGTTATGTGCATTATGTAGATAAGTTAAATTTGAAATTTCAGACTTCAACTAACTTTTAATAATTTAATTAACTTTTATTAATTACCTTTTAACACTTTAACATTGCATTTTTGCTGGAAAATCTGGCACACATTTTTGATAGTCACTATCAAAAATCGAATGTTATGGTAAAAGCATGAAAAAATGCAATAAAGATCTAAAGGCCTTGAATTTATATTCATTAGAAAATGAATCATGTATGATTCATGTTAGAAAATGAATGCTTGTATCTTTGTAAGTTAGTTGCCCCCTTCCCCCTTTGATTGGTGTTACCTTAAATCCCTAACCCCCCCCCCTCATCCTCACCTTAGTGATTCGAGGGGGGGGGGGGGAAGGGGGGAGGTCCAGACTACATGCAAACCACTGATTACCTATAATAAATAGAATTTAAAGAAATAATGATTTCATTTTGAAATTAATTTAGATATTTAGACATTTAATATCTAAATATCTAAATTAATTTAGAGACCTTCATTTGAACCATAATAAAAAGTTACTGCCCCCTTTATTTGTGTCCTTATCTACTATAAAAACCAGCTCAAGGAGAGGACAACCAACCATATCTTTCTTTTTAATAAGAGATGACTTATAATTAATTGCACCCTTCACATAGGTCAGTTGGCAGATTAGATGAGTACTGGTTTCTAGTAACAAATTCAACCGTTGATAATTGAAAAATATGGTAATTTTAAAATGCTGGCATTTTTGGTGTGGATTTGACAAGTTTATAATGTTTTCATTTTCAGATGGTTGGGTCTAATGGTCTTATATGCTGTTAATCTTAGATCAAAATAAAGTGTTTAAAAAATTTAAAGCATCTCAAAATGGCTGGAAATTGGACTTTTTAGGCGAGTGGACATTTTTCTTTTAGATATATTTAAGTTCTAAACTGCAACAAGCTGCCTACATTTTGCCCATTTATTGCATACAGTAGTAGCTAATCAGAGAACTTATCTGTAAAGACCTGTGGATGAATAAAATAATGCTACAGTAAATTTTATTTTAGCTTATTTTAGCAATTTTAGGAATTTTTCCAAAGTTGAGGAGGTCATAATTTTTTTCTAATTTAATACAACTTAATAAAAACCACTTTTTTAAAGAGAGATTTTTTATACAGCTCTAAAGTAGTCTGTTTTGATCATTTGTAAGTCAAGGGGGCTACTGTGTCATGTTTCTGAGGCTATAATTTTTGAACCGTTGTACTTTGAAGTCTGAAATTTCAAATTTAACCTATCTACATAATGCACATAACAATATGTAATAGTTAGAAAAATCAGAGATAGTGACTTACAGGCCATTGGTTGAAATAAAATAATTTGACCCTATAATTAGTGTTTATGTAGTTGGTTAATATACTAATTGTTAATTGATGATGCAGATGAAGTTAAATTTTTTTTGTAAATAAAACTTTTTTTTAATATTTTGTTTTGTTATTATGTATAAATAAATTGATTTCCAGGTAATACATGTGGTGTATTTTTTCCTTTGTTTATTTCGAGTAATTTTTTTAGATTAATCAGATAATGTGTTTGTTCAATATAGTTATACAATTGAAAACCATTGAAAATTGTTTTGTTTTGTTAATTTGTTAATTAATGTGTAAATAAAAAATATCTTTTATTTTACAAAGCTATAAGACACTTTTTTAAAATCAAAATCCGTAATGATTTGAATTTTATCTATGTGAACAAAAGTCTATGCGAATATCTAACATGTAAACTCAGGGCCGGTTCAAGGATTTTATTTGATATATCGTCACGATCATAGCACAATCGCCCAAGTCATTTTTGGGAGTTTCGAGTTAAGAGTTGAAATATATAGCTTATACAGCCTTCTATTATGTGGCAAATTGCCTATATCTTAAACCAATCAGAAAACAGTTTATTTTTAATTTTTTCATTTCTGCCTAAATTCGCATTTTGACTTGGGCGACTTGTTTACTTCAACATGACTACTCATACCACGCCGCTTTTCTACAGTGATTCAGAAGTCAGAAGAATATTGGATGAAAGAAAGAATTTTTTAAAATATTGAATAATAAGAGATATATACTTTATCACATATATGTTTATTAATGTTTAAAATATTATTCGTTTAAGTTTAAGCACAGTTAAGTCATGCACTAAAGGAATAAATGTCTGCTGTGATTTCTCTTTGAGAAAAACTGATTTAGGCAATTGTGGTAGTTTGCCTATTATAGTTATAGTATCCTGATTTTTCGAGCGTTATTAACTTTAAGTAAAACAAATAATATAATAATATTCTTTTGTTTTAATGTATAAAGTAAAATAAACCTTATACATATAATAGATAGGCTTAGATGGAAAAATACTTGGTCTAGAGTCAATCGACACTTTAAAACATGTAGTGACTTTTGTATTATGATTCAACAATGTTGTATGTTGAGATTCAATAATCTAAGCATTTAATTCAAAAAATTATTTTAATGTTCAGGTTCCAATGATGATGAGGAAACATGTGATGATAGCTTTCTTCCTGTTGGGATATTAGTCAATGAACAAGACAAGAGGAAAGAGACAAACATTGAATTACGTTCCCCCCTCATCGAATGCCTGATACAAGCATCAGAGGTTGAACAGGAATCTTACCAGAAAGTTCTTGTAAATAAAGTTGATACAAATTTAGTTTCACCTTTAAATTGCGTGTCTGAACAATTAGAAAAGGAAACCATAGATGGTAGACCTTCAAGAGAAAATAAATATCAGCCATCTGAACTGGACTCTTCTAGTTTAGGTCCTTTAGCAGAACGAGTAAAGAGAAAGAAAAGTAATAGACCACACCCAGAAACATGGAATGAAAATGTAGCAAAGACAAAGAGGCTTAAAGGTGAAGAGTATACCAGCAGACGAGCAGTTGTTAATGAAGAAAGAAAGAAAGATGGGTAAAAAATGTGACTCTTGATTTTGCCAGAAATCAAAACTCAGAAACTGTTGGGATGTAACAGAAGAAGAAAGACATTTGATCTATACATCTTTTTGGGAAATGACATCCTGGAGTGAAAGGCAAAATGTTGTCAGAGCCATGGTAACATCTGTTTTAAAGAAACAAAAGAAATCCGAAAATAACAAAAGGTCTCATAATTTCATGTATAAATTGAGACTTCAAAATGAAACTGTTGTACTTCAAAATGGAACTGTTGTACTTAATGATTGGCTAAATGCTGGAACTGGTAAATGTCCTGATGATATGGAAGAGATTGAAAAATCTGTTCCTAGTAAAAACATGTCTGATGAAGACGCACAATTTATAAAAGAGTGGCTTCTCAAAGTACCCTGTGTGGACTCTCATTATTGTCGAAAGGTTCGAGCCTATAAGGGAAAAAGATTTCTTGAGCGAGGCACAAAGGTAATTGAATTATATAACTTATAAACATCAGATACAATCTCTGCTGAAAGAAGAGTAGCTGGATTAACATATTTTAAGAATATCTTTCACTATCTCAAGATGTTAGTTTTTATGCCTCGCAAAGACCAATGTGACACTTGTATCGCAGCAAAAATGGCAAACATTACTGTAGAAGAACACCAGGCTCATTTAGCTTTAAAAGATGATGCTCGAAAGCAAAAAGATCAAGATAAAATAAGAGGATTAATGGATGAAAGTGTGTCAGTTTGGACTATGGACACTCAGTCAGTGCTACTTTGTCCTCAGATTAAATCAAGCGCATTGTATTACAAGAAAAAACTACATGTATAACATGTGTAATCGAGATGGATATTGTTATGTATGGGACGAAACTAAAGGGGATGTCTCAAGTGAAGTATTTGCATATTTGCAATACTTACATTTTAAAACCATACTTTATGCAAACAGAAATATCAAAGAACTTATAATATGGAGCGACGGTTGTGGCTATCAAAACAATAATGCATATTTATCAAACATTTACTATTGTTTATTAAAAAAGACAGGTGTCTCTATCTATCAAAAGTATCTTGTTTCTGGACATACGAACATGGAATGTGATGCAATGCACAGTGTCAAATTAAAAGAGACCTACTTTACTAGCATTAGACCAGGTAAAAAAGTTGGTGATCCCACAGTAAGTAAGGTTAGCATGCTCTTGTACCACACTGATGGAAGAGTGGAGTACAAACTTTTTAGAGGTTCCAATGAGTGGAACTCATTACCCACTCGTTTCAGGAGCACCCAGAACACAGTTGAATGGCTCCCTTTTACACTAACTGTAGGCCTATCAGCAAAAGAAAGTTTGATGATCTTCAAAGCATGAAAACTATCTTACCCAAAGATGTACATTTTTTTTGATGCACTTTCATTTCAATGAACTTTGAGCAATAACAATTATTCAATACCGCAACTAGAAAAATTACCTTACAATACAATACTTGAATAATTTGAAAAGTTATCTTAAATACATTAATTGTTTCAGTAATGTTATTACATACTAATCAAATAAAAGCTGTTTTTGTGTGCTACTGTTACTATAAAATTATATTTTTGTTATTAACATGTAAAAAACTGTGTTTTTTGAAAAAAAAACTTTCATCAATCATTTTTTTCTCTTGTAAATGTATATTAAATGTATTATTAAGTGGTACAATAAATACAAGCTGTATTCACATGTTACAAACTCTTTCTATTATAATTTTTTTATTGTTTTCTTAGAATCACAATCGCCTAAATCATAATAAGAAATTGTTTTATTGCCTAAGTCATTTGCCTAAGTCATTTTCTTAGGGTACCAATCGCCTATATCCTATTGTGTCTCAATGGTAATACACAAATCACTTTTAAAGTAATATATGAAAGCATCTAAGTTATAAGATGCCACAAAATAAATCAAAGTGACGTAGCATAAGAAATACCGAAGTTATTCAGTTTTTTTTAGTTTTCTCAAAACAAGAAAAAATGACTTAGGCGATTGTGCTATGATCGTGACGGTATGCGGAGGCGCCCCCTTTCATCAAAAATAAATCTGCGTTTATAAACTTATAATATAATGCGTTTTGGTAAATTGCGCATACTTATTAAAGCCCTTAAAATAAAAACATAATATCCTATGTAACACTTATAGTATTTAACATTAAAAATGACTAAAGGATTGTTAGCGCCATGAAATACATTTTTGATCAATATAATTACAAATACATATCGTACAGTTTATATTGACAAAAAATAAAACTAATTATCAAGTAACAAACTTTTCTTAAGCCGAATTCTCAATGCTAAATACACATTAGGAATGAGTTCAATAAAACGGTTTTTTGTAATACAAGACAGTATTATTTTGTAGTAGCATTTTAACATTGGGGCAGCTATCATCAATGTCGTATCGTAAAATTTTAAGAGCGCCAATCCTGCGCTCCCAAAAGGTTTCACTTAGAGGTTATACAGTCAAATTGTTTACATGATTTGTTAATATAGTCCATCCATGAGATGATCCAGAAAGAAAGTTATCAACCTATAAGTTATAAATTTATATTAAACATATAATGTATATATTGTATAACAGTATTTACTGATAAAGTATAGATTAATGAAGTAGAAATATGGGAGATATTTATAATAAATAATAACGGTGTTACTATATTGTTTATAACCATGCCAAGAAAATATTCAATAGTTAATATACCACAAATTATTTAACATCAACTTCAGAAAAAAGACTTCATGTTTACATTTTTCCAAGTGACACACAAAAGTTACAATATTGGTTGTCATCTATTCCAAATGCGTTGGAAAAAGTAACTTCAATTATGGGTGTGTGTGAAAAACACTGGCCAGCAGGCTGCAAAATGCAAAAGCTTTCTCGATCAAAGTTTGGGGTAAGCATCCTTAAATTTGTTTTTATTAATTGATCTTACAAATTGTAAAAATTATAATTATTTTATGAATTTATTAATATTAGTCATTGTAATACAATAACTAATTTTATTATTATCTTTGTTTTAGATTCCTATTGATCCCCTATCTATTTTTCCTGGATGTACTTCTTCAATGGTGCGCCAAACAGCCCCAACACAACCAAGATCTACAAATATAAATAAAATTTCTTTAACATGAAATGCTATACCTGATGAAATGGATGATTTCAATTAAATTTATTTAGTTAGATTTTATGATGCTGAAATAAAAGAAAGGTAACATTAATAATTTTTTCCTTGTTTTCTGATATTTGTTTTTGATTTAAAGTTTACTTGTTATTAAATCTATTTTAGATATCCTCAATACTTTGCATTCATTGAAAATTCAAAGACTATATTGTTTGATGTTTCTTGATCATGTCTGCCCGAAACAATATTTTCTGTTGAAATTAATTGTCATTCACGTCAAGTTAATATTCATTGTAGGCATACAAAAGTTAACTGCTATGACCTGCTCAGTTTATCTCATAGTCTTACACGGTGATCACAGCTTGAAGCTACTGTCAAAAGAGTTTGTACCTCTGGTCCTGAAATAAGAGATGAGGTATTAAGTTTGATTAGGCAAATTGAAAATACATACAGTGACGCTTTTGAAGAAATTTCTTTCCTCATTGAACAAATATGCCTAGCCACTTATTCTCCAAATGAACTTCGCTTTTCTACTTTATGAATATGTTGTGCACTTGAACTGTATTTGTCCTCCAGATGTTGTTATTTACATTTAAGAAATCTGCTTTGTTTGCCCAGTCCAAAGACTCTCGTTTCAAAATTAGTGAGAGTTAGAGAAGTTGGAAATAAAAAAGAGTGCAATAATTCGATCAAAGTTGTTTTTGAAAATTTCAATAGTTTTGAAAAGTGTTGCTGTCCTCTCTTTGATCAGATGCATATTAAACCAAGTGTTAGTTTCAGAGGAGGACACCTCATTGGATATAGTGAGGACAATCCCACTAAAATTGCAAAAACATTATTAGTCTTTATGATTAAACCTATGTTTGGTAAACCTTCTTTTGTTTGTAGAATTGTACCAATATTCAAACTGTCAGTACACTTTCTTCATGATTTGATCATAAACATAAATAAACAAATAATTGATGAAGGAGGAGAATTATTGTGTCTCTTATCAGATAACCATCCCATAAAGTGAAGTGTTTACCAAAGTTTTGTTGTTAATAAGAGTTTTCCATGGCAAGGTGTTATAGAAATAGAAAAATCAGTTATTTTGCTACATGGCCAAGTTCACTTGTTTAAAAGTATAAGAAATAATTGGTTTACGGAAGAAGAAAAAACAATTACTTTGAAAATTAATGATCAACCTTTCTTTGGTGATTGGTCTCATATTGTTCAATTATATAACAGACAGAAATTGTATTTGCCAAAACTACAAAGCTTTCACGCAAGTCAGTGTACCCAAGTTTGATTGATAGACAAAATATTGCAAATATGGTTGCTGTATTTAATGAATAAAGCGTTGCAGCATTGAGATTAGCTAATTTTGAGAGCACTGCCTGTTTTTTGGCACCAATTGCTTCATTATAGAACATGCTAAATGTAAATGCTAAATGAGGAAAGGTTGTGATGTTTTACTTAACGATACCAATAGGTCTTCTTTCCAGACACTCAACGACTTTAGATTTAAAGAAATTTTTGTATTTGCTGATGCAACTTCTAAGATGTCAGAAGGAAAGGGATTTAAGCAATATTTTTACACCAGAAACCAAACTTTAGTTAACACCCTACAAGAATTAATAAAAAAACTTCTTTCAGAAGATCACCGATATGTTCTTCCTGGTATTTTTCAATCGTCTTAAAAGTGAATTCGGCATCTACAGGTAAAATTATTTTTGTGTTACTTACAGTTAAGAAAATATTTTAGATTTAAAATCTAAAAAACAAATATTTCTCTCATTTTTTTATTTAAAAGTTTTCATATTTAACATACATAAGTTTAACAATGCGTTTTTATTTGACAATTGCCTGTTTTAACTATAATTTAATACTAGGTTCAACTCAATTTATTTGGTTGTATCTTTTTGTAAATTTTTTGCTTATCTATATATATTATAGACAACTAAGCCGTGGAAATTATTTTATCTCAGCAGAACAAGTATTGAACAGTTTGCACCTTCAGCGTTAAAAATATTCAGCAAACTAGTTTCTTTAGATAAAACTGACATTCATTGCCCACACGTACATTCAGACTGTTGCATAATGGATCTAATGGAAGAGGATATTTATTTAGACGAATGTTTAATTAATGCATACAATGATTCTATTAACGATCAGGAGAATGCTGCCTTTTTTTATATGGTTGGTTATGTACAGCACAAGATCGATCCGCATCGTGTAGTTGATGCAACATCACAGTCAGCTAGTTCTGAGTTTATAGATTATGTTTCACATGGTAATATGCGTCATCCTGGTGATACTCATTTCGATTTTATTTGTTTTTGTTATTTACTGTATAACAGCTTTCCAAAGTCTGAAAAACGTTTTCAATGTGTTGTTTATTTAAAGGAATTATTTTTTGTCTTGCATTCAACATTACCATTTGATTTAGAAACAGACAGTATAGATATTACAAAAGTTATCTCAATAATAACTAACTGTTTTTGAAAGGTGTTACGACCCTTGTTGATTCATCTGATATTGTTTCATTAAACATTGAGGTCAGGAAAAAAAATAAACTCAATACTTAGTGGTCTGATCTTTTAGTTTTTGTTGGTGATCTAATTAATAAAGTTTTGAAATGTATTTATGCTTTTACATTTATTTGATTTAAAATTTATTTATAATTATATATTTATTATGATATGAATATAATATAGTATGATAAATACTATATTATAATTAATTCATTAACTGTGTCTTTAAAAATGATTATTTACAGATAATTCAAAGTTATTTACAGTTTCTTTGTAAAAAGTTGTTTTATTTTCAACACTTCATCAAGACAATTTAATTTTTGTTTGAAAATAGTGATAAATAATTGAGCCAAAAATTTTTTTATTATATTTCTATTGATATTTTTTTATCGGCCTTGTCGTCAAACTACATTAAATAAGAGTTTCGCGTCCCGTTGTTTTAGTAGTTCCTATTTTAAAAAGTGTCAATTGTTTTTTTTGAAAACTGTTACACTTGTTCTACGATAAGTTAATCCTTGAGTACCAAGGTACAATACAAAAGGGAGGAGTTAAAGTTGAAGTTTTTGTTTTAAACTTTGTTTTTGAATGTTTTAGACTTAGTACTGTATTTGTACTCAATTTATTCTTTCAAGAAAAGGCTAAATCTGAAATAAAAACGGTAAGTTACACGTATTTGTACTGGTTCTTGGTTGTATTTTAAAGCTCTCCTGTAAAGAAAAAGATACAGCTTAAACTGGTTCATTTTGAATACCTTTTGAATCCTTTTGAGGCTGTGAAACCTTTTGAGGCTGTGAATTTTCTTCTAACTGAAACCTTTTGAGGCTGTGAAATTTCTCCTAACGTCTTCTGCTCCTAGAGTACAAGTTGTTTTATTTTCTGTTTGTTATGATTTATAAAAAAGGTTAAAATTCAACCCAATATCAAGATAAGAATGTTATCAAAATAGAACTCAATGGTCATTAAGTCTTAAATAACGTTAATCTATTATCTATCTAAATTATTATTATTTTGTATTTATTAACTAACTTGATACTAATAAATGCACTCTTTTATCAAATTTTACCTGCAATTGATGCTGATTATCGATTAGATCAGTTTAATGTCTTTGCTTGTTTTTTGTCCTCTCTCTCTCCACATATGGCTTGCGTTTTCTATAAAAAAAAACTCGAAAGTTTCTTTTTTGCCGCCGTGATGACTAACAAACTTATTTTAAATAATTAACTAACTACTACTTTTTGCTGTAATTATTTTTTCATTGAAGTGCTAAGGAAGTATAGAAAAGGTCGGTGTGGAATAGATTTATCAAGACCCAAAATTTACTGGTCCCGAGAGCTAGTGAATATAAATACAAGTAAATGCATTTATACAGATATAACCATAAACATTTCTAGCTATTGTGTACATGAAAAACTTCGAGAAGTGTACAAGTTTTAAAAATAAGAGATAACTTCAGTAATATTGAGATCAAATAACTCTTGTTTAACAACGCATTTAAAATGTTGAATCGAGTTTATCGTCTTAATATCATGTGTGAGAAATGAGTTCTACAACTGTGGTCCTCTTCTAGATGTTGAGAATTTTTTGGCGCTCTGGCTTTTGCGGAAGAAAGACGTGTTATTTAATAGCGAAAAGTTTTTACATGAAAAAAACGGATATTACGATGAAAAACATCGAAAAAATGATTTCTAGTAAGCTTGAAGAACATAAAAAAAGTATTCTCAAAGAAACGGAACGCTTATTAAGAGACCAGGAAAAATCATTTACCTCAATAATCAGTGCAAATCTCAAAATTATCACAGATAGATTAGACATGCTAGAGAATGACATTAATAACAACAAATGTAAAATATCAAATATAGAAAAAGACCTACGTGACATTAAAGACAGCCTAAATTTTAAAAAAAATAACATCTCCGAAAAATCACAAATAAAGAAATACTACGACAAAGAAATCAATTCATTATATAAAAAATCCATAGATCTAGAAAATCGATCGAGAAGAAACAACTTAAGAATAGATGGAATACAAGAAACACTAGGCGAAAGTTGGGAAGACTGCGAAAAAGCTGTTAAAGAAATTTTCAAAACAAAACTGAAAATACAAAGCGAAGTAGTGGTTAAACGAGCTCATCGTATCGGACAATTTAAAGACAACAAACCAAGAGCATTAGTTATAAAACTTTTAAACTTCCAAGACAAAAACAAAATTCTCAATGCTGTAAAGTATCTTAAAGGAACTGGCCTATACATAAATGAAGACTTCGCTCAAGAAACAATATATCATCGAAGAAAGCTCTGGGAAGAAGTTAAAAAACTAAGAAGCGAAAGTAAATACGCCATTTTAAAATACGATAAAATATTTACATGAGATTTTAAAAAATAGCGCAACACTTTTGTTTTACTGAGTAAACGCGTTCTAAATTTTACATTCTAAAATAATGGCAATAAAAAATAAAACAATAGATTTTGAAACGATGCGCTTTAATGTCTTTGAAACCGCGAATAATATACTCAATGACGCTGAAACGCAAATTTTTCAAATGTATACTTTCAAAACTGAACTTGAAGCTTATAAAAATAATTTTACGGTAATTCACATAAATATAAGAAGCATAAATAAAAATTTTTGACAAACTTAAACATTTCCTAACTGATTGCAATTATTCATTCAGTATGATTTGCCTAACAGAAACTTGGTGTTCTGATGAATCAATCCAAAATAACTCTAACTTTCAAATTCCAAATTATAAATTATTATCTTCTGAAAGGAAAGCATACAAAAAAGGAGGAGGGATTGCAACTTATGTTCGGAATGATCAAGTGATAAAAGTGAGAAAAGATCACTCCATTTCTAACCCCGATAGTGAGGTCTTTACAATAGAGATCATCAACTCCAAATTTAAAACTATTATAGTCTCTACCTGTTATAGGCCACCTAAAGGTAATATTAAAAAATGTTCTAATTATCTAGAAGAAATTTTTCTTAAAATCAATAAAGAGCAAAAAAAATTGTTCTGTATCGGGGACTTAAACATAGATTGTTTAAAATGCAAAGAGTGTCCGATCACTAAATTATTTTTTGATAACATGTTTCAAGATTGTATTTTACCAATTATTAATAAACCCACACAGGTAACCTCGAAAACTATTTCTGCTATAGATAACATACTAACAAACTCATTTCTAGATACCTCCTTAAAAGCAGGAATAATAAAAATTGATATAACAGATCATTTTCCAATTTACTTTACAATAAAACATGATACAAAAATAAATAACAACTCGTAAAAAAAAATTTATAAAAGAAAAATAAATAAAAATTCTATTAAATGTTTTAAAGACGCACTATCGGCAGTAGATTGGGTTACAGTATATCAAGAATGTAACCTTGGGAACACAAACTCTGCATATAATACTTTCACAGATATTTTTCTAAAATACTATAATAATCATTTTCCAATCAAAGAAAAAGAAATAAAAGTAAAACATTTGAGCTGCCCATGGATCACCAGCGGAATCAAAAAATCTTCAAAAACTAAACACAGACTATATGTTAAATATTTAAAAAACAGAAATGAAGAAAACCTATCTACTTATAAACAATATAAAAATCTTTTTGAAAAAATCAGAAAACATTCTAAAAAAGTTTATTATTCTAAATTACTTCAAAAAACAAATGGAGATACCAAAAAAACATGGAACATCATGAAAGAAATAATCGGAAAAAAGTATATAAAAACAAACAGCTTATCAGATAGAATTATTATAAATGAAATAGAACACAACAATAAGAACTCTATTGCCGAACAATTCAACAATTTCTTCGCAAATATTGGCCCTATCATGGCGTCTAAAATTCAAACCGCAAATAACTCCTTTGAAAATTATTTTACTGATCTAAATAGTGAACTAACTTTCAACGGATTAAGCTATGAAGAACTCGAAAATGCAAAAAACTCTTTAAAAATCAACAAAGCACCAGGAATTGATGAAATTTGTAGCAATATTGTAATAAGTATCTTTCCGATAATAAAGAAACCCCTCTTCGAAATATTTAATCTTCAATTACAACAGGAACCGTTCCAGAGAAATTGAAAATTGCAAAAATTGTACCAATATATAAAACTGGAGAACCATATTTACTAAACAATTATAGACCAATCTCAATTCCTCCTGTATTCTCAAAACTCCTTGAACGAATAATTTGCAATCGTAGATCTTGTAAATAGCATCAACTACTCATTTGTTAATAAAGAATTTGTTTTAGGAATCTTTATAGATTTATCGAAAGCATTCGATACTGTTGATCATGCTATCCTGCTCAAAAAATTGGAAAAATATGGCGTAAAAAATGTTGCATAACTCTGGTTTAAAATTTTTTTGCTAAACAGACAGCAATGTGTTAATACTGATGAAAATATCTGTTCAAAATTGCTTAAGATTAAATGTGGCGTTCCCCAAGGTTCCATTCTAGCTCCCTTATTGTTCTTAATATACATTAACGATCTTCCGAAAGTCTGAAACAAACTTGATGTAATAATGTTTGCAGATGATACTAATTTATTTTATTCATCTCAGTCTATTAAAGAACTCTTTGAAACAACGAATATCGAACTTGAAAAACTTAATATCTAGCTAAAATCTAATAAATTATCTTTAAACACAGAAAAAACCAATTACATTTTATTCCATCCCAATCAAAAAAGAAAAAAAATACCTAATATATTACCATTGCTAAAAATAGAAAACAAAAATATTGAAAGAACCTCAATAACAAAATTTCTAGGTTTACTAATTGACGAAAATGTTTCATGGAAAGCACACATTGACTATTTAAATACTAAAATAACCAAAAACATTGGCGTACTATACAAAGCTAGACCAATGTTATCCCAAGAAAATCTAAAACATCTTTATTTCTCATTTATACAGACCTATTATACATATGGTAATATAGCATGGGCAAGTACCAATAAATCCAATTTGAAATCACTTTATCGACGTCAAAAACATGCCGTTAGAATTGTCTATAAAAAAGACAAATTCACTCATGTTGAACCTTTGTAAAAACTCCTTAATGCACTAAACGTCTATAGAACAAACATTTATCAAAACTTATTGTTTATGCTGAAATATAAACTCGGGCTTGTCCCATCTCATTTCTCAAATGATTTCTTTAAAAGCAATAGAAATAGATATGACACTCGAGAAGTAGGAAACTTTAATAAACCGTTTAGAAAAACAAAACTATCGCATTTCACAATTTCATATCGCGGTCCCTATCTCTATAATAAACTGATATCCAGAAATGCCATAATTACAAAATTAGATAACCTAAATTGTTTGAAAATCTTACTAAAAAAATTCGTTTTAAATATAAACAATTATATGAACTTGCACTAAACTAATACTGAAACTAGAGCCAAAATTAACGTTGAAACGAAAATCCCAAAAAACTTCAATAACAAATATTAATATAAAAAATATATAAATCAAAAATAATTTTATTTATGCCTAATCATATATTTATGTGTACAAAATCTAGCATTTATCAATTATTTATTATCTTACATTTTATTATATGTGAATCCAATATAAAATGAACTACCATTATATTTTGTGAAACTAGAAACATGTAAAAACAAAAATACAAAATATATTACTAGTACAAGCGGTTTCTTGATGACAAGACCATCTGGTCTTCTGCAAGTTTCCCGCGTTCTTTTAATAATAATAATACCCTGCAGTTATATTTTTTGTATTCTTTTTTTTTTTTTTTTTTTTTTTTTTAATATTTTGCCGTTAAAAAATATTACAATAACCAATTATATTTTACAATTTTTACATTAGTAACGACAGGACTTCTAGAAGATCATGTGGATCTTGTCATGAAGCCCTTTATAATAGATGGTTAATTTTTGATAAAAATACAATGTCTTAAGTGAAATAATAATAATAATACAACTTTATGCAAAAACATGTAAAAACCAAGATAAAATTTTAAAAAGCCAAGATTAAAAAATAAATAAAATATACAAAATAGAACAACAACGAATAAACAAACAAACAAAACAAAAAAACAATTAAAAGTAAATCAAAATATTTTCAATTAAAAATATAATTCTTTTAAGTTTTTGTTTGAATGAGGCAAAAGTCAGTTGGGTAGAAAAATCAAAATTTGGTAAGACTATTTTGTTCCAGAGATAAGGACCTCGATAAGAAACAAAAAACTGGTCTTTGCTTTTATGGCAAAAAGGGGCAATAAGATTGTTATTAATTCGAAGATTATATTTGTTTTTAGGTTTCATACAATAAAGATTTTGTAATACGTTTTGCAACAAATTTTCTCTACATTTAAACATGAAACATAAAATGTTAAAGACATTTTGTTGATATACATTTAAAATATTCATTTCTTTAAAAAGTTGTTTCGTATGAAAAAACCGATTTTTAAAATTTATTGCGCGAGCTGCGTGTTTCTGATGAAGGTAAAGAGATTTTAGTTTTGTTCTATGAGTGCTTCCCCATATAATATTCGCGTAGTTTATATGACAATGTAAAAATGAATAATATAATTGTGTTAACTGGTGTTTACATAATACATTTCTTGCTTTATAGAGAATTCCAATGCATTTAGCGATTTTATTGGAGGTATTATCAATATGATTTCTCCAAGATAGATTCTCATCAATATATACTCCAAGAAACTTAGTAACTTTTTCTCTTTTTATTATTATATTATCAATTAAAAGGTCTGGCATGATATGAGGCAGTTTCTGTTTTTTTGAAGATGGATAAAAAAGTGTCCATTTAGTTTTTTCTATAATTAGAGACAATCTATTTTGTTTAAACCAAACAGATACTTTTTTTAATTCATTTGTCATATTAGTAAAAAGCATATTAATATCTTTATGAGACAAAAACAAGTTAGTGTCATCTGCAAAATTTATTGTTGTTAAGTTTGATGATTTATGAAGATCATTTATGTATATTAAAAAAATAAGTGGACCAAGTATGGATCCTTGTGGAACACCACATGTTATATTCATTAATAGATGAGATATAGAATCTTTATTGTAAACAATTCTGTAAAGTTATTGTAAAATTCTGTAAAGTTGTGAGATTTTATTTTTTCTCTTACCATCATATATTTTATAAACATTGTAAATTTGTATCAGTTATATAGATAGAATCACAACATTGTAAAGATAGAATAACAAAAAAAAAAAAAATTTGGATTGTCTCAAAGACATTTTTTAAATCTATTAGTTCTGCATACAATGTTTTGTTTCGTATTTGTGATAAATAAGTAGGAAGTAGTAGTAGTAGTAGTAGTAGTAGTAGTAGTAGTAGTAGTAGTAGTAGTAGTAGTAGTAGTAGTAGTAGTAGTAGTAGATGCTGTAGCCGCCCGAAGACGACGAGTGTGTGTATTAATAACACACTTAGACAGCCGTGTCAGTATTAATTTTATTTAAAAGGAGCCAATTGTCTAATTGTGCTTTAAAACTGTTTACTGATTTTGCATTAACTACATCTTTAGGTAGTTTATTCCATGGTTTTGTTATTCTGTTAGTAAAGAATGAGTGTCTTAAGTTGCACTTTGTTTTTTCGCGTTCAAACCTGACACCGTTTCCTCTAGATAATTGAAAATCATTAGGCTTGAAACCGTTTAAAAAGTCCACATTTTCAATCTTATTTAATAACTTATAAGTCTGGATCAAATCTCCACGAAGTCTGCGTTCACATAATGGGCTGAGGCCAAGAATCTCCAGTCTTTCCTCGTATTTCATTTTTGCCAGAGTCGGATTGAGTCTCGTAGCCCTGTGTTGAACTTTCTCGAGCAGTTCTATTTCTCCTTTAGGCTGAGGGGACCACACTGGAACCGCGAATTCAATTATTGGGCGAACAAACGTCACGTATAAGACTTTAAGAGTCTGCACATCCAGTTTCACAAATGTGTTTTTAGTCATTCCCAGCATTTTATTTGCCTTCGAGCTGCAAGATATAATTTGCTGTCTCGAGTTCATGTTTGCTGAGAATAATTAGCCTAGATCTTTTTGAATAGTAGTTTGTCCTAGGACAACATTATCCATAGAATAATCGTGTTTTGGATTGTTACTTCCATAATGTATTATTTCGCATTTTTCTTTATTGAATTTCACTAACCATTCTTTAGACCAGTCCCAAGCACTGTTTATATCTCGTTAAAGACTGTTTATTTTCTCTATTGAGTTCACATCGATCATTATTTTGGTGTCATCTGCATAGAGCTTGGCTACATTTTGTGTTCTATTCGGCAGGTCATTTATGAACAAAACAAACAATATCGGGCCAATTACCGATCCCTGCGGAACTCCGCTGTAGATATCGCGCCAGCTCGAAACAGTGTCACCGTTGACTACGCGTTGCTTTCTATCTTTTAAAAATTCCTCTAACCACTTTAGCAGCTTTCCTGTAATTCCATACGCTTTTAATTTTAAAACGAGTCTTTTGTGCGGCACTGTGTCGAAAGCTTTCGCAAAGTCTAAATAAACCACATCTACCGGACGATTCAGTGCGATATTTTCTGTTAAATAATCCACAGTTTTCATGAGATTTGTCGTGCATGATCTAAATTTAACAAATCCATGTTGACACTTCGATAAAAATTTATTGTTCGTAAAATGTGCCAAAAGTGAGTCTTTTATTATGCTCTCCAGAATTTTACACGGCACAGAAGTCAGTGATACTGGTCGATAATTATTCGCTTCTAGCTTACTGCCGTTGTTCTTAAAGATTAAGGTAATGTTCGCAAATTTCCATTGCTTAGGTAGTTCGCTCTTATCAATCGAAGACATAAATATCAATGTGATTGGTATTGCTAGTCCTTCAGCGCAATTTTTTAAAATGATAGTACTCAATTGATCAACTCCACATGATTTCTCAATGAATAATTTGCTTAATCTTGTTACTACGTCACTGTAATTAATTGCACTCTCGTCAAAATCTAAATATTTACCCTCACATCTCGATCCGAATTCTGGTAATACTTGGTCGCCCTCTCTAGTGAAAGAGTTTTGAAAATTTTCGTTTAAAATGTCAACAATCTCACTAGTCGTATTTGTAACATTTCCTTCAACGTTTTTTATCGCTTTAATTGAGCTCTTTACATTTTGTTGATCGTTCACATATTTAAATAGTATCTTCTTGTTTCTAATCGATTTGTAGACCAGTTCGCGTTCTTTTTTTTTCCTGGCTTTTCTCGTTTCAATTTTAACTGTTTTACACAATGCTTTGTATTCGTTTACCATATTTTTGTTTTTCCAATTTGTGCAACAGTTTAAATGTCTCATTCGTATTTTGTTCTTCACAAGTTCTTTTAGTTCATTGTCAATCCAAAAATTTCTTTTACGAGTCCTGTTTTTCGAGTTGTGACACGGTATATATTTTTGACAAGCTTCGTTAACATAAAAAATGAGCGTGTCGTACATCTCCTGGACATTAATTGCATCAAAAATGTTTACCCAGTCTGTATTTGTAAAAAATTTGTTCATTCCTGCGAAGTCAGCTTTTTTTTAAATATATTTCCGATTGCTAGCAACAGTTTTTGTCTCATGGTGATTGAGTGCATATTTAAAGCAAATTACAAGATGTCCTTTGCTTATATTCCCTAATACCGCATTTGTCTCAACTTGAAACAATCTTTGTTCGTTTACTGTGAACAGTAAATCCAATGTATTCTCGTTAAGGCCACGCGGTTAACCGAACCGAACCGTTCTTTCGGTTACAACCGAACTAAGAAAACCGAATCGAACCGAACCGATAAAAATATTTTAAATAATCAACCGAACTGAACCGAAACCGAAAAAAGCTGAAAAACCTATATAAAAATTTTAAAAATTATAAAACTTAATTTTATATTTTTTTAATAAACTTTATTTATGAAAGTTTAGTATTATTAAACCACAGAAAAAAAATAAGTCAAAAAAATGAGATTGTAAACATAACTCCAAAATAGTCGTAAACGGTTGCCGCAAAACTATATCAAATGCTGCGGACCAAGAAGAATATTGGCTATTAACAGTTTTTGATACCATTGTACTGTAACATGTGAGTAAATTGAACTTTTTTTCTAAACTGTTGTAATTTTTTATTTTACTTAAAAATTAAAATATATTGTATAATATTTTTATTATAAGAACGTTGCTTTTTAATTTAGATAAATAATAAAACAAATAAGTTTTACTGTTTAACATATATTTATTTTTCATAATAGCTTGACAAACATACAAACAATTGTAATCTTTAAATTTGAATAAGCCTTCAATTAAATTTATTTGTGAATATACTTTAAATATAATTTGTGATTTACTTTGTCTTTAATCTAACTTTAACAATTTCTAATCTTATACTACTTGTTATCAACTTAGTTATCTGTTACTTGACCAAAACAAATATGAATATATGTTTATTTTATTTTATTTTTTTTTAGTCCGGTCATACAAGCAATTTATACTTTATTGAAATTGAAGATGCCGAAAGAAAGTGGTATTTGGCAATTCTTTGAAAAGCTGAATAAATTTGAAGCTAAATGTAAAATTTGCTTTAAATCTTACAGAATAAACTGTGGCAGTACTTCAACAATAACCAGCCATGTTAAAACCAAACATGAAACATCTTGGAAGGAACATCTTTTAAAAACCATAGAGGCACCTAATAAACGAAAGCTTGATATAAAAAAAGACGACAAAACAACAACAATTGAAAGTAGTATATTAAAAATCAAAAATATGGGTTAAATGATCCAAAGCAATTAAAGTTTGACTTAAATTTAACAAAGTTTGTCTGCACTCTAGGTCTACCTTTTGAAGTTTTGGATAATAAAAGAGCTCAAGAATTAATCGATGAAGTAAATAATAAATTTATTGTCAAATCTGCATCAACATTTAGACGTCATAAACTTCCAATGTTGTATGACAAAGTTAAGGAAGGGTTACAACTAGAATTTGTCAAAGATTTTCCAAATGTGACTGGAGTTAGTTTTACAACAGATCTCTGGACAAGTTGAAACAATGATTCCTTCATGAGTCTTACAATTCACTACATTAATTCAGATTTTAATTTATTGAGTTTTCTCATTGCTTGCACACCATTTACTGGTAGACACACTGAGGTAGCAATCGCAGTAAACCTGGATACTTTTATTGCTGATTTGAACTTAAATGAAGAAGTGCACAGAGCCTGCGTTAATGACAATGGCAGCAACATTGTTTTAGCTGCTAAAGAAAGTGATGAAATTAACTTAGAGTTGCGCTGCAACGATCACACAATCCAGCTAGTTATTCTTAAAGCAATTAAAAATTCAATTGAACTTTCAAAAGCAATTAAAAACTGCACAGCATCACACGCACATAGAAGTTATCTCTCTACTGCTAAGCTTCAAGGTGCATGCGAAGAACTTGGAATTAAGGCCAAGAAATTGATTGTTCCGTGTACAACACGATGGAATTCTGAGAACATGTGCATAAAGTCAGTCCTTTAACTCAAAGAAACAATCAAAACACTTGCAAAATCAAATGAAGAATTTGAAAGGTCATGCCCCTCAGATGATCAATGGAAGACATTAGAATACAGCATGCCGTTTCTTGAAAAAATTTACAACATTTCAGTAGGTTTATCAGCTGATAAAAGACCAACAATCCAAGATGTAATACCTGAATTATATTCCTTGCACCAAGAACTACTTGCCCAGCAAAATCACAAAGACAAAGCCACAAGAATTTTTATAAAAATGCTGACGAGTGAACTTCAGGAAAGATATCCTCTCAATGGTGCTGAGCAGCTGATTAATTGTTATGCTAATTTTTTAGATCCACGTTACAAAGGCCTGCATTTAATCGAATATAAAAAAATTGATGATATAAAAGAAGCATTATTGACGCAGGAAAAAGCAAAAAAAAAAGAAAAACTTCCAATCACAAGTAGTAAAATAGACAATGAAAGCAATCCAAATACTAAAGTTAATCACCACGAGTTGCTTAAAAAAAAGACTAAAACAAGATATTTCAGCACGCAGCGCTTCGACGACAACTAAATTGAGTTTAGAAATTGAGCATTATTTAGGAGCCGAAACAGCAGACGAAAAAACAAATGTTTTAGAATGGTAGAAAATAATGAAGTTACAGTACCCAATTCTATCTGATTATGCACGAAAATACCTATGTATAACAGCAACTTCTGCAACATCAGAGAGTGTTTTTTCAACTGCCGGTAATGTCGTAACCGCCAGAAGAACCACATTGGCCATTGAAAATGTCGAGAAAATTGTTTACATAAAAGAAAACATTAAAAAAATAAAAATTAATTTATAATTGGGTATTTTTAAAAAAATTATATTTTTAAGTTGTAAAATATATATATAAATAATTATCTTTAAAACCATATTTTGTTTTTAATCGAACCGAACCGAATTTTGTTTTAAACCGAACCGGTAAAAAACCGAACCGATGGGTTTAAGTTTAAAATCGAATCGAAAAAAACCGAACCGAAAAAAACCTTAACCGCGTGGCCTTAATTCTCGTACGCTGATTCGTTTAGTTGAAAAGTAGGTATCGCGACGTGCTAAATTAGAAATTCGTCGTTTATTATTTCCGAGAAATGATGTTCTATCGAGTGGTCACTGGAATTTATTGCATGAACTGCTCGATCTGACCATTCAATTTTCGGAAAATTAAAGTCACCCTTTATTAAAAGATCTATAAAACCCCGTTTGTCCACATATTCTCTTGCAGTTCTGAAAACATTTCTAAACAGTTCCATATCTACCACATCGTATGGTCGGTATATGCATCCTACCAAATATTTGTCGTTCCCGAAAACTAATACAGTCCAGATTTGTTCTAAGTCAGTCGTCAATAGCCATTTTTCATTTACTTCATAAGACGTTATTTCGCTATTCACGTAAATACAAACTCCTCCGCCCACGCGGCCATCTTTTCTGTCGCTACGATATAAGCAAAAATTTTCCACACACGTAATTGAAGTTTCACTAAACCATGTTTCCGTTACTCCGATTATGTTTGGTTCATTTAGGTGACACAATACTTTAAATTCCTCAAACTTGTTGTTTAGTGAAGTAGCGTTCAAATATATACAGGATAAATACAATAAATTTTCGCTTTTTTTCGCTTTCATTTTCTTTTCTCTATTGTCGTTTTTTAAATCGCACAATCTCGTTTCCACGAATCGCATATCGAAAGGGCGAGTTGGCGTCAAGCTTCGAATTTAAGTCGTTTCGTTTCTTCATCAACTCAAAGTCCTGTAGTCTCTCGGCCTCTGTCAAGTCTGGGCATACATAGACTTCTTTAAAATCTTGCTTTTCTCTTAGCTTTTTTGACGCGAGTAAGAGAGGATTTCTTTCGCCTTCGGATAACTCGAGTAGAATCGGGCCTGGTTTGGCAGCGTTTTTTGATTTGAATCTCCTTAAATGATTCGGTTTAACATTTTCTTTTCCTATTGTTTTTAGTAAGTATTCAACTGCTTTCTTGTCTTCTTCAATTTTATCTTTGCTCTCAGTTTTGCTCGACTCTTTAATTCCATATATAATGACGTTCTTTTCGCGTTTCTTTCGCTCCTCCTGCTCATTAATTGCTGCGATTAACCACAACTAGTTGTTCTTTCGGTTTTTTTGCGTTTCGCGACAATTCCGACAAGTAATTATGAAATATTTTTGAAACCAAAATATTTATTAATTTAAACATAAACTGAAGGATGTTATAGATGTTTTGTTCATAAATATTGGGAACTCTCAGTTATTTCATTATTTGTTTAATACTAGTAAAGTCATTTGTTCATATGCGACATGTTTGCTTTTGCAGTAGCTAACATAGCAATGAGCAAATGCAAAGTGTAAACTTTTTAGACATACTTTATTAAAAACATTCTTAGTTTTATGCATAGTTCCAATGCTTTTAGATATTTTATTTTCTAAAAACTTGATGTGCTTTTTCCAGCTAATATGCTTATCTAGTTTTTCTATTTTGTTTTGCCAACTAAAATATCTGGAAGTTTTAATCGTAAAGCGTCTGACTCGATGTTCATGGAAAGTTTGTTGACCTTCAACCCAATTGCTTAACTCTTCAAGCTCCTGATTCACTGTGTTAAAAATTGTATTAATATTTGAGTAGGTGTAAAAAGGTTGGGTGTGATCTGCAAAAAAAATAAAGTTCAGTATACGAGAAGATATTAAGGGGGAACACTCCTCAAAAATTTTTTTTCTAAAATATAGCATTACAAAAGTTGTTATATGTTTCAAATAGGAGGACATAAAATGTTAGAAAGATTTATCACAAATAATGGCACCCCGTTGCCATGGCAACCTGGTAACTAGGGAAAAAAGTGAAATTAGTTCCCTCGCCCTGGCAAAGATTGGAGCTGATTAGAATAATATTTTTAGCTGATTTTTTCAAAACTTATAGAATATTGACAGATCTATGCAATAAGCAGACAGTTTTTTCTAACAACCTTTCTACCAGGTGTTATCCATGTTTGATTGTAGAAATAATTTTTAGCACAAAAATCACATACGTTTTTCAATATTTCTTCTGTTTAAAAAATGTTTTGAAAAAGTTGTCTGTTCATTGTATACATCTTTATTAAAGGAAGCCTTCCTGAAAATTTCATACAAATCGGTCAAGCGGTTTTCAAGATATCTTTGCCGGGAGATTAAAAACCAGCGTTCTGAGAAAAATGCAAATAAAGATAAAATTGGAAAAAAAAATGTTATAAAAACAATAGTAACTCAAAAAATACCATATATAAAAGTATGTTAACTATAGTTTTTAATCATGAAAACCAGCCTCATACATATTTCCTTCTTTCTGATCAAATTTATCAGATTTTTTATGTTTGTGTCCTCTCAAAATTTTCCTACGCTTCTTGATGGTATCTTTGTTTTTATACTCCAACATCCTGATTCTTCTCCGGTTCAAGTAATTGCACTAGAAATGGTATGCTGTCCTGGTATCATAAGTAGTTTTTCAAATAATTAAATACTAGACTTTAATCCTATATTAAAGGCTCCAATAGCATCATAGAGTCCAAACTTTAGCTGTGTAAGCGAAACATACTTTGACTTAGGTATTCTGGACCATATCATTGCATTAAAGCTTTCGTTCTGATTCTGCGTTTTCCCATGAAGTAAACGGTTTAAATAAGAATCTGATGTTAATTCAACATAAATGGGCTTCAATTTAAGAATAATATCAATAGGAAGACCTATTCCTGGTTTATACTCATTTGTACCATTAGCTTTATCTCGATTGTATTTACACCAACTATCTTTACCGACCGGACAATGCGGATAATGATAATTATTTTTCGATGAAGATGCAACATGAAATAAACTTGCTAAGGCTGAGGATCTCATACCTTCAAGGTTGCCACAATTTTGTCTAATAGAAATACCAAAATAATTTTGTAATCTATCAATTGTAGCATTTGTTAAACGGCCTTTACCATTTAAGCCCTTGACTTGTTTTTTTAATTGCCGACAGCGAGATCCAATACGCTTTTGAAAATGTCCAACGCAATCTAATTTAATTACTTCAACATCCTTGTATGTACTTTAAACAGTAGTGTAGCTCTTGCTATCCCCATCACCCAAATATTCTGTGTACCGTAATTTAAATTTCTCAAGAGAGCGATTAAATATATTTACAGCACCAACAGTTTCCATTCCACTAGCAGATCCATCATAGTTTTTGTTACAAACATGTGTTTTTAATTCTGCTTGGTTTTGCTGCTTTGAATTGAGGATATTTCGATTTTCATCGCATATTTTACATTTCCTAGATAAGGCTTCGACATCTAAAACCTTCCCATTTTTTATGGACAATGCTGCCGTAACCCCGTTGTGGGAACTATATCCCCTTTTTTGCCATGTTCCATCGACAGAAACTCCAATATCAACTACCTCATCAGGAGATTTGCCTTCCCTGAGTTCTTGTACAGCTTCATGCATAGTTTCATTAGATACTGTTTGCGCTGCGGTTACTAATTTATGTACAATAACATTGTAGCTTTTATTACATATTCCTCTTGGCATATTCATAAGAGTGGCAAACCGATGTAGACCAGTTTGGCCCTGACCCAGTGTTCTCATAGCATATACCACTCTTTTATTAACATCATATCCTTCTACATTTCTTGATGTGTAAAAGTCTAATTTAAATCCACAAATACAACCTATAGATAATTTTGATGCAAATCCTTTGCAAGACTTTTTATTCTCGATTAAAGACAACAGAGGTTGCAAACATTCTGGACATCCAAGTTTATCAAATACGGAGGCAAGAATTTCCATATCAACAAATCTGTAGCCACTGACACATTTTGAGTGTTTACTCGGTACTATTATTGGTTTTACTTTTCTTTTTGATACACTTGCAAATACACTTTCACTATCAACATTATCAACAGAGTCTGTCATATTTACACCATAACTTTTAACACTATTTACATCAATATTTACACATTTTTCTTGTTTTCTTAAACCATAAAATGTACATTTACGTTTCTTAAGACGTTTCGTTGAAAATTTAACTCTACCACAACTATATTTCGACTTAAAGCTGTCCATTTTTCTTCACTCGTGTGTAAATTAGCAGCTTAAAAGACGACTTACAATGAACAACACATAAAACACTTTTCTAAATATGTGGTTTTGAATCATGGCTTTAGAGATAGTAGAAAGTATTTATGATGAAACTGCAAAAAAAAACGGCATAAAGAGGGGACAATATGCATTTTATTGATAATTTTCTTGTAACTAGGGGCGTTGCTAGGTGAGAATTGCAAACAGGTAGTCATACAAAAATGTCATTTATTTTACAAATAAAAGTTAATTTTGAATAATTTTTTCACCATTTAATTTTATAATAAATTTACTTTTAGAATAGCTAAAAAATAAAAAAAAACGTTTTTTTTGAGGAGTGTTCCCCCTTAATATGTCGTTATTAAAAATAAGAAAAAACAAAGGACCTTGAATGGATTCCTGGGGAACGTCACAAAAATCTAGTGATCCACTGTAGTGAAAGCTTTTGACAAATCGATAAATACTCCAAGTGTATATTAATTTTTGTCAACCCCATTCAAGATTTTGTTAACTAACTTTATTACTGCATGTTCAGTTGAATGGTCTTTTTTAAATCCATATTGGTTATTTAAAAAGATAATGTATTTTTGGAGGAAAAAGTGTGTTGTATACTATGCGCTCTAGATGCACGATTTTGAGATGCATAGAATTATGGAAATAGTCCAATAGTTTGATATAATAAAATTATCTCCACGTTTGAATATCGGAATTAAGCGTGCTAATTTTAAATGTTCAGGAAAAAATCCACTTTTTAACTAGATTTTAAAGATATATAGTAGGGGTTAATCAATAACATCATAAACTTCTTTAACCACCTGAGAGCTAATGTAATCAAGACCCGGACTCTTTTTTGATTGTATTATTTTAAATGCATTTTGAAAGGCATTACTTCTTCTATAACATCCAAAAAAAATTTATTTTTACCAATATTATTTTGTGAAAAGATTTCAATTAATATTTTTTTTCTTGCTTTGAAAATGCTTTTCCATATGCATAACTGAACTCATAGTTAAAATGTTTACAGGCTTTCTTGCGTCTTTGTTGTTAATAAGTTGTTCCCAGTTTCTTAGCGATAAGTGACCGCGGAAAATTTTAATACTATTATTATTTATTTTCCTTTTTTTTATATATATTATTTTGTTTGATATCCTGTCAGATTTTTCTTTGCATATTGAATTAGAAGTAAAAAAGATTTGGAAATGATCACTTACATCGGTTTTTATTATCCCACTTTGAGTGCTATATTTCGAAAATTTATTAGTAAAGATATCTTTGAGTGTTTCAGTTTGATGAGTAACACAAGCCAGTTCGTTAATTAATGGTCATATACTATGTTGATAAAGAATATTTATAAAGCGTTTAATTTTATTATCAGTTTTTATGTCTAAAAGGTTTATATTAAAGTCCCCCATTAAGTATAGTTATTTATTTCTTACAGTTTTAAAATACTACTCTAAATATTTTTCAAATAATTTTATATTATCAGTAGGTGGTCTATATAAAGTCTATATATAACAGTTAAAAAAACTTTTTGTACGTTTTTCTTATTACTAATCAGTTCTAAAGTTAATGTATAATAAAGTTAATTCTGCACTACGATGGCTAAGATTTCCTGCTTTTTTAAATTGCAGTGCATTGTGAATAAAAAAACTTATTCCTTCGCCAATTCTTTTGCGATTGATGAATTGTATTGAACCCTGTCAATTGAAGTTTCGAGTAATTAGAATCTTTCTCTTGACACCAAATTTCTACAAGGCAAATTACCTTAAATTCATAGTTTATGTTTCGCAACATAGATTTAAAATTTTCAAAATTTTTTTTTTCAGATGTTTAAAGTTTATGACTAAAGTTTTAACACCGGTTAAATAACACCGGTTTTTTATTATAAAAGCAAATTTTTATTATTGGTGTATAAATCCAATGTAATCTACATAATTGATATACTGGAATTAGATATGTAAACTAAAAAAGTTTTTTCATAACTTATTAAACAAATTTTTCATAACTTATTAAACAAATATTTAACAATTTGCCATGTAGAAATTAAACAACAAACGAAATGAAAAAACAAATAAAATATCAACAACAAAACAAAAGCTGTCAAAATACTTCAAGTTAGTGTTTTACTTGTTACTGGTGCTTGTTTTTATTGGATTGTTTTGATTATTATAAGTATTTTAAAATGTAAATATTGTTGAAAGATTCTGTCAGTATGCAGTTTATTAATAGACTACATACTGACAGAACCTTTCAACAATATTTACATTTTAAAATACTTATAATAATCAAAACAATCCAATAAAAACAAGCACCACTAACAAGTAAAACACTAACATGAAGTATTTTGACAGCTTTTGTTTTGTTGTTGATATTTTATTTGTTTTTTCATTTCGTTTGTTGTTTAGTTTTTTATTAATTTACTTTTATTATTTTTATTTAATTTATAATTAATATTTTTTATTAATATATTAATAATTGGCAGTAAAAATATTGAAATAAATAAAAAAAAATAATGCATAATAACAAAAATATGCAATAGGCCGGATGAATAAAAAAAATACAATTGCTTTAACTGAGTGTTTTTAGAGTAATTGTTTAGCTTTACATGAATAAAAACTTTAGAAAACTCGTTCAAATTTTTATTCACGAAAAGCTAAGCTATTTACTCCAAAAACGCAGAGTAATTGTTCAGCCTTACGTGAACAAAAGTTTAAAAAAACTTGATCAAGTTTTTATTCACGTAAAGCTGACCAATTACTGAGTAAAAGCTATTGCTTTTTTATTCACCCGGCCTAATATCAAAGTGCTTTTTAAAATTATATATATTTTCACGATATTTGAGTTTTCCACGTTTCTTGTTAGCTTGTTAGGAACAAAAAATCTTTCAACTATTTAGTAATATATAATTGACGCGGTTTTTTCAGAAAAAAAAAGCAATTTTCGGTTTTGAAAAAACTGAACAAAAAAACGGTTAACTGTTGCTGTTTCCTTCGGTTGCCAAGCCCTATTAATGACGTAAATGATGATTGCGTTGAGCCAATATAACTTCAACATTACAGTAACAAGACTCAATATCAATATCCTCAAGAATATTTATATAAGTATTGTTATTTTTATTCAAAAGTAGATTATTTTTTATATCAAAAATCTCAAATGTTTTTTTTTCAATTATTTTATCAGCTATTTTTGATATTGCATTTCTATATCTCTTTTGTGAAAATAAAAATAGATATTTTTAGTTTATTAAATCTTTCTTGTTAGATACTTTTTTGAACTTAATAATTTTATGATACTTATTACGATTTCTTCTCCCCTTCTTTGCTTTGCCTCTATAAACTATTTCTTCCTTATAATTGCTGTCTCTCGAGAATAATCTTCAATCTTTTGGTTATTATTGCTTAATGACATTTGCATGAATTTATGCATTTCTACATTTTATATATTTTATATATAGATTTATATATGTGAATATAAATTATTTAAAGATTATTTGGGCCTTAGTGATAAGATAATCATTATAGCGACGAGATCATCATAACTATGTCTTCTTCTCCTAGCAACTAACTGTGTCTTCTTCTCCCAGCCATTTGTATATTTTACAAACATGAAAACTTTAAATATTACTTACAAGCAAAAAAATTAAAAAAAAAATTAAAATTTCAAACACTTATATTTTAAATACTAAATAAAAATTGAAAAATATTTAAATATTTAAAATAATAATTTTTTGATCTAGTAGATCTTTTTTTTTTCTCATTAAAATTTTAAAAAATGTTATAAATTATTAAAAATTTCATTAAATTTTTTCAAATTTCAACATAATTTTATATGAAAATTTATATTAATGAATTTGAATTTTTTTTACTATTTACGACTCATATTTAATGTATCTTTAAAATTATGTAAAATAATGACTCTTTGTAAATTTTATGTCGTCATTAAATATGAAAGAAACAAAAATATTGTAACCAAATCAACTGTGTCTATGGTGACGTCTATAATTCTGAAATTTTTTGAACATTAATATAATTTTTAGTTTGTAAGGGAAAATGGAAAAAAATGACAAGAACTATTTGGTTTATGGTGACGTCTATAATTCTGAAATTTTTTGAACAATAATATAATTTTTAGTAAGGGAAAATACTTTATAAGGGAAAATGGAAAAAAATGACAAGAACTATTTGTTTTGTAAATTTCCTGATTAACATACAATGTTTACAATTAATGATTCTGCAGTTTGAAGCCAAGGACGAGACCATATAGTTACTTTACAAGTCTTTGCTTCAGATTGCTCTTTTGCGGGGCATTCGTTTGTTGTCATCTTATTTGCATTAATCTCCAAATTTGCGCACACTGAATCAACTACTTTAACATCAACTTCGTAGCGTATCCCAGCAACAACTTGAGAAGTTGCACCAAGAACCTCGTCTCTTACAGTACTGAAGAAAAATATTTTCTGCAAATTTTTAAAATGCAACAAACTTACATATTAGACACATACACTCGCACGCACACAAACCATTCACACACTTATTTATATATAGAATTTCTTTCTTAATTTATATTCGCTGGCAGATTTAAAATTTATTCCAATAATCAGCACTTGCCAACTAATATCATGCAAAATGTACAACTCCTTCTTGAAGATTGAAGGTGGCACTTTACATTTTTATGATTTAAATATACTTTTAAATGTTGCACAACTTATTAACAAAACGCAAACTTACCGGAATTCACCATTTCCATCGTTAAGCTTTCCAATGGCAACATTTAAACCGGTAGAAAACGCACCGTTTTCAGACAAAAGTCCTTTAATTTGATTGTTTGAGAGTTCAACTTTATCTCCAGGTAAACCAAATGATAACCCAATTAGGGCAATGAAAACAAAAACTGAATTCATTTTGAATTTGTACAACTCTTTGTTGTATTAATATTAAGTATCGATATTTATAACCACTAAAAAGAAATTCGTTACCATTTTCAATACGGAAATTAAATTAGAGGTTTGGATAGCAAACTACAAAAGCTGACTAAATCTTTTTATAATTTGTTTATTTGCATTTATTAGCACTGTTAAATAGTTTAAACAGCTCGAAAAAGGGTGTGTTGAAAAGGGCGTTTATTTAAATTAAATGGTATTTATTTTATATTGTTTATAATATAAGTATTGTAAAATAAAATATCAAAAATATTGCAAAGTAAAATTATGGAATATTATAAAAACAAGAAACTTAAATAAAAAACTGAAAAAAAAAAAAAAATTCAATTTTGTCGCTATAACATCTATACTAGTATTACTTTAACTAAAAAAAGTAAATTAAATTCCTTTTTACCTGTTACAAAAAGATTTTTCGTGATTTATAAATTATAAAGATTTTCATACTCATACAAAACCACTATTCATTAAAAAAAATTTTTATAAAATATATCAGCTTTATGTTTTCAGTTTTATTTGTTTTATGTTTAAATGTTAAGGTTTACACATTTAATATACTTTCATAACTTGTATGTTTAACCTCAACGTTTTAACATATAGTTTAACATATATGTGTAACCTCAATGATTAAGCTTAACATTTTTTTATAATCTCTATGCTTAACTTAAATATTTAAAACAATATTTTTTTATGACGTGTTTAACCTCAATGTTTCCTGATTATTTATGAGCACAAAAGAAACTATTTTAAAAATCTTGAACAAAAATAAAAGTAATAACATCTTGAGTAAAAAATATGTTATAAAGAAATTCTTGTAATCGAACAATTTTCGATCTTTGTCATCATATTATTAAAGAAGATTAGACATGACTTTTATATCATATCGGGTTTTTTTTTTGTAAGCAATTAATTAAAAATAATAAATAAAGTAAATAATAAAAATCCAATTAAAATTTTTTTTGACTCCAAATAAACATTTGTTTTTAACTCCATGTAAAAAAAAAATGATACATTCAAACAATTCTTTTTTTTTAATTTCCGTTAAATTTCATACACAAATATGTTAAAATATATAATTTCTCTAATGATGCTAAAACGTTGTAATTAACAAGTATGAGTTTTTTGACAACTATTTCAAAACAATTTTATTTTAATTACCAACTCTGCAATAAAGTTTTTTGTTTTTTATTGCCTTAGTATTTTGTAAAGTTTTTTTTTGCTTTTTGATTTTTGTAAAAGCGCTTTCACTGTCGATTTTCCTATTTCCAAACAGCTTTAGTGCTGTTATTATTACACCTTTAATTTTATGGGATCTTTAAAAAGAAAACTTATTAAAAAATTGGAAAACAATGGCTAACGAGAATATGAAAAATATTTTTAAAATATATTTTGATACTTTAAAATTTTTTAGTTACAAGAAAAACACTTTTTAAAATCTTGGAAAATCAACAATTTAAAAAAAAGTGTAGAATCTGGCGGTGATTATCTGAAAAATATAAAAATTTAAAAGTAGCGATACTTTGAAAGGTATTTAAAAAACGTGCTTTTTCTGCATAATGCACTATGTGTTTTGGGATGGCCAAAATGCAAAAAAAATGTTGTCTCAGATTTTTGAAAACTAAATTCCTACTGCTTTAAAATACTCAGATTAAGGAAAATACCAAATATTTTTACTCAGGGGATAGTAATCCCATCAAAGTCAAAAATCCCATCAAAGTCAAAAATAGTTGCCAAATTTAAGTTTTAAAGAAAAACTATATGTTTTTGTTTTTCTTGCAGTGTTTCGTAAATAATTTTTTTTTTCTGCTAATTTATTTTTATACTCAAGAGAAACAAATTATATACGTCTTAAAATGCTCAAGAGAAAAAAGTTTTTCTTTTTCCATTTTCATGATTTTTTAAGCCAAAAAAAATTTAAATCACAACTTCCTACTTCCTTGAACTCGCAAAAAATACCGTGATTGGGGGTGACTTTGAACAGCGGGGTGAAAATGAACACTAATACTAGTTTTACTAAATGGTGAAGCAGCACATAAAATTTTTTTACTCACTTGCCTTAAATATAGTGTGGAAGATAATTTTCGGCTGCCCTCAAAATTTTCTTCTCCCACCTTTTCTCCATCGCATATAAACATTGCTTTGTGAGTTAAGGCAATTAACTCACTTATCAAGGAATATCTTAAGAACCCCACATCTAAATGTCATTAAAGTTAGTTCGCATCACGTTCATGTACATAATGTTTTAATAAAATAATAATTTAAGGTATAGCTTGCCTGTATCTGGTTATAAGCTCATTTTAAAATGATATTTTTTTAACACGAAGTAAGGCTTTTCTTTGTCAGTTATAGGAATTATGCCTCGAAATTACAAAAGAAAGGAAAATAGTCGAGGTTATAAAACAAAATGGAACTCATCTCTGCCAACCACTAGATGTTGCTGTATTTAGAAGAATAAAGCAGTCGTGGGGGAGTATTCTTTTGAAGTGGAGTGTCGTGGAGGAGTATTCTTTTGAAGAAAGCTGTATCAAAGGAGCAATCGCAAAGGAACACCTACCTACGCTTTTAAATAAATTGAATAACACTTTTGCTGCCAGAAGCTTTGATTAGCGGATTTTGAGCAACAGAGATCTACCCTATGGACAAAACAGAGGTTATAAAACTCCTTTCAAGAAAATATAATGATCCTGGTGGTAAAGACGCCATAATGATTCTTAACGAATCCGTTTTAGATATTTTAAAAAAATTAGGCGCTAATCCACCTGCAAAATGCAAACCACGTGGTCCAAAGGTGGAACCAGGTAAAAGAACTCATTGTATAGAAAAGTCGATGCCATCAAGTTCAACAGAGCTTAACAACAACACAGATAGTCATTGGTACTGTACTTTATGTAACAAAAAGTGGGTAGAGTTAAGCAATGATGTATGGATTCAATGCGACAATTGCAGTAAACCATATTACCTCCAGTGTTGTGGCCTAATTTATGATAAAGATTATTTTCATGAGCTCAATATTGAAAATATTAACTTTCCATGCAGCATGTGTGAACCATTTGAGAAATTGAAGGATAGAGACAGTTGATGTCCTGTTTTATGTAGGATAGCTTTGTAAATAGTGTGATACATGTAGATATATTAAAAAAAAACTAAGTTTTAAAAGTAGTATATTAATTTTTTAAGATGAACTGAATTTAAAAAAAAATAGTTTTATATAAAATAAATTTCCTGTTAACTGTTTGATCTTTAACGGTATTTTCCCCCATTTTATTATTGTAATATAACCTTAATTTAGGATATGAAAACGATATGTAGTGTTCAAAGTCACCCCAAATCGGCTGTTCATTTTCACCCCGTTTCGAAAATATGTATATACTCGTGTAAAACCAGAAAACTAAGGTATTTACTTCATAGTGTTGATCAGGCTTACAACTTTTACAGAAAGCTGAAAAGTATAATGTTCTGTTGCAAAAAAAAAATGGTAGTGATTAGGCAAACAGTTTTCTTCCATGATGCAAAAATGTTCAAAAGGCGTTCTTTGCTTAAAATTAACATTCCATACTTGAAATTAACATAATTAAAAAAAAATAATTAAAAAGTTATAATAAAAAGTTATATATTCTACTAAAATTAAGAACAATGGAATTTACAACTAAAGATATTATTAGTTATTTCAAATATTCAACAAAAGAATAAAGTATAAACAATGCTTTACTATCTTCAAACTTCAGGAGTATGAGTGAGAGTTAAAAAGAAAACTTGGTACAAAAGTTAAATGGAGTTAAATCGAATTACCAAAGATTTTGAAGACACTCATAAAGAAATATAGTTTTTTTTTGAAAAGAAACACGAAAAATGGATAAATCAAAAGTTTGAAATAGACTTTTCGTCATTGGAATTCGCACAAAGTATAAAAGGCTGACCAAAAAAAGATTTTGATGATATGAGTAAGAGAAGTAAACGTCAGATAATCGCAGGAGAGCATACAAATTCAAATTTTGATTCAATTGAAAAATCATTATTTATAGCCCGTAGAAAAGCACATAATAAATAAGATTTTTCTTTATTCAATGTGTTAACACATGTCATCAAAAATTATAAAGATTCACATCATATGTTTGTTCAGTTGACAAATGAACAAACATATGATGTTGAAAAAAACAACGAAAAAATGGCAGCTGAAGAAGCCGCTCCAATAATAATTGACGTAGATCTTAGCGTATCTGGCTATAGACAAATCCAATAGGCATCTAAAACAAGATATCCATCTTATTCAACAGTTGAAAAAGCACTTAAGTTGTGTGGTCCACTGGATAATCACTTGGAAGTCAGTGATTTGAGAATCAAAGTAGATTTTCAAGCACTTATGAATCATACCGCTGAAAGAATTGTAAAAATGAGGCAAAAAGAAATAATAGATTATTTGGACATCAGTAATGTGAAAATATGTTGCTTTTAAACAGTTGGGGTATGGATGTATTTACTTAGCAGGCATTTTACAACCAAGCGTTTTACGAATCTGTTGAATGCCAAGATTCAAGCATGTTTGCAGTTGTAACAATACCTTTAAGATTTCAGAAGAGTCTTTGTCCTACCAGGTGATTTTAATGATCATTATGATTGCGACGATGATATCATTATGAGATTATAATGATCATAAGTAATTTAGCTAATCCTCATCATATCATGATGTTGGTTTACTTTTATAGAGGTTTATATTATCACAAATTTGTAAGTTTAAATTTAAGTTCAGAAAATAATAATAAAAAAAGACATTTGCTCCAGCCCGTGCTATTCCTCCTTCAACATTTTTATGTACTGAAAATTTGGCTTCTTCAGATCATTTAAAAATAAATAATTTTTTATAACAAGGCTCCGTTTTTAATATTTTAGAAGAGGATGTATTTTTATGCTTTTTTTTTTTTGAATATTCTTTAATCTTATTGTAACTGAATTCCAAAATATTCTGAAACAATCTTTTAGTGAGTTTATTTAAATAAACTCTAAGTATAAATTCTTACAACATATACTTAGAGTTATTTTTATAATGCTCTGTTTTTTTTATTCTAATTTTTTTTTAAATATTGTATTTAAAAAACAATTTTATTTAAGGTTTTTACAACAGTTGAAAAAGTGCTACTTATTTTTAGAGGAAAACTTGAAATGTTGGAGACTATAACTTGAATAAAATGTTGGAGACAATAACTTGAATAAAATGTTGGAGACTATAACGCACTAATTCGTCAATTTATTGGAATGTTGAACAAAAACAGTGAATCAATTCTACTTGATGAATCTTTTAGGATTCCAAATTAAATGAAGATAATGATTCAGATAAGAAAGTTATGAATGTATTGGTAAATGCAAGATATATATATATATATATATATATATATATATATATATATATATATATATATATATATATATATATATATATATATATATATGTATATATATATATGTATATATATATATATATATATATATATATATATATATATATATATATATGTATATATATATGTATATATATATATGTATATATATATATACATATATATATATATATATATATATATACATATATATATATATATATATATATATATATATATATATATATATATATATAAATATATATGTATGTACATATATATATATATATATATATGTATATATATATATATATATATATATATATATATATATATATATAAATATATATGTATGTACATATATATATATATATATATATGTATATATATATATATATATATATATATATATATATATATATATATATATATATATATATATATATATATATATATACATATGGTTAATTCCATGTAAAAGTGAGACAAAAAGTTGAAACTTTTCAGTCCTCTCAGATTTTAAATTTAACCGGTGGTACCTATCAATGTAACATGAAAAAATGTAAAGTTTGAGCTCCCAAATGGTTTAAAAGTTATGACATTTTAAAATTCAGCCTAAAATGCCCTATTTTTTCACATCCGTCATTATGGACTTTGTAGCAGAACTTTTTAACGAATAATTTAAGATCTAGTGAAAAAATGTAGGTAAAAATTAGTACCTTACCATTTTAGAATGTGCTGAATTCAAAAATGTAGAGAAAATAATAAAATTAAAATTTTTTGATTTTAAAATGGTCAGTCAAACTTTTAGTTCTGTCACTATGGGATGCGCTTTCATTAACTCAGAGTTGCCCAAGTGTACTGGATTCAATTTTTTTTCCCAATGAAGTAGGTGATCCTAGGCTTTCTTTATAAAAAATATGGCTTTGTTTTCTTGAAGAATAAATTTGATAAGTCATTTTTAAGCCTATACAATGAATTCCTTTTTTGGACTCAAATTGTCTATCGAAGATTTTTTAGGAATAATTTATGTGTAAATGACTATTTTTAAAGATGCTGAATCTAAAGTAGAAAAGAAAAAGACCTAATTCGATATACTTGATAACTATTTTTTAATTCAAAATGGTCAAAAACTACTTTACCATAAAACGAGGAAACTTTTTCTTTAATTTCTGGAGTTTCCTGACTCTTATGGATTCAGTTGTGATATGTAAAAACAGTTTTTTAAAATTGGTTTTGATACATAAATAAAGTTTTGTAAAGTGATATGTCATGTAAAAATATAGCTTTGCGGCATCTGCTGTGATGTATAAATATAGTTTTTTAACGCCAGTTATGTCGTATAAATATAGTTTTCAAACACAAGTTGTATAAACATAAAAACCATTTTAATTTTAGATTAAATAATTATTAAGTCTTATTTGGTAATTTAGTTTCTCAGTAATGGCAAATAATCAACAATGCTCCATTGGAATCAAGCTAGAAGTTGAATGTCATCTTGCAACATATGCATCGTTGCTTGGAATTGAATCTTTTGAAGATATCTCTGAATATGAAAGAGAAATATTAATGTGTAGGACCGGCTATCAGAAATTATACTGGTATCAGCAAGATCATTGCTTAACAGAAATTTGTGTGAACTTGAAGTGTCTCCTCTAAAAGTTTGTTTACCCTAAACCTCTAAATAGTCTTCACTTGGAAAGAGAAAGATAAGGTAAGTTGAAAAAGCAGTTATTAAGAAACTTGCAACTGCTCTGGATGTCACTGAAACTGATTTTGTTGCACCAAACAACAACAACGTTCTAAAGGAAATTCAAACCAAAGCTGGCGGTCTAGACTTCCTTGTCTTAGACTTCAAATTTTAACATTGAGTCCAAAATTTTGGTCATTCAGAAAAGCAGCAAAAGAGTTTTCAGTTTCCAAACACAAAATTCAAAATCCAAAGTTTTTACGTAACCAAAAAGACATCATAGCATACCCTGATGTGGTTGAATGGCATCGAACCAGCAAAGATGGTATAGAACTTCTAAAGCTTTTTTACTGTGACGATGAGTATTCAAGACAAATGCCAGGAAAAAAAGACTGCGTAAGTGTTGGGTAAAAAAAACATGTCAAAAAAATTGGTTTTGCGTAGCTTAAAGGAGCTCTGTGAGGCATTTAGGATAAAGTGTCCAGACCAAAAAATGGAATTTTCTAAATTTTGCAGTCTTCGGCCTAAATGGTACATTCTTGCTGGTCCAAAAGGTACACATTCTGTTTGAGTGTGTGCAATACACCAAAATGTTAAATTAATGTTGAGCGCTGTTGGCCTTAAAACATCTTACCATGGAATCATTGAAAAAATTGTTTGCGCAGAAAATTGAAAGAGTGCATGATTCACCGATGCAATAGTTGTCCAGGCATACAAGCAGCCCAAAAATATTTCCAGCAGTATCTCATACAAAATAATGATCCAAAAGAGCAATATAAAAGTGATGAAAATGAACAGTCAGTGGATTTCAAACAGTGGACAACAACAGTTAGAACTGAACTATTAACAATAAAACTTCCAATTAAATTTATAGAGCTCCTGTTCCATTAAATTCATAGAGCTGCTGCTCCATTAAATTCATAGAGCTCCTGTGTGAAAAACTTGATAAAATTACTTCTCATTCATTTATAGCAGAATCACAATCTAGCTATTTAAAACATCATAAAGAAACAATTAGTATTGATGAAGCTATTGTACTGGCAGATTTTGCAGAGAATTACACTTTTGTAGTGCAAGACAAAATACAGAGTTTTTGGAGCAAGATCTTCTTTTTGTGTTATTTCAGATGAATTGAATCACAAGGTTGGATCAATGAAGTTATGCACAAAACTATTAATCGTTTTAAAACTCATCTTTGTCTTACAATTACAAAAATTCATTATTTTTCGGATGGCTGTGCAGGGAAGTATAAAAACTGCAAACATTTTTACAATTTATGTCACCATGCTCAAGATTTTTCCAATTCATTATCCAAGTCGGTCGTACTACTGACCAAAGCGAGACGATAATTGTTGAGTGGCAAGATTGAATGTCATTTCTCTTGTTGAAACACCGTGATATCTTCTGGGCGACAGTATCACATCTCAAAAGAAGATAAAACTCTATTTGAACAGCTCTTATCTTTTCAGTAAAAGAGTGAAAGTGAAAATATTTTACTTTCATTATGTAAATGATATCAACTTCAATTTTAATAATATTGGATTATTCCTTTTTATTTCTATTTTTGAGCTTTTTTTAATAAAGCAGGTTTTTTACTATTTTTCAAAAAAATTGGCATTTTAGTTTCTTATTTTTTAACAAAACAATTGTGCATGCAACCTAAAATTTGAGCAAGCAATTTATATTTTGAAACAATACTTAATTATTAGACATTAAGTAATAATGTCAAGTTAAATTATTATATCTAATAAATAACGAAATTAATTTTCAATGTAATGTATTGCAAATTATATTTCCATGTATACTTTTGAAAATATTAGTTATAAAAATGCAAGTTATGGAAAGGATAACAATTTTTCTTTTTCTTTCAGAGACCTGTCCTTTTCTAAGACCTCTTATTTTACATTTAGAGTAAGGCATATTTAGAAATTAAAAGATTATTCTCAAATATTAAGAATTGGTTTATTTTCTCTTCATCTTTGTATTCAACACCTTTAAAAATGGTCAGGTACCAATTTTCAGTCATATTCTTTCTCTAGAACTTAAATTATTAGCTCAAAAAGTATCGCTTTAAATTCTATAATGGAGAATGGAGGCCAAAAAAAGGATTTTTTTGTCTAAGTTTCAAAATGACATATCTTTATTATGCTTTAAAAAACCAAAACCATCTTTTTTTAAAAGATAGCCTAAGATCTAATTCTTCATTTGAAAAATAATTGAATCCACGAGACTTGGGCAACTCCAGGAGTTAATATAAGCGCAACCCATGGTAACAGAACAAAAAATTTTACTGACCATTTTAAAATCAGAAAATAACTATCAAAAATTTTAAATTTTATTATTTTCTCAACGTTTTTAAATTCAGCACCCTCAAAAATGATTAGGTACTAATTTTTAGCCACATTCTCCCGCTAGATCTTAAATTATTCATTGAAAAGTAATACTACATAGTCCATAATGGCGGATTCGGCAAAAAAAAAAAAAAAAGAATTTTTTAAGCTAAATTTTAAAACGTCATAACTTTTGAACCGTTTGGATTTGGGAGTTCAAATTTTACAATTTTTCATGTTTCATTTATTCGTACCACTGATTGAAATTAAAAAAAATCCAAGGAGTGACTGAAATGACTGTCCCGCTTTTACGTTGAATTACCCATATATTTGTTGTTTTCTTATTTCTTTATAAAGAACATTTTAAAGTATTTTTATTTAGTATTTACAGTATAAAATAAGTATTTACAATCAATAAAATTAAATAAACTTAAAACTGTTTAGTTCTGCTACTTCTGTTAAATTTGAAAGCAATGATGGTTATCATGTATAATGTGAACTTAAGTTTCATAGCAGGAAATTATAATCCAAAGGTGACTCGAAAATTAAGAAGATTGTTTGGAATATGATTCCAACGGTGATTGGCACCAATATAGAGAAGACAATTGATTGATCAGGAGCAAACAATAAGCTTGCTTTGAAAGCCATTAAAATTATTGGGTAAGAAGAAATTTTATTCTACATATAGCATTTGTATATATGTATATTAGGGTGATTGAAAAAGCAGCTTTTTAAATAGTCTGCTCCTTGACCCTAAATGTGTTCTATATAATAAAACAACACAAGATAAAAATTTTGATATAGATACTAATACTTTTTTTAGTATCAGGTTGACATATTTTAAAAAATAATATTTATTATTTTTTGATATTATTATGAATTCAATTTATGTTTAAGGGTCTTATGAAAAAAATTATTTTAAAAATTATATCTAGTTTTATTTTATTATATAGAATATGGTTGAGGTGCGGAGTTTTAAAAAATATTATATTTTTAATTACCCTAACATTTATATATGTGTATGTGTAAATTACATTTATTACATATAATATATATATATATATATATATATATATATATATATATATATATATATATATATATTTATATATATATATATATATATATATATATATATATATATATATATATATATATATATATATATATATATATATATATATATATATCAGGGGCGGATCCAGCATTTTTTGATCTTTGAGATAGCTAACTTCCAGACATGGAGACAACTCCAAACATTTATATGTTTATACTTATGTCAAATAATGAAAGTTTGCAAAAAATTGCGATAATTGGGGGCTGGGAACAAAAAAGCCCCAAAATTTTTGCTACACGTGCCCCAAACGTGAGAGCAACAAGTTGATAAAATATTTTTTGTACTATTCTCAACTTGACTTATATTCATCGATAATTTTTAAGTTTCATTGTATTATCTCTAAGCGTTCAAAAATTATGACCATATAAAGTTTAAACCCCCCTCAATTTGAGGGGTTTGTAAAAAATTATCGATTAAAAATTATCGATGAATATAAGTCTAGTTGAGAATAGTACAAAAAATATTTATCAACTTGTTGCTCTCACATTTGGGGCATGCGTAGCAAAAATTTTGAGGCTTTTTTGTTCCCAGCCTCCAATGATCGCAATTTTTTGCAAACTCTAATTTTTTAAAATAAGTATAAACATATAAATGTTTGGAGTTAGCTCCATGTCTGGAAGTTAGTTATCTCAAAGATCAAAAAATGCTGGATCCGCCCCTGTATATATATATATATATATATATATATATATATATATATATATATATATATATATATATATATATATTTATATATACAGTGGTTAAAGTAGAGGGGAACGCAGGGAAACGCCGTTACTCCTTAGCCTTTAAATCAAGAAATCGTTCCGCTTCGCTCAATATTTCTTTCCAACAGTTCCACCTCATTTTAGAGTTTTTTTTCTTATTTACAATGGGATTATCTATAATTTACGCAACGCCTAATTTATCTCTTTAAAGTATAAGGTCGTTTTTCATTTTGCGCGCTGATTTTTATTGAAGTTAAAGAGCTATTTTAATTTTTGCTAAAATTTATGACAAATATTAGGTAATATTAGTCATCACGCAAGATTTCGAAATACAGCAAAAGTGCACCTAAAAAAAATAAATTTACATAAAAATTTGAAGGAATGGTTCCGCACCCGAATGGGCTGAAATGGTGACCCTAATTTCACATCCCTTTGAACAAACAGTTTGAACTTTTTAACACCGTTCCACTTGATTTACTATTCTACTTTAACCCCTGTATATATATATATATATATATATATATATATATATATATATATATATATATATATATATATATATATATATATATATATATATATATATATATATATATATATATATATATATATATATACACACACACAAGATATACATATCTTATACATATCTTATACTGCTGATTTAGGTATATATTTATATATATATATATATATATATATATATATATATATATATATATATATACATATATAAAATGTATTTATAGATGTATATATATGCATACACACACACACACACTCACACTCACACACACACACACACACACACACACACACACACACACACACACAAACACACACACACACATATATATTCAAATTTATTTATCTAGTACCAAGATTATAAAGATGCACTTTTTTGTCAAAAAACAATGTTTTCAAATGAATATGTCAGATTTTAAGAATTGTATTATAAGGCTCTCACTGCTTTGCAACAATAACAATCGAAAGTATTTTTACTTACGAACTACAACAGAAGTAAGTAAGCGCCATGTTTCACAAATAGCTTACAAGCACTGGTCCATTACGGATGCTTTAAATTTAGGTAAATGCATTCTTATGTGGATTAAATAGAAATATAGATCATGTAACAAGTCTTTTTGAAAAAATTACAGTAACTGATAACCATGTAATAACAATTATTTTATTGGCTAAATTGGTTAATGAAATAAACTCTAATTAAGCTAAACCTTTTAAGAATAATGTTATTGCTTAAAATTATATTACCTCCGAGCGCAATTTTTAAATGAGGGAGCAAAAAGAAGTCGCTTGGAGCCAGATCTAGTTAGTAAGGCGGTTGGTCAAGCAGTTCAAACCGTAATTCTTGGATTTTCGCCATGGCAACCGCTGAAGTGTGAGACAGTGCGTTGTTTTGGTGAAACAGGTTTTTCTTTTTTTGCAAATGTGGCCGTTTTTCCGCAAGTTGTTCCTTTAGCTTGTCAAGCAATGATGTGTAATATCCTCCTGTAATGGTTTTTCCTTTTTAAAGATAATCGATTAAAATAACTCCACAACTATCCCAAAAAATAGTTTCCATCACTTTTCAAGCCAAAAAAACAGTTTTTGCCTATTTGGAGCCAGTCACTTGTTTGCAACCCACTGTTTGGACTGTATTTTTGTTTCGGGCGTATAATGGTGTATCCAAGTTTCATCTACATTAATTAATCGTCGCCAAAACTCAGATTTATTGCGGCGAACGTCTAGCACCATTTGGTGAACTTTAGCGATGTTTTCATTGGTAGTTGCAGTTTTTGGACGTCCTGAACGTTCACCGTCTCCCAAGCTCTGACGGTCTCGTTTGAATTCAGCTGGCCAAAATTTCACTGTGGTAAATGATGGTGCAGAGTCCGAATACACAGAATCCATCTCATCTTTGATTTGCGTAGGCGTATTGCCTTTCAAAAATAAATATTTAATGACAGCTCGATACTCGATTTTGTCCATTTTCATAAAATTACTCACATCAACTCACTGAAACGACTGTTACATAACAACTGTGCGTTCAAAATGGCTGAAACTTTGGTGAATAACTATCAACATATGAACAAACAAAATTCACTTGTTTTTATTTACGAGTGCTGCCATCTTCACGTCGAGGTCGGAAACTTTTCAACCCACCCTCATATAAGTTTCCATTTAGTTTTATAATAAATGATATAAGCTGAACATATATAATTTTCTTTAGCTTATATATGAATTCAATTAAATAAAATAAAACAATTATCAACATTATAACAGACATGTGCAGAGGGGTATTTTATAACACGCACATTGTAAAATCTCTATGCTGCAGTCAAGGTAGCAGCATGAGTTTTTGACTTTCGCCCTTTAATAATTATTTTACAAAAAGATGATCTTAAAAAGATAAATTTTTAGTTAAATATATCAAATGCTACTTAAAAAAAAACAATTTTGATATTTCGAACTTGTTTTTGCCTTTCCAATCCATATTTTTAATTACATAATCATACACTGTATGATTGTATCAAATCACTGTATGGTATGTGTATAGTATGTACACAGTCAGGGTTGTGTACATACCACTGTCTGGTATGTACACAGTCCTGGGTTACAGGACTGTAGCAACAAAACATGCATTAGGTGGGCAATAAAGGTTTCTATGCTCTAATGTAAAGCCCTGTAGAGATTACATGGAACTTTCTCTGTTGAAACCATATCAAGCATAATTAGAAGAATTTGGGCATAATTTTTTACAAAAGTATCTTTGTTTTATTGTGTGAAGCGCTTTATATTAAATATTATTTAAGAGTTGTTTTTAGATGTTTTTGAAATATTAATTTTTTTTGGAATTTTGAGAATATTTAATAATTATAACTAAAAACTTGAATAACATTTATTGTATGTTTTCTACTAAAGATTCGTTTTAGCCTCAGAAAAGTTCATTTTAAAAGCTTTTTTTTGTTATAGCCTAAGAAAAGTTTATTTAAAAAAAAAATCTTTTCAGCCGAAGAAAAGTTTTTTAATCTTCTTTATTAACCTAACCCTTTATTCTTCTTCTTTAACATAAGAAAAGTTCATTTTATCCTAAGAAAAGTTCAAATTAAAAGTTCATCATAAAATATTTTTTGAATAATTTGTTGTCCATTTCTTAAACAGAGAGACAGTACAAGGTACGCAATGACGTACCTTGTACTGACTCTTTTTGGAGTTAATGTATAATTTAAACACTAGGAGAATAAAAACCTCCACTTTATTGCGACAAAGAAGATTACAATTTATTGATATGTGTCACAATAAATTTACTCGGTTTTAATACTTGGATCCGTTTGCAAAATTTGAAGAAAATAGAGTTATGAGAAAATGTGTAATCTATAAGAGTTGAATCCATAAGCATAAAATTTAAAAAAATGAAACTAAGTTTTAAGTAGATGCAAACTCGTTAAATTTTTCTTATTGTAGCGTATTTTAATTAAATTTAAAAAATTAATCAGCAGCCATTATTTAAAAAATCACCGGCTGCGATTTACCAAATAAACAAAGTTATCGTCTGTTGGCATACTAACTTTTATATGCGGTGACAAAAACAGCACGAAAAATAGTTAAGAAAGCTAGCCAACGGAGGAATTTTAACTGAAAAAATTATTGGAGCGGTTAATAAACGGAGCCTAAACGGAAGAATTTAATACCATTTATTTTCCTGTAGCCGTATTCTCATCTCTCTGTTAAGCTTAACGGAGCGTTAGTCAAAAATTTCTTTTAAATTACATTAATAAAAAATTTATTTAAAAATATAATTTTTTAAACATAAATGTTTTATTCTGGTATAAGTTTTATTTTAATGAATTTATATAAATTTTCGTCATTTCTTTACTTAGAAATATTGTAATAAAATTTCAGACAAAAGCTCCGTTAAGCTTAACGGAGAGATGAGAATACGGTCGTTACGTTTTATAACCGGCCGTTTAGAGTTTTTTTCTTAACGAACACTCAAATTCTCCGTTAGTTTAACGGAGAGATGTGTATAATCAAGAGTAACCTCTCTGAGTCGCAAAAGGTTAATAATGTATTCAATTTATTTCTTAAACAGTTCTGTAAGCAATACAAAAGAGCATTTCCGAAAATAAAGTTTATCATAAAAATAAAGTCTCTTCAAACTCTGCGGACGTCCGTCGGCCTACTTAAATCCTCAAAAACTAAAAAAAAATTGTATGATAAATTTCTAAAAAAGAAAAACGTATAAAAATGAGAAAATATACAAAAATTACAAAAATCTTCTTAAATAAAACAAAAAAATAATCCGAAAAAATTTATTTTGCAAATTTATTAGAAAAAACAAACGAAAACACCCAAAAAACATGGCATGTTACTAATGTTTTTACCGCCTTAAAAAAAATAAAAGCGCAGCTTTTTATAAAATTAGCGTCAATGCTGTAAAATTGTATTTGATGTTATTGAGCCATTGTTATTTCATTTCTTTAAACCTTCTTTAAAAGCGGATATTATTCCCTCATAATTTAAAAATTGCTCGAATTACACCTATTTTTAAGGAGGAGATAACTCCCCTACTTTAAAGAATAGACTAAATTTTATCTTGTCTTGTTTCTCTAAAATATTTGAGTGTAGAATGTACAATAGACTCAACAGCAATTTAACAAAGAACGACATGCTGTATATAAAACAGTTTGGTTTCAAAAAAATGCATTCAACTGGACACGCCGTAGTTGAGCTAGTCAACAAGATATCTGACGCTCTGAACAACGATTACTTTACATTAGGAATTTTCATTGATCTGTCTAAGGCCTTTGAAACAGAAAACCATGATATACTGCTGACTAAACTTGAAGACTAAGGCATTACAAACAAAAATTTGCTTCGGTTCAAAAACAACCTAACAAACAGAAAACAATACATATGCTGTGATATAAAGTAACTGGTAAACACTAAATAGTTTGTGGAGTTCCTCAGGGTTCTATTTTACGGCCATTATTGTTTCTACTGCACATAAATGATCTACATTTATCATTAAATCTTATAAATTTACTTCTATTTGCTGATGATTCCAATCGTTTTTATTCACACAAAGATATTAAAATACTTCTTAAACACGTTAATGAACAATTAGAAAAAGTTAATTATTTATCATTAGGTAACAAACTTTCTCTGAATACTACTAAAACTAAATTTATACTATTCCATAAATCAAATAAAATTGATAAAATCAAATTGAAACTACCCAATCTTATTATAGACAAAACTATTATTAAAAGGAAATCTTCAGTAAACTTTTTATTCGCGGAGTTGGATTAAAACTTACGATGGAATTTTTTTATTACCAGTCTAAAAAAAAAAATTCAAAAACTATTGGAATGGTATATAGAGCTAAACCATTTCTTAATTTTAAATCACTTAAAGGTTTATACTTTGCTTTTATTCATAGTTACTTAACATACTATAACATCGCTTGCGTAAGTACTTGTTTAAGTAAGTTGCGTAAGTAAGTTTGTGCGGCCGTGGCGCAGTGGTTAGAGCGCTTGCTTTATAAGCAGGAGATCCAGGTTCGAAACGAGCTCTGGACAAATTTTCGCGCCACGGTAAGGAAGGAGGCGTGAACTTCCTGGTTAAATGCACTTCCGCGGTGCTCTGTGACAAGACCGTTAGGACTTCTTGGGGCACCTAAAATAAAAATTAAAAAAAAAAAAAAAAAAAAAAAAAGTACTAATCATACAAAACATAAAAAAGCTTTACAATAAACAAAAACATGCATGTAGAGTTGTATTTGGTGCTAAGAAAGAAGATTCTTGCAAACCTTTACTGTGTTTACTTGGAGCATTAAATATATATAAAATCAATTTACATCAAATTTTAGTCTTTATGTATAGAACTAAGTTAGGATGGTTTACAAAAATATTTGAATCTTATTCTAGTGAAATCTGTCATAAATACACTACAAGATTCTCAAAAAACAACTTTGTTGTTCCAAAATATAGTTTGAAAATGAGCTTATACTCAAGCAAGTATTGTGGACCATATCTATAGAAAATATTTTCAGACATAGCTAATAAAAAGATAACCTCTCTCGATCTATTTAAAAAGGAATCTAATCGTCACTTCTTATTTATGGATTGCACTATGCTTGATTTTAAATGTTTCTTTTAAATAAAGTTAAACTCAAATATAAAATAAGGATAAATTAAAATATTTATCCTTATTTTATATTTGGCAAATCATGAAGGAGGTGTCTGGAAAACTTAAACCAAATAAAAATTTGCTCCCAAATTTTATACAAATTGACAACAAATTAACAAATGACTCAAATGATATTGCATTTGAATTTAACAAGCTTTTCACCACTACCGGGACAAAATTAAGCGATAGTATTTCATTCATTAAAGATAAACCTGTTGGTGAGTTCAAAACATTAAAAAGCTCTAATCTAAATTTTACTGAGTTAACTTTTATTAAATTTGAGGTTGCTTTTAAGTCATTAAAATGAAATAAAGCTATTGGGTATGATGATATTAACACAAATATTGCAATTGATTCCTACAATGTTATAAAAGATATTCTTTATAAAATCTTCAGACCATCCATTGCATAAGGGTCTTTTCCAGACAAACTAAAAATAGCAAAAGAAACTCCAATCTTTAAGACAGGAGATCGTACAAATATAACAATATATTGCCCTATTTCAGTTCTTCCAGTTTTTTCAAAAATTTTAGAAAGAATAATGTACAACCGAATCTAGTCTTATCTTGTTGAAAATAAAATTCAATACAAAAACCAATTTGGTTTTAAAAAAAATAGTTTAACCGAGCATGCCATTATCCAACTTACGCGCAATATGACTGGATCTTTTAAAGACTCTTGTTTTATATTAGGAGTGTTTATTGATTTGTCTGAGGCATTTGATATCGTCAATCATCAAATCCTGTTAAAAAAAACTTTTATCATATGGTATTAAAGATAAAACCCTATTAGGGTTTGAAAGTTATCTCACTAACCGTAAACAGTTTGTTTACAATAAAGATTCTTTATCTTATCTATTAACGAATATAACATGTGGTGTTCCGCAAGGATCCATACTTGGTCCATTTATTTTTTTAATATACATAAATGATCTTTATAAATCATTAAACTTAACAACAATAAATTTTGCAGTTGAGATATATTTGTTTTTATCTCATAAAGGTATTAATATGCTTTTTACTAATATGACAAATGAATTTAAAAAAGGTTCTGTTTGGTTTAAACTAAATGGACACTTTTTATACCTTCAAAAAAACAGAAACTTTCTCATATTATACCATACTCATATCATACCATACTCATATCATACCATACTCATATCATACCATACTCATATCATACCATACTCATGTCATACCATACTCATATCGTACCATACTCATATCATACCATAATCATATCATACCATAATCATATCATACCATATTCATATCATACCATACCCATATCATACCATACTCATATCATACCATACTCATATCATACCAAACCTTTTAATTGATTATATAAAAATAAAAAGAGAACAAGTTACGAAGTTTCTCGGAGTATTGATGAAAATCTTGAAGAAATCATATTGATAATACCTACAATAAAATTGCTAAAGGCATCGGAATTCTCTATAAAGTAAGAAATATACTAAGTAAACACCAGTTAACACAATTATATTATTCATTTATACATTGTCATATAAACTACGCGAATATTATATGGGGAAGCACTCATAAAACAAAGCTAAAATCTCTTTACCTTTATTAGAAACACGCAGCTCGCGAAATAAATTTTAAAAATTGTTTTTTTCATACGAAACAACTTTTTAAAGAAATGAATATTTAAATGTATACAAACTAAATGTCTTTAATAAGTTATGTTTTATGTTTAAATGTAGAGAAAATTTGTTTCCAAATGCATTACAAAATCTTTATTGTGTGAAACCTAAAACAAATATAATCTTTGAATTAATAACAATCTTATTGCCCCTTTTTGCTGTAAAAGCAAAGACCAATTCTTGTTTCTTATCGAGGTCCTTATTTCTGAAACAAAATGGTCTTACCAAATTTTAATTTTTCTACTCAACTTTTTTTATTTTATTATTTTATTTATTTTATATTGTCTCGTCATTAAAAAAAGAATACAATGCCGTTTTACATAAATAAAATTTACATGACCGGGGTCAAAAGAAGACAATATTTGCCTTATCACTACGCCCCGACGTGCTTTCATCAGCAAACGTATCCAATCATTAAAATGTAAACATAAAATTACTTTGTACCATGTAAATAATAAATAACAATTTTCACAAGTATGTTAAGATCAGTAACTAATCTATAAACAAACAAAAAATCGTAAAAAAAATGATAAAAAATAATAATAATAATAATTACACCTAAAAATTAAAAATAAGTTAATAGGAGAGTTTAAGAAAAATTTAAATTAAAGACCAGTTAATAAGATAGTTGTTAAAAAAGAAGAAAAAAAAAATTAAAAATGAAAAAAATAAAAATAAAAAAAAGACGAAAAAAAAGAATCTTAAAAAGAATTTAATTCATTAACATCGTTAAGAAGTTTTTGTTTAAGTTTTTGTTTGAATAGAGAAAGTTAAGAACAATTTTTCAGCTGGTTATTTGATAAAGTGTTCCATAATTTAGGACCTCTGATGGCAAAAGAAAATTTAGTAACCAAATAGTGCATTTTAGGTTGCTCATAATTGTAATTTGAAAATCTTGTAGAGTACTCGTGGTTAATTTTATTTAAAGGTGTATTAAATACTATAGGATTTACTTTATTATAAAATTTATACATAAATATAAGAATTTGATAAAGGTTCAACCGAAAAACATTAAGTATGTGATGATTTTCAAATAGTTCTTTAGAATGTGTAAAACGACCTGCACCTGAAATAATTCTGACAGCGTGTTTTTGTCTACTAAGCAACATTTTAACTTTACTTACATTAGAACTGCACCATGCAATATTTGCATAGTTTATATAACAATGTATGAGGGAGAAATATAAGATTTTTAAAGAGTTTTGGTTTAATAATTGCTTAGCTTTGTAAAGAATGCAAATACTTTTTGGAAATTTTATCTTCTAACGCTCTTATGTGTTCTCTCCATGTCAGGTTTTCGGTATCACTCCTAAAAATTTTAATGATGACTCTCTTATTATTTTAGAGTTACCAATATAGAGATCATGAAGTTTTAATGGAATATTTTCTTTATGGTGAATTCTATGAAAAAAAGTATACTTAGTTTTATTTAAATTTAAAGGCAATTTGTTTGCCTTAAACCATTCCGCTAAATTTAAAAATTCCTTTTTTACTATTTTAAATAAATGGTTGACATCTCCATTAGAATAAAATAAATTCGTATCATCTACAAATAAAACTGAATTTAAAATGTTTGAAAACTTATGGAAGTCGTTTACAGAAATATGTGTTTTTAATTCCATAACTTTAAAGTTTTATTTATAACAATGCTATGGTCTACTGTATCAAAGGCTTTGCTAAGATCTATAAAAACTCCGAGGGTAAACTTACTTTTGTCAAATGCTTTAAATATATTATGAACAATATTAATAATGGCATCCCAGCCGGCATCTCTACGTTGTTTCAACGTTGAAATTTGGTTGAAGCGTTGTTTCAACGTTGTTCAACCATGTCTCAACGTTAAAGCAACGTTACGATTTAAACGTTGTTTATTTAAAGTTGTTTCAACATTAAATCAACGTTGACAAAAAAACTTAATTATAAAAAAACCGTCCGTTGAATTGGTGCTTAAAGTAAAAATAGTTAAAGCGAAAAAGTAATAAAGCAATATTTTAGTATAATGTGCAAAACAGGGGGTGTTTGGTTAGCAGACTTTAACATCCCTTAGAATTAGGCCGTATTTTTCGGTTACCGTTTCTAGTTTTGTTTATTCTTATAATCACGTGTCAACTGCGGCTTAAGGTGGTTCCCAAAAATAGCATTTTTTAAAGCTGAGTCAACATATTTTTGCTATTTTATGAGCAAATTTAGGAGAAACTTGGGACACAATAATTTTAAAACAACTAATGTATATAATAATAAATTTGGTACAATGATAAATTACATATATATAAAGGAAATGAGCGGGAAAAAAAAATTATATAAAAGCTGAAAAACTCATAATGGCGTTCAACGTAAAAAAATACTCTTTTGCAACCCTATATCTAGATATAAAATTAAAATAAATCAAATCAAATAAAGAATAAGTGATTTCTTTCCGCTCAGTTTCTAGGTATATGTTTGAAGAATATTTCCTGAACATTTCAATTGATAAAGTTTAATATTTGTGAAAATATGAGGTTTGAAAAACTTAAAATCGCATGAAAATCATATTTCGCTAAAAATGCAATTTAAAAAAAAAATAAATACAAAAAGAAAATAATACAAATTTAAAATCCACCATATAAATAACTTTCCTTGGCTTTATCTTGGTCAATATAACCCTTTTTAGCAGCCCTTATTTTTTTTCTTCTGAATTTTCCTTTTTCGTTGGTCTTTTTAGCGAACTTAACAATATATTCTTTATCTCAATTAACAGATAATTGGTCAAAACAGTAACCATTTGAAATTCCAAAATATTTAAAATCAGAACTCACACCAAAACTACCATCATTAAAGTCTAATACAGCTGAATTTGTCCCTATTTCTAACACTGATCTCCCAAGAGAAACATTTTTTGGACATTTATTCCAGATGATAATATTAAAAGATTCATTTGAATTTTGTGTTTCACCATGGAGACATTTTCGGAGTAGTTCCTCATCAGACAGCAAAACAAATACTGGTAAAAGCAGGTTATGAATCCATATATCTAGATAAATACTCGGTTTGTAATCACTGTTTTCTTTGTATTTACACCAGCTATCTTTGCCAACAAGATAAAATCTATGGCGGTACTCAGAATTTTCAAAGTTAGTACAATGCCAAAGAATAGCACCAGTGGCTTTTTTCATTGCATACAGATTATTTTTATTTTCTCTTATAGCCCTGCCAAAATAATTTTGCATTGAATTGATGGTCGTTTCTCTAAACTTTCCTTTACCTGACAAAGGAGTTGATGTTTCTTTATATTTTTTTACCATGTTTCGCAATCGAGTACCGAGGCGTTTTTGAACATGCCTAATACACTCTAATTTTTGAAAAACAATATTACCATGTTCTTTATATGGTTCACTGGAAACTACCTCAGAGTAAGATGAAGAATCTCCATCTCCTAAATATTCATTATAAATTAGACCATTCTTTTTTATTGATCTTGAAAAGATTTCTACAGCCGCAGCAGCATCCATAGTACTTGATGATTTTAAGTGATTAATTTCGCATCCATCGCTTTTAAAATGTTCTGCTTTCCATTGATCATAATTGTAGTCAGGATTATTTTTTCTTTTTTCCTAAACAGAACACTTTTTGCAACATTTTGACATAACATGAACGTCAATGCATCTACCACGGTTTATTGCTGTTACGACTCCATTCAATGATGAAAATCCACGTTTTTGCCAGGTGCCATTAACAGAAACTCGACAATTAGTTGGTTTAGTTTTATCATTAGAGGTGGCTTTTATATCAGATACTGCTTCCTGCATACTAGTACTAGCAGCTTCATAATAGGCTTTACACAATGAGTTATTGAGAGCATGGTAAGTTGTTTCTGTGATTGAAAACATATTCAGGCATTACAAAAAAAAGACCAAAATAAGTGGTCTTTTTTTTGTTTGTTTTTTTTGCTCTGATTCTTAAGCACTATATGTTCTGTAAATTACTTAAATGTGCACGGAATTAATTGATGAAATCAATGAATCAATGACAAATGTTAGTAGATGCCTGACTATGTCTCTACTAACATTTGTCATTGATAAGTAAGTTATTAGGAACATCTTCTAACTGTTTATTACTAAAAATCTTTTTACGTTTGGTTGCTTTAATTTTATTTTTTGATTGCCCATTATATAGATGCACTTAAAATACACACAGTTAAAATTATTATTGAAATTGTTATTATTTAGAAACAATATTTATTGAAAACAAAATAAAAATACATTGATTAAGCATATCAAACATAGCATTTTCAAACAGGCAAAATATATCTCTGCAATCCACACTAACTTCATTTTCATTAACTTTCTCCTGTTTCATCAATTAATTCCGTGCACATTTAAGTAATTTACAGAACATATAGTGCTTTAAAATCAGAGCAAAAAAAACAAACAAAAAAAAGACCACTTATTTTGGTCAATTTGTCAAATATATATAAAGACAAAATGTGTTGCTAAGGCGTTGTTAGGGACATTTTTAAAGTATCCATATTCTAAAACCCAAATTTTTCATATATATACTTCAAATGACCCATCAAACAATATATCATTGGAAAGAGTATAGAATGGCATTTAAAATATATATATATATATACAAACTTGATTTTTTTTTTTCAATCGTGTTTTTTTCAAGGAGAACCACCTTAATCATTAAAAAAATTAAATAGTTAAATACAACTCGATTTTAAAAATTAATAAAAAGTTTTTTCAATAAAAAAATTAGGAGTATGGATGAATTAAGTAATTATAAAAATCTAAATACGTAGGGCTAAAATTCATCCAAGACTGGATGGATGCTTATAGCTAAGTAATGTGAATCAAATCAATATACCAGCATATTGATATCATCGATATGCTGGTATATTGATTTAATTCACATTACAAAAAAAAAACATGTATTTCGTTGAATAAACATTCTTCTTATGGCAAACCTTTATATTACGTTTAATCTTCTGTAGATACCAGATTTTTAAGTGCATATAAATATTTTTGGAACTAAAGTAGGTTGTCTGCGTCCACTAATTTGTTTAGTATAAGCAAATCAGAGGTGTTTTGAGTAATTTGTAAGACAAAAAAAAATTATATATATATATATATATATATATATTATATGCATTTTCTTTTCTGTCTGAGAAATTGCTAAATACTCATCTGGCTTGCAATAAAAACTATACTGCACAAATTAGTGGACGTGGATAGCCTACTTTAGTTCCAAAAAAGTTTAAATGCACTTCTAAATATAGTATCTACAGGAAATTCAACATAATATAAAGGTTTGCAATAAGAAGAATATTTTTTGTAGAAAATACATGCTTTTTTTATGTATAAGCATAACATTTGTAAACATATGGAGGCTAAGATATTAAAAAAAGATAAGAATATGTAAACAAATTGCTGAGCATTAAGTTGAATGAAATTGAAGTTTCTTCAAAATACAGATTTTTTCAGCGCATTTCCATTATTTTTGGGAATCTCAAAAGTGCATCAAAATCATTTAATGAAGTTATTGTGTTGCAAAGCAAACATTTTTATGCATAAAAAAGAATCCATATGCCACTAACTAAAGTTTAGACCCATGGCTCATTTAAAAAATGTTATTTCATTGAAACCCAGATAAGTCATACCAACATCACGCGTTGTTCATCAAACAGCAAATGCTATATTCGGCACCACAATCCGCCTTAAAAATACTTTAGGGAACCTGATAAAAATGCCTGCACCAAAAAAAGGTTCATTAAGGAATGGTCCTATTACGACAACAAAAAAATACCACACGCTACTAATCAAAATATGAGTAGTATAGCGTGGCTCTTTTTGAAAATTTTTTTATTAATAGAATTTTCAAAACATCATTTAAATAATTTATATTATTATTTATTAAAATTTATATTTAAAGTATTCATACAAATATTTATTTAAAACACAATATTCATATTTATTTAAAGTAATCTTCCGATTTTTTCACTTTTACCAATCCCTTTCTAACTATTTTTCTCTTCATCGATTGAAACATCAGTCATTTACATATCTTCTCACATTTGACCACCATAGCGATTTCTTGTCTTGTTAAAAAATGGAGCCACTTTTGATTCAATTTCTTTTTTCGCATCATTGATCCGGGAAAAAGTTGTCACTATAAATATAATAAAATAATCACTTGACATTAGTTTATTCAAATCTACAATTATGTTCAAACTCTATAGTTATTAGATGAGTTCACACATATAAGAGATTATTTTATAGAATTATATAGACAATATAAATATCTGCATATTAATAACTTATTAGTAAACAAGTAAAGGTTGCAGCCAGCCTCCAACCATTATCACATTGTTGTAATGTTGCTTCTCTTTCTCTTTTACTAAATATACTATAATAAGCGCTGCTCTAAAGAGCTAGCGTCCTTCTGCAATCTACTTAAATTCTTTCTCATCATTTAACTAAGTCTTATCCTTTAACTGTGAGTGTTCCTAAGTGCTCCAAAAATTCTTATTTGTCTAGTTTTTTTAGTTGAACATATGTTCTTTGGAATTCTCTCCCTCCATTTTGTTTTCCTGGTTCATATAATTTGCAATCTGTCAATCAAATCATCTGTGAGTTGTTATTTTTCTTCATAAACTTCATCTTGGCTCTTCCAGTAACTTTCAACTCTAGTAGAATTAAAGTAGATTTGAGTTAAACATTTTTGAGCAGTTTTTCCAGGTTAAAGCTTATGTTTGACACGACTTCCAGTCCTGTTGATATTTTGCTGCAGTTCAAGTGCCAGCAATTTGTTTAAGACCTAAGCAATATGAACATAGATATCCCTTGTCCAAGCTTTATGTATAAATATTTTATCTCATTCATATTGTAATCTTTTGCCAAAAGGTGTTCCTCTTGGCAATCAAACACATCATAGCTATACTTACATAATCAGAGTGTACACATCATAATTGCAGCAAAGAGGTAAAAAAAATTATCTCTTTGCTGCAATTATGATAATGATAATACATTCCAATCAGCAGGATCACAACAAACATGTGCCAATAATCTTTAACTATCATTATTCAAGATTAGTCAAATTATAATGGATTGAAGTCAGTTCACACAGAGTATATGCATTCATAAGTTGAATGAAAACTGTTCTGTCATGATAATTACAATAAAAGTCACCAAAACAAAAAAAATCATAAATTATGATAAATAAATAAACTGACTGGAATGGCATTAGGAACCATCAGTGATCTGATTAAAAAGTATAATATGTTTGGATATGTGCAAAATCAGCCATAATCCGGAGCTAAGTGTAAAACAACATCAAGGATAGATCGACAAATTGTCAAGATGGTGCAAAAAATCTATCAGCACCAAAAGTGTCAAGCCTCCTTGAGAAAGATTTTGGGTTGCAAGTAAGCTCATGTACTATTCGAAATCGATTGAAAGAAATTAGATTCAAAGCAAGAGTTCTGCGCAAGAAACCATTCCTTTCAAAAATTCATTGAAAATGAAGACTTGCATTTGCTAAAAAAGTCTTATGGACGGGCAAGGTTTATTGATGGAATTATGGACTCTAATGTTTATGTTAATATTTTCAATAAAAATCTTCTTGCTTCAACTAAAAAACTATGATTAGGAAAACATTTTATCTTCCAACAAGACAATGACTCTAAACATACGTCAAAGAAAGCTAAAGATTTTTTTATCCAAAAGCAAATTGAGTTACTTGAATGGCCAGCGCAAAGTCCAGATCTTAATCCAAGTAAACATCTCAGTGCTATTCTGGATAAAAAATTTGGCGCACGATGTCTAAAAAGAAAACAAGAGCTAAAGATCATGCTCTGAGAAGCTTGGGCTGATAACGACCCAGATGCGACAAAGTAATTAGTTGAAGCGATGCCATGTCGACTTGCAGAAGTCATAAAAGCTAAAGGCGGTCCAACTCAATATTAAAAAGTCATAAAAATAATTACTTGGAGAAGCGTTAATCTTTAAGCCTTTATCTTTATAGTTTTGTTTGGATATTATATCAATATCAATTAAATATTATTATTAATTTTTTTCTTTGTACCATATCAGAACATGAATAACAGAGAGCTTCTTTGGTTTACTTACTTTTCTTCATTATTGTTTAGAATTAAGGGATTAAAATTAATATGCTTGCAGTTCATTTTAAACTATTTCGCAATATACAATACATTAATTATAATATATAAATATATATAAATATATATATATATATATATATATATATATATATATATATATATACACACACATACATACAAATACATACATACAAATACATACATACATATGTACGTACATGCATTCATGCATCCATACATATATATATATATATATATATATATATATATATATATATTATATATATATATATATATATATATATATATACACACACACATGCATACAAATACATACATACATATGTACGTACATGTATTCATGCATCCATACATACATATATATATATATTATATATATATATATATATATATATATATATATATATATATGTATATATATATATACATATATATATATATATATATATATATATATATATATATATATATATATATAGACAAAAGACCATTCTTGTAGAAAACATAAAAATATTGTGCAGATTACAAAGAAATTTGATTGCCCTGCAAAGGTTCATATTAAAGAAATACTAGAATTTCCGAAGTTTAAGGTTTAGTACTTTTTTTTTTTTAACAAGCCAAGATGATAGCATTATATATATTTTTAAATCTATAACTAGAGTAACTCATAATTTATAATATGATAACATTTAATAAAATTCCTGATTAAAGTAACAAGTTTTAGTTACAATAAGAGAGTTGACTCTCTTTTTGTTAATAGATTGGGCAATCTGCCTAAAGTAGTTTGCCATCAGTCCATGTAAATCTGATCAATATATTAAACTTTACTAGAACCCTTTTATAAAATGTCCAATCAACATAAAATTAATAATTTTTCTATAATAAATGTTTATTATCACATAATCTTATATGTGTTATTAAACATTTATTTACACATTTTCTTAAAGCTTGATAGAGATTCTGAATGGCTCAGGAAAGACACATCAAAAAAACTCCGTTTAGCTTTGACTGGAAACAAAAATATGATTGTGTCAAGAAAGTATGTCTTGATTATACCAGATATTTCTGTGCACAGAAACCATTTAATTGGTGATGTAAGTTTTATTACATATTTTTTTAACAATATTTTGTGTTGTTTACTTCTTTTTAACAATTAACTATACTTTTTAAAGGCAGCAGGTCTCATTCAACCTATTTCAGATGAGCTTATTATCAAAATTGGAGAACTAGTTAAAGTTGGAGTTAATACTGTAACAGAGATAAGACGGCATCTGGAGAACTTTGTTCGCATCAATTTTAGTTCAAGAAGTATGCCCAATAAATCAAACAAACGCTTTTTCCCACTGGATGAAACTATCCGCAACCATATGCTAAAAGCTAGAAAAAAATTTGTCACTCCCTGATAGACCAAGAGTGTTTAAATATAAAGGTAGCAGAATGGGCAAAAAATTATAAAGAAGCTTTTATAAAGTTTCGTCCGAAAGGTGAAAACAATTCAGAGGACAATAATCAAGACCTTCAAAAGTCCTTGTTGTTCATTTTTCAAGATAAATGGCAAAGAAGGTTACTTATGCGTTATGGCAATGAGCTATCATTTCTTGATGCAACATACCGAACTACTCGATATGCACTTCCTCTCTTCTTCCTAGTTGTAAAAACAAATGTTGATCATCAAATAGTTGCTATTTTTGTATGCGAAAATGAAACAACGGAAGCCATTAAAGAAGCACTAACGTTTATTAAAAAATGGAATCCTTCATTCCAACCTAAATACTTCATGACAGACTATTCAAACGAAGAGATAAATTCACTTGAATCAGTGTTTCCCGGTAAAAATTTTTGTTATAAAAGATATTTTATTTAAGTCTCAATATTTATTTTATTTGGAAAAGTCAACCATTGTTTTATGAAAAATTGTTCTTGGTTAAAGAAATTATTAATAAAAAGTATTTATTCCAACAAATAAACTTGCCTTTTAATTATTTAGCTGTTTTGTTTATAAGACTTTGTAATTAAAATGTTTACCTCGTGATATTTGCACCACTATCATCTCATTGATAATAATATATTTGTATATAATAAAAGTATAAGAGCTTTTATAAAATTTAAAGTCAAGTAGAAGAAAAAAAAGCGCTCTGCATGTTTTTTTATTCTCATTTAAAAAAAAGTTGTAGTACCTAAAATAGATAGAAAATTGGTTAATGACTAATTACTACATTTACAACAGAAACTGTTTTTTGTTTGCTTCAAACAAAAACAGTTTCTGTTGTAAATGTAGTAATAAGTCATTCAAAAACCAAAAAAGTAGTAAAATGTGTTGACTAAAGAAAGAAATTATTCATTTTATCATATTAATTACTTCTTATTGTTCATCAATAATGAATGAATACTTTCTTTAAACAAATTTTTTATGGAGTATTGTCTTTTTTATGTAGAATGTAGTGTATTTATATGTGATTTTCATCGTGAGCAAGCTTGGGAGCATTGGCTATCAAAATCTAGTAATGGGTGTTTAATTGTCAAGGAAGATGTCAAGGTTAAATTACGTCGAATAGCTCATTCAAAAACAATTAAGATTTGTAAAGAAGCTGTAAAAGCATTAAAAGATTCATCTGAATATAATAGTCATCCAAAACTAAAAGAGTACTTGGTTGTGTATCAAAAAGGCTCGTATTAATGTTTTTGAGAATATAAAATAGTTTAGTTTTCCTAAAACATGCAACTAACCATGTTGTGAATTCCAGTTGATTAATTTATTTTTACAAATATTTTTTTAACGACTTCATTCTCATTTTGAGTTTTTAAGGGAGGAACAAGAAATATATTAAATTGAGGTAAAATATAAGGTGGATGGATGTTATGTTATTATTACAGTATATATTTATCAAAATAAATTAAGTTTATGCTAAGGTGGTAAGCAACTTTATTAGCATAAAAATTGTAAAGACTACAAAACATATTTTGCAACTTTAATATTTATGTCATGATCTGTCAAAAATATTTTTCTGTTATCCTTAACTTGCTTAACTTTAGAGATGAGTATCCGCGTACAGACAAGATAGACTCTTGCTGAATGTGAATACCAACAATGGAATTGAGCGTCAAAACCAAAGTTTTAAATACTGTTTCTTAGAAAAAAAAAAAAATTCTTCCCTTACCTTTATGCTTAGCATATGCATTGAAGAATTCCTTCCGCACAAGTATGACAGGTTAGTCAGTTATTGTCAATTCTATAGATACTACAAATAATTTCAATAATAATAATACTAACAGTAAACAATAGTAACAATAAATAATAATCTCCTAAATATAATAGATATTGTGAGATTTCAAAAATTATTTTTAAATCTAACTGTCTTTCTATGCCTTTTGGAGGTTCAAGAATTCTATATACTGTACTGTAAAAAGCAATCATATTTTAGTTATGCCAATGAAAACACAAGGGCAAATTCATCATACAGAAAATACCATGAGAAAATACCAACATATTTAACTAATCGTCCACGCCCTTTGGTTAATCATTGCATGCGAATGATTGACAAATTGCATGGCGTAGATCTTACAGGAATTAATGCTGTGACAGATAGGTTATACAATGTTGCGTCATTGAAGTCTAACAGTCGGGTAATATATCAGTGTTATCTAGGTGATGATGAACATTTACCAACTTGTTCTTGTCCATCATGGTTTAATTCTGCTTATCCATGCAAGCATTTTTTTGCTATATTCTAAAAAGAAAATCTATCTTGGTCTGCTTTTGGTATGGCTTATCAGAATTCTCCTTATTTTGTTTTGGATTTATTGTCCGAAAAAAGTAGTGTAACAAATACTGTATATTGTCCGGGTTCCGTTTATTCTGTAGACGATTCCACAAATGTCATCAATGACAATGCAGCACCACAAACAATAGTTGATTCAAAGCAAATTAGGCAAACATTACCAATTAATAATAATCAACCATTTAAAACTACTTACCACACTGCGGCAGAATGTAGAGAATTATTGAATGAAATTAGTCAGTTGTCATATTTATGTGACTCACAAAAAATAGATACTTTATTTGAAGAACTGTTAAAAGTTAAAAAATGCTTGTCTGAAAGTCTTCCAACTGAAACAGGGATTCTTCTTCGTCCAGTAGTTAAACCAGAAACTTGGAGCAAGTCTGAAACAAAGTTGCCAAAACTTATTAACATCCCAGTTACACGAAAAAGAAAAATGATGAAACGAGTTGGTGCTAGATATGACTTATGTAAAGCTGCCAAAGAAATTTGTGTAAAAGTGGAAAAGTCAGAATCTTGTTATTCTGAGATAGTTACTGATTACTCAATTGAAGAAAATTGCAAAATCTTTACAGTTAGTCATGAGTCAATTAAAGAAACTACATCTATTGAAAACAACAAACACCTTCAAACCACCTTAAGCCAAGTTAATAATGATGTTCAATTTCAAACCAAGTTTCAATGTATTCAAAGTCTCAAATCGTCCTTGATTGGTGAAGCTGAACTATTTGAAATTGAAAAATGTCAAATGCTTAATGACAAAATTATTCATTTTAGCCAGCAAATGATGCCGATTCAATTAAAAATTAATGTTGGTTTACAGGATCCTATTAAGGGTCGAATCAATGCTTTTAACACACATGAATCTACTCCTTTTGTTCAAGTTCTTCATGATGGGAATCTTCACTGGCTTTGTAAAGTTTATTTTAGTTGTAAGATTATTTTAGATTTTTAAGTTGTAAAGATTATTTTAAATTTTTAACATAAACATTATCTTTAGTATTTAAGTGTATCTGCAAAGATTTTGTTAGCATTCTTTATTTTACATTAAAGCAATGACTTTAAATTGCTTGTTCATTGATTTAAATTTATTGAAACAATTAATAAGTACAAATTTTTTAAGGCAAATGGCTCAATGTTTTAATTGCAAAAATTGGTTTCATCGTGAATGTGAAAGAATTCCTCAAAGTGCATTTGAAAAAAAAGATGAGCTTTGGAGTTGTCATGATTGCTTCAAAGAATGTACAATCAAGTAATATTGTTAAAAATTTATACCAATGCAAAAACATTTTAAATGCAGTACTTGAATACTTTTTGGGAAAAGGTGTCACAAAAAAGACTGCTTTTATTCACTATATGTTCCTGGTAAACAAGAGCTCTAAAATAAATTGAGAGGCTACATTAAAAGAAAATAATACCGAATTTAATGTTTTAAAACTGAGCATTTCTTACTCCAGGTTAAAAATTGGTCTTTTCTATAGCTTAAATGTTGAAATTTTCTATATTTATAGACTTTTAGAGTTTGTTGGCACCAAAGTCCAGCAATAGATAGTGATTATTAACTTTTGAAAGCATCTTTTTTGGTACTTCCTATCCCTGCTAGTCAAGCGATATCTAATACATATCCAAGTATATTTTATTTAATAATTGTTTTATAGCAAAGAAAGAAATTAATATTAGGAAATAAAAAGAATAAATAAAGATAAAAAAGAAAATATGTGTTGGATTTTGTAAATATTTGTTTTTCCTGTTTCATAATTATGTAGTACCAAGATTGTAATCATTAATTTAAAACTATAAAATAGGTTTGCAAGGATAATTGGTTATAATGCAGTATGATATAACAAATAGTCCTTATTTTGTGGGTCATTACTTTATTGAAGATTTGCAAATAAGTTGTTACATTAAACAATTTTCTATTTTGTTTATAGAAAGGAAACCAATAAAGCTTTATCTGAACCTGCTTAGCACAAATGGTAAAAGCATCACTTCTAAAACGGTTATTTTCTTAGCCACATAGATTTTTAAAAACATAAAGGCATCAGAGCATTAAAATCTTTTCCTATAAAATCAGATTCTTCAGAAAATCCTTGCTACATCAACTTCATGCTATTAGCAATGATTTTGATAGTTAAACTTCAGGAACTGATGTTTAACTTTCGAATCATAAACTAAAAGCTGATATATATTAAAAACCTAAAGGTATTTCTAAATCTATAACAAAGAAAAGTAACTAAAGGGTAAGTTTTCTATTTAAGTTTTTGTTTATTATTTTTAAAATGTTTCTTTTATTATTGCTCTATTTTTAATCATTTTATCTATAATTTGTTATTTGTAATGAAAAACTTTTTTGTGTTCTAATTGGGTCAATATTTAAGTATACGTATCAAAAATGTGCTAAAATAATTTCACCTCATGGTTTTCATGTTAAATATACATCGAACTAGATTTTGAAGATTTGAAGCTCTAAAATGTTTGTAAATTTCAATCAGTTGACTCTCAACACTAACTTGTGAAAAAGCAACCCATAAAGTCTTCAATATACATCATAATGTCCATGAAGTGTCAGAGCAAGGGTAACACTAAACTATGGTAACCAATTTAGGAAACATGATAATGGTAAGAGAAGAGTCGTATTTTTAATCTGTAATTAATTTCTATTTTCTGTGCTATGTTAATATGTGAAATATTATTAATTAATTATATTAAATGATCAAATGTCTGTTGTTCATTGTAAAAATGGCTCATCTGGTATTTAACAAATATCACTCGCCAGCACAGGCAGTGTTAATCTTATAAAAAAAGTCATTTGAATTCGTTTAAAATCTAATATGGCTGCATGTCTTATATCTTTTTAGTTTCAAACAAAGTAAGTAAATATTGCTATAAATGATTAAAAAAATTTATCTTATTGTTCACAATATTGTAAAAATGAATAAATTAAACCCTTTTTCTAAGAAATTTTTTGAATAAGTAAGTTTGTTCAGGAAATTGTTAATATTACAAGTAACTATCTTTGATTGTAAGACATAATTAGAAATATATGGTTGATTAATATCAACTATAATTTTGTGGACACAGGTGGTGCAAAAGTAAAAAATTGTTTATAAGAAGCTTTCTTGATGATTACAAAAAACGTGTAACATCTTAGTACTGTTAAATATTGTTTCTTTGAACCGTGGGGTAACTTTGGAAAAAAACTTTGAGTAAAACTCTTTTTAGTAGAGTTTTTTGTCCAAAGTTACCCCACTGTTCAAAGTAACAACATTTGATGGTAGTCTTGAAAAAATTAAACTACCTGGAGTCGTTAATAAAAGTTGTCAGTGATGAAAAGCAACGATACATGATCCTATTTTACCATCAAAATTAAAATTCATTGAAATGGTATCAGGAATTAAACACCTTTCTAAAAGGGTTTCTTTCATTTAACTTTTGGTACCATTTATGGTACCAAAAGTTTATCTGTGATATAGTCAAATTTTTGGTAATATAGTCAAAGACAAAAAATGATGCACTTTATATTCAAACTTGATATAAAAGACTTCAATTGACATAAAAGCATTAAAATTGGCAAAGAGATGCAGCATCATGCAAGAGAAGCAAGCAGTTGCTACTGTGAAAACTTACAAAACAAAAAAGTTAAAAAAGAAAAAAAATGTGGCTTTAAAGCAAAAAATTGTTTGCAGAGTTGTTCAAAGTTAAATTGATTTCTTATCAAATAAGTCTGACAAGGTTGCCACTTATGCAGAAAAGTAAAGTGACTTTTTAAAGAGTAACTAAAAACTACACTTTTAAAAGAGTCTGATAAAAAAAATAGTGATGTTAAAAAAAGTTAAAGCAAAATAGGAAGATACTGAGTTTGAATTGATTGAAAAAAAGCTAAACAAGGAGTAGACATTATTTTAAATGTGACATTTTCCTTTGATGATATTTTATTGTCATGTTAATAAAGCCAAATTTTAGATTTTCAGTACTTAAAAAAGCAATTATTAATAGTTAATTATTGTAAAATAGTTATAATGTATTAGTTAATTTTTAAAAAATATTTTATGACTTAGGCTTTGTAGAAAGGTAAAATCCTCAAACATAGTTATTAGATTTTTGGTATAGAGTTTTAAGTTAAATTATTATTTCAAACCTTTTCAAATACTTTTTTTCATTTAAAAAAATGCTGACTATTAAAAAAAATCCTAAAAAATTTTTAGGTAAAATTTGGGAAAGTCATGAATTTTTTTTTTCTGGAGGGTAATATCCTGGAATTTTAAAATCAAATATCCTTGAAAAATAGGAAAATAGTCCTATTAAGTCATGAAATTTTGATTTTGTTATTTCTAAAAGGCATGTTTAGCAGCTCTGGAAATAAGTTTTATAAGTTGCCTGTTAACCCTTTTCCTCACTTTCTTAGTAAATTTTTATTCAATTAATTTCTGCTTTAAGCTTTCTTGGAAGTGAATTAGTATAATAAAGAAAATTGGAACTTACCCTTAAGTACAAGCTTTTTGTTTGGTATTAAATGTTTTTCCTTCCAATTAAAAAAATTCTTTGTAGTTCCAAATTTGCTGTGTCTCTTAGTTTATGATTCAAAAGTTAAACACTAGGTTTCAGAGTTTAACTATCAATATCATTTCTAAGAACAAGCGACAAGAGGTCCATAGACTCTAAAATCAAAAAATACATACTAATTTTAATATATGCTAATTTATTTAAGAGAAATTTAGATATACAAAAAAATTTATCAAGTTAATATTTGTATGTTGTAATTTAAAAAACACATAAGAACATATATAACACATAAAAAATATATGTATAGACCACAATACAATGAAAATATGGAAGAACATATACAACTTATAAGTAATGATATAATATACTAATAATATAAGTAATGTTCAAAAAAGCTCAAAAGCTACTGAGAGTTAAATTTACCTAATTTGTAGCTATTTTCAAAACTGTTAGAAAATTTTTTTTATAGTTCTTTATTAAAAACTCATGTGAAATGGTAAGAATGTAATTTTGTGAAAAATTTATACTTATTTAGATTTATTTAGGCTTATGAAAAATTTATTTAGTCTAAATAAAGATTTCATAAAATTACACCTAAATTAACACTTTTTTAATAATATAAATCATAAAAACACTTTTTTGTTATTATTAAAATTCCTTCAAGTTTAAGGTATAAAATAAAGAATAAAATATGAAACTAAGGCAAGAAAGATCAAACATTTTGTGCGATCTAGAAAAATAATTTACAGTATTTTCGCTTTTTGTAAAATTGTTTAAAATTACTTTAAGTTTTTTTAATCACAAAAATCACTATTTAAAAAAATACAGAAGCCTGTTCAAGTAAAACCTTTATCTTGATTCAACATCAATATCTGCTTCAACATCTTTACAAGGGTATTCTTTAGAACTTTCTTCAATTCTCTTTAAAAATTTAAAAATCGCATCAGTGGTTCCAGTTTTTAAAAATTCTGGAGAACATGACCAACTATCATCTAATTAATCTAAGAAATCTTAAGGTTCTATCCTGTTTTGTTTCTTATCTACATTAATGATCTTCTTGACAACATTATATCTAAGGTGGCTCTATTTGGTGAAGACTCAACTTTATACTCCTGTTTTGACAAAAAGTATTCTTTTTTCGATCTTAGAACAGGGAGCCAATCTTGAATCTGATCTCACTAAAGCATATTCTGTAACAGAGATGAGCTTGTCAAATTTAACTCTAAAAAAACTCAGTTATTTGCTGCAAAGAACTATTGCAATACTATCAACATTCTAATATCGATGTCATCAAAAATTGATAAATAGCAACCCTCTCGCTGAGTCCAATTATTTACATCTTCTTGGAATATCACTATTACCAAATTCCACAAATGTGTGAAAATTTACAGTAGTTAGACAATTGCGACTTCCTGTAATTTTTTTAAAGTTTTTATTGATGAGTTTTTATTGATAAAACACAAAGTAAAATTTAAAAAAAATTTTGTTTAGTGATTTTCTACTATTTTATTTATATATATATAAATATATATATATATATATATATATATATATATATATATATATATATATATATATATATATATATATATATATATATATATATATATATATATATATATATATATATATATATGTATGTATATATATATATATAAATTAGTAAAAACAATTATCTAACTTTTATCTTCTAGAAGATAAAAGTAAGATAAGTTTTTTCACTAAATTATTATTTTCACTAACTATTATATATATAAAAGTAACAATAAAATCATCTTTTTAATAATCAATACTAAAAGCTTTTTTTAAAAAAACTAATTTAATAAAATAATAACGCTGATCTAACCATTAACTTTTTACAATTACATAATAATAACATAAACAGTTGGTAAAAATTTTTTAGCATGCACCAAAAGTAGGTTTTTGTTGTTTTTGAATTGTTTTCCGTTTGCGCGTAAGCATAAATAACTTTCCAGGTCCGCAGTTTAAACAATTTTCACAACCTACTTTTGGTGCATGCTAAAAATCGCTAACCCTCAAGGACGTACAGTACGCTAAAGTTTTGCGACAATATATAAAACAAAAAATAATCCGGTAACCGAAAAATACGGCCTAATTCTGAGGGATGTTTAAGTCTGCTAGCCGGGGGTGTTTTTGTGTGAAATTTTGAATTTTGAATTTTCAAAAACGTTTTATTTAGTACTCAAATTTCTACTTGTTCTTACGACAAAAGAAATTAATGCCTTGTTTAAGAAACTGGCGAAAATGCCACTCTAATGTTCTAGCTCTGGCAGAATCATCTTCTAGTAGTGAAGAAGAGAAAGTCGAAAAAAATAATGACAATTCAAAATTTACACTAAATATCGAAAGTGAAGAATTTCTTTAAGATTATTTGTCTCAAAGTTAGCGATTCCACGGCTTAACAAAAAACATTTGACGTTTGACAAAAAACACGTAATTTTCATAAACTTTGCTCTCTTATATCTTTTTGTATGGTTAAGCCAGCACCTTGAGGTTTTTTGCATCAGTTAGTGTTACTCAATCTCTTTCCAACCATATATAGAAAGTATTAGGCTTTGTATGGCTTCATTTATATATTACCCATATCTTGAGACCACTTTTCATAAAAAAACTTGCCGCGGGAACGTTTTTAAAAAACGAAGCTTTTGAAAGTAAGGATTCCTAAGAACTTAAACACATCTAATTTTTATGAAACTTTCCATATTTATTAAGAAAAGGAGGAGGAATCTAATGGAATCTGGACGTTTTTTAACATTTATACAAAAAATTTTAGTTCTCAGCGTTTAAAAACTTCAAGGTTGATTTAAATAGAAAAAAAAAAAAAGGTTGATTTAAATAGAAAAACTGTTTTTGAAAAACGTCCAGGTGGAAATAGCAAGTTTAGCCTTTCCTTTATTTAAAACAAGTATTTATTTAAGTTTACCTAAAGAATTGGTACTTAGGATTTGCATATATAAATTATGTGTATATATATATGCTTTTGTTCGCGTATTTAATGACGTTAACTGTTTTGATTTTTGCGTTTGTTCTGGTTAAATTATGAAAACTAAATTGAAAGTGAAAGTATAATTCTTAAAATTTTAATCAAATGAAAATGCATCTTTTACTTTTTCCCAGGTAAAAGGTCTGCATTCTTCAAGAAAGTTAAAGTCTTGAGTTTTACTATTTTAACTACAGGTTGCTCTTATTTAAACTGTTTTTTTCAAAACAAAAACCTAAAAATAGTATTCAACAGAAGCTTATGAAAATGGAGTTGTGTAAGAAATTCTTTATTTCTTTTTATATTTATTTGCCTCTATTTGTTTGTTGATTAAATACTATGAACTTTTGTAATAATTATTTTAATTCCTTTTTTTTAGGTGTTGACATTAACAATAGTCTCACCAAAATGGTTGCTCCATCTATAAGTCAAGAAAGTAAGTCAAAATTATAAATTAGGAATATTGTAGCACAAATTTTTTTCATTTTAATAATTCTATTTATTGAAACCAAAATAATCCACCCCTTTTTTTTCTTTATGTCACTTAAATTAAGTTTGCTTTTAATTTTAGTCTCTGACACTTATGGATTATGTAAATATTAATGGAGGCATTGTATCCCTCAAAAATCCAGATTTGGTTTTAACCAATCCCCATTTTTTACAAATTTGTAAAGAAAAAGATAAATTTAACTTAACATGGCCAAATCTTTCAGTATTTTTTACATCCTTGTTCAAATACCCTATATCTAGAGTTATGCTGATCAAGTGCCTTCAAAAGTCAAAAGATTTTATTGCAAAATTTTGATTTAAGAAAGTATTTTTAAAACTCTGCTTTATCTTTTATTGGTGCTTTTCTAGATGTTGTTGGTTTGTCACCTTCTGATACTTGTTCTACCCCAACTTCTATCCACAATAGTGAAATTGTTCCAAATCAAATTACTGTTTTAGTATCTTCTGATTTAAACTTGCAAATTGCTAATGATGATTTTTTGTGTTCTGTTACCCCAAACTCTATTGTATACACCCCTTGAGGAAATGATTCTGAAATTTTTCTTCTTGAAGCACAAGTTAATGAAGTGAATCTGCCAGTTTCCGATTCGGATAAAAAAACTACCTATATTATCAGGTGATTTGACCTATCAAATAAAAAAATACAAACAGAGAATTAATCATCTTAAATTACAAAATAGGCAAATTAATAAAAGATGTAATGAATATAAAAGCAATCTTGTCAAAATATAATGCCAGAAATGTCAACAAAAGAGAAGTTAGAAAGGATTGTAGGACTAACCAATTGTTGCAAAAAAATTTTAGATTAGAAAAAGAAATTGATTTGGCTAGAAAACATTCACAATCAGGTCGACAAAAGGCATGGTATTTTAAGAAAAAAAAATTGAAAACACTGTTTTGAAAACATCTGATGAAACGAATGATTCAATCTTAAAGGAGAGTTTAAATTACTTTGAAAATCTTGATTTTTGAAAATATTTGATTTCTGTTAAAAATATTTGATTTCTGTTAAAATTATTTGATTTCTGTTGGACCTCTGCAGCCATGACAACATACTGGTAAGTTATGCTTTCTATTTTTACACTGATGTACCATTAATATATGTATCCTTGTGTTTAGGTATTTGTGAGTCATTATATGTATATTTTTGTAGGTGCATCTACAAGTCATAATATGAATAACTGTCTTCTGTTCACCTCTGCAGCGGTGTTGATCTACCGATAAGTAATTATTTGTATGTTTGTGTTAATGCACCCGTAAGTCATTATATGTATGTTTGTGTTTATGTACTGGTTAGTCATTATGTGTATGTTTGTGTTCTGTTGGACTTCTGGAGCGGTGTTGACGCACCCGTAAGTCACTATATGTATGTTTGTGTTTATGTACCTGTGAGTCATTATGTGTATGTTTGTGTTCTGTTGGACCTCTGGAGCGGTGTTGACGCACCCGTAAGTCAATATATGTAAGTTTCTGCTTATGTATCTGTAAGTCATTATATGTAAGTCTGTGTTCTGTTGGAATTATATGTATGTCTGTGTTCTCTGGCACAGCGTTCATGCACGCGTAAGTCATTATATGTATATTTATGTTTTGTTAAAGAAAAAAAAAGTTTTTAGACCATGAAGGAACATATACAGTAAAAAGATACTGAATGATTAGTCACACAAATAAGAATTTTTGTAGCACTTAGGGACAGTCACAGTAAAAGAACGAGACCTAATTGAATGATAAGTAATACAAGAATCAATTTTAGCAGATGACATAAGAGACGCTAACTCCTTAAAACATCACCCTTTATAGTATTTGTAGAAAAGAGTAAGAGAAGCAACACTATGACAATGCGACAATGGTTGGCTACGGCGGCAGGTCTTGGTATTCTATAATTATTTTTATTTTTTATTTTTATTAAAAACTTGTGTCACCCTCTAATCTGAGGTTTTGTTAACAACATTTCTCTTTTATTTTTGATTTTTTTTTTTTTTTCGAAATTTATTTGTCTTTGCAACTTTATTACAATTTCAGTCACATTAAAAGGATGAGACTTAATAGAATGACAAATAACACAATGAATTTTAGTACATGGTACAAGAGACGCTAGCTCTTTAGAGCAGTGATCATTATAATATTTATAGAAAAGAGAAAGAGAAGCAACATTACAATGATGTGATAATGGTTGGAGGTTGGCTGCAAGAGCAGGTCCAACTATGTTTACAATGCATTTTTGAACCTTGTCTAAAAGAGAAAGGGCATTATTGGAAGATCCGCCCCTGATAGGGCAACAGTATTCCATACTAGGAAGGATTTGAGATTTATAGAGATAAAGAATAAAATCCAGAGTAAGAAAGTGTTGAGCTCAATAAAGAGATGCAACCTTAGCAGATGCTAATTTTGCAATGGATTTGATATACAGTTTCCAAGAAAGATTGGAAGTAAGAGTTAATCCTAGAAGATGAAGGGCAGATGACTCATGGAGTACATTACTGTTTATAAATATAGGAAGATCTAGATTATGGCGATAACGATTAGCTGAAAAAAATTAAGTTTTCTTTGAGTTAAAGTTCACCAGCCACTGTGAGCCTAATGCTGTAGCAGAAGTGAGATCCTTTTTAAGCTCAAGTGCCCCCTTCAAGCTATCAGAGAGTGTTGCGTTCTTATCAAGGCAGGAATAAATGGTAGTATCAGCTGTAAAACGAGGCAATTGAAATCCATAGTGATGATCAGAAAGTAAGTTAGATTTGAGAGGAGAGCATAAGTGTTTGTTAATTAAAGACTCAAAATCCTTGCTTATAATTAGACCATTAGATATATCTACCTTCTTCAAAAACGTCAATTACATGTTACAAATTAAAATTTCTTTATTTGATAGGTGAAATCACCAGATAATATAGGTAGTATCCAAATTGGAAACTGGGAGATTCTCTTGATTAAATTGCATTTTAATAAGGAAGTTTTTAGAACCATTTCCTAAAGGGATGTATGCAATAGAAGTTGGGGTAACAGAGCATGAAAAGTCATCATTAGCAATTTTCAAAATTAAATCAGAAGGTACAAAAACAGTAATTTGATTGGGAACAATTTCACTATTGTGGATAGAAGTAGGAGTAGAGCAAGCATCAGAAGGTAACTACTTTTAAAGTTGGAAGTTACTGGAAGAGCCAAGACGAAGTTTATATAGCTAGATAACAATTAACAGACGACTTAAAAAATTGCAAAAAGATGGGTAAGTCCATCATGCCAGACTTTATCGAAAGCCTTTGATATCCAGAGCAGTAGAATTTGCCTAACCACCTTTATGTAATGCTATGTAGTACCATTCTGTAACAAGTTCTAAAACAAGATGATTGAAATCCATATATTTTTTATGTCATCTGCAAATAGAGCCACCTTTAAGCTTTTCAGGATGATCACTAGTTTTGGTTAAAAGTTAACCCATTACTTAGTGACACTAGTGTGATTTAGGAGCGTTTCGTGCTACAGGGTCTGTGTGTTTTGTAATTGTGATGTTATTGTTGTGATGTTTTGTGTTAATAGACAACTTGGCTTACCTTCTCGATGGTGTCTATTGTTAAAAATGATTGTTAGTTTGTTTTGTTACTGAAACTTGCTACTTCCAATCATTCACAAAAAGCCAAGAAATAAGTTTTAGAACAAAAACATTTTTCTATGTTATTTTCATTTTTTTTATCTTAGGCATTTTCATAGGTTCACATAAGCAATCTTAAAGAGTAAGTTTCTTATTTTATACTTATTTAATTTTAAATGTTTTTAGTTTATATATTTTTAAAATGAATTAACAAAATATTTTTAACTTTAAATAATTTCTGCTGTTATACCTGCCTATTGCAGTTGTAAGTACTCCAAATTTCAGAAAGTTCGTTTGCTGTAAGTTATTTTCATTAAAAATTAAATTTTAACTTTATTGAAGAATCTTCTGCCTGTTAAATAGGTTATTCTGAATAATTTCGACAGATTTTAATGCCCTATTGCAGTAATTTACTGAGTGGTCTGTAAATTATACAATAATTTCAAAATGATGTATGATTTGGATTCCATGATTCCTTTATGCATATTTGTATGGTGTAATTATAATATAACCCCAAATTTTATTTTCCAAAACTAAGTAAATAAGTGAAAACCATCAGTCTGTAAAATAGATGATTCTGGTTAATCTTGTCAGATAAATAAAAATGGGACCATTATGAAAAATTTCGAATCAAATTTAATAACGGTTGAAAAATATCAAATATATTCAAAGTCGGTATGCCCAGTTGGTTTGTGCAGCCCTTTTGCAGTAATTTACTGACCGGTCTGTAAATTATACAATAATTTCAAAATGATGTACTATTTGGATTCTATGGTTCCTTTATGCACATTTGTATGGTGTTATTATAATATAACCCCAAATTTTATTTTCTAAAACTAAGTAAATAAGTGAAAACCCTCAGTCTGTAAAATAGATGATTCTGGTAAATCTCGTCAGTTGAACAAAAAAATTTTGGGGTATTTTATTTTCTTATAGTTGTTGGATCACTATGGAAAATTTAAAGTCAAATGTAATAATGGTTTAAAAGTTATTCTAAAGTCAATATGACACCAAAACTAAGTAAATAAGTTAAAACCCACAGTCTGTAAAATAGACAAATCTGGACAATCCTGACTGAATTAAATAAAAATATTGTGGTATTTTATTTTTTTATAGTTGGTGAATCAATATGGAAAATTTCAAGTCAAATGTAATAACGGTTCAAGAGTTATTCAAGAGTCAATATGACACCAAAACTAAGTAAATAAGTAAAAACCCTCAGTCTGTAAAATAGACAGTTCTGGGCAATCCCGACAGAATTAAAAAAAAAATTTTTTGTATTTTATTTTCTTATAGTTGTTGAATCAATATGGAAAATTTCAAGTCAAATGTAATAACGGTTCAAAAGTTATTCATAAGTCAATATGATCCAAAAATACTCTCTTTTTCGGTGCCATAACACTGCAAATTTTCCATACTTAAGCCCTATACCTTTCGTCAAAAAATCATCAATTTTTGCACTACAAAAAATTCAATAACTTTGGATCCGCTTAACTTCAAAGGTCCAATGGCCCCTCATTTTTTAAGTCAGGTCAAGCTCTATACGATGATATAAATTATATATGTTTTTTTAAATTATAAAAAAATCGTCTGGAATGGCTATCAAAGTGAAAATGACACTGTGTTTTTCTCAGAAGAAATTGAACGAAATGGCAGCAGAGCACTGCTGTTCACGTGAATAAGTAAACGAGCTGTTAGCTATACTGATAGCAAAAGTCTTATGCTATCTGCAGAAACAGCCTTTTGTATACCAGTCTCAAGACCAAAATAACAGTATTGACCACCATACTTGCTTACAACAGTAACTGATTTTGGAGCCTGAAGCAAAGTTCTTTTATCTTTCAGTGAGGATAAGAAAAAAGGAAATAAAGTACCAAAATAAGATAATGTTGATAAGTTCTCGATGGCTGAAGGCAGTATGTTATTAATTATTTTTTAGTGAATTTTTGTTTAATTTTATTAGGTTTGTAAAAATATTCAACAAAAGTTGTTTTGTGAAACTATTTTAGGTTATAGAGTTTCAAAAGAGAGTGTTATATTTTCTTAATGATATAAGAAATCCCAAAACACAGTGACAAAACCTGATTATAATAGCCAATTTATAAGCCAAATAAGTTTTATTTTGTCGGTAGCTAAATTTGTTCAAGTGGACAAGATATTAGATGACGAAAAAAGCACAATCATCAGGAGTGAGTTTTAATAAGTATTTTATTAAATAGTTATATCATTTAGTTTCAGAATTTTTTTTAATTTTATGTCTACAGCTTTATGTCAAAACTTATAAAAACTTATAACTGTATATATACAGTTATAAGTTTTTATATAATAAGAAGCCATTGTTCTAATATATATATTAGAACAATGGCTTCTTATTTGGTAGTATAATTTCAATGGTTTAAGGGCAAATAATGTTAAATGTCTATAGTTTCATTTTATTTAATATGATTATAATACATTATGAGCAAGGTTAGGCAATTTTTACAATCAAATGCTATTCCTGGTGTTAACTTGTTATTCAGAACTGATTATTTTTTTCTTGTTATACTAACAGAAGTTTAACAGACTATATGGTGCTATGAAAGGTATGTCTTTATAAGATATATAAAACTTTTTTATTTTATTTACAGCTTCTTCTATTGAATACGATGAAGCGACTGAAACTTTAATTGGTGGTATTTTGTCTTACTTCTTAAAATACGCTCCATTTTGAAAAGATGGCGGAAAAGAAAGGAAATTAGATTGTTATAAATATTTACATATATTTCAATACAGATATATTTTCTGGTTGTCTACTAATATTTTGTTTTCAGTGTTAATTCAACATTACCAAAAAAAAAATTTCAGTTATGAAAAAACGTAGGATTGAGTTGATGTTTTAAGTAAAATAAGAAAAGCTTAATTGATATAATATTTTTATTTTTAATAAAAACAAAAACGCTAATGATGTGGTATTAATATTAATGTTTATTAGATGAAGATGTGTAAAAAATAAGTTACAAGTTATTATTTGGTCTTTAAAATTGTTTGAATGATAATTTATTATTTATTGAGATGTTTTCTTTTTTAATTTTTGTTGCTCTTATATTATCAATCAAACTAAGTTATTGTTGTGTGATATTTTATAATAAACTTTATATTATATTTTGTATTAATAATGAATACTATCTATTTTTGTTCAATATTCCGTTTTACTCTTATGTAGTTAATTATGTTTTAGCAACCTGGGATTCTTTCATTATTTTCCTTTGGTGCCTTGAGTTATTTAAACATAGTATATTCAGAACTATGCAGATTAATAGAATAATATATATATATATATATATATATATATATATATATATATATATTATATATATATATATATATATATATATATATATATATATATATATATATATATATATATATATAAATGAATTTAAAATATAATAAATTTATAAAATAAAGAAAATCTTATCTTTGCTAATAATGTCTACTAATATTATTGTTTAGCAAGTATCATGGTTATAAAATGTCAAGATTTAGCTAGTTTAACTAGGCCTGTTAGTACACTTATATTATGGTTTCTTCGTATTGTTTATTAATTCATATAATATTTTCAAAATCAAATATGTGGAAAGGAGTTGTTTGGAATGAAGATTTACAAGGTGTAATTCCATCCAGGTGTAATTCCATTCCATTCCAGGAGTTGTTTGGAATGAAGATTTACAAGAAGGTGTAATTCCATCTAATTGGATTTGTAATAAAACTGTTTATTGGCCTTCAGATACCAAAGCATTGACTGCACTAAAATGCTGAGAAGAATTGGCTTAAGTTTCCACAAATTAAAACTAAATTCTCTTTAGGTATTACATCTATATATTACAATTATTATTTTTTAAATAATTTTGTTAGGAAGAGTTATTTTGTTGATGCAAAATATATAACTATTCATATAACTATTTCAATTCCAGAGAAAGCAAACAGGATGGTGAAAAATTTGAATTTACAACTACAAAAGAAAAATGCTATAATGAGAATGTCTATTTACGAAAAAGAAAACATAAACAAAGAGAATTTCCCAAATAGGTATTAGTTTTATGTGCTTATATTTTATAAATTTCAATTTTTATACCTAAAAATAAAAATGTTTTTGTAATTTATACCATAAATTAGTAATTATATTTTATAGGTTCAGTTATCAAAGATTTAGATGAAGTGTCGATGCACCTGACCTCCAGTTGTTCATTGATCAAATCTATAGGTAAATATATATATATATATATATATATATATATATATATATATATATATATATATATATACAACTTTTAAATGTATTCTATAAAATAGAGTGCTCAATGTTCTTAAAAGAACGGAGCAATTATGTATTAGTAGAAAATCACTTGACAAAAATTTTTTTTCATTTTACACTGTGTTTCATCAATAAAGACTCATCATTTCTGATGTCTTTATTGATGAAACTCAGTGTAAAATGAAAAAAAAAATTTTGTTAAGTGATTTTCTATATATATATATATATATATATATATATATATATATATATATATATATATATATATATATATATATATATATATATATATACATATATACATATATATATATATATATATATATATATATAGATATATATAGATATATATATATAGATATATATATATAGATATATATATATATATACATATATATATATATATATATAGATATATATATATATATATATATATATATATATATATATATATATATATATATATATATATATATATATATATATATATATATATATATATATATATAGATATATATATATATATATATATATATATATATATATATATATATATATATATATATATATATATATATAGAGATATATATATATATATATATATATATATATATATATATATATATATATATATATATATATATATATATATATATATATATATATATATATATATATATATATATATATATATATATATATATATATATATATAATATATATATATATATATCTCTCTACAATCATCAGCCGTTAATACAAACAAAAAACGTAAACAAACCGTTACAAAAACGTAAAAATTACTGTAGAATGACATCTGACGTTATAACTAGGCTAATCTCACAAAACCCTAACACATGCTGACAAAACATCAAATATGTATAAACTGTCTAAAGAAGATTACAATAATCTGTTAACAAATGCCATTACCACTACCTACAAAAAAGCAAATCCAAAATTAAAAGACCATATAAACAAAGAAGGAAAACAAATTTTAACCAACCACGAGGTTTATAAAAAAATAGAAATAAACGGATCCTCTAACTGTTTTTTCACTTTGAAAGATCACAAGGAAAACTTCGTAAACAGTCCATCTGTGCGCCTTTTGAACCCTTCAAAAAATGAGGTACGACGAATTTCTAAGGTAATTTTAACAAAAATTAATTGTGAACTTAAAAATAAACTTTTTTTGAATCAATGGCAAAGTACGCAAAATGTTTTAGACTGGTTTAAAAAAATCACCAATAAGCACTTATGCAAATTCCTAGTTTTTGATGTTAACGATTTTTACCCTTCCATAAAGGAAAGCACCCTCAACAATGCTATGAATTTTGCTGACCATCATATCGTTATCAAAAGCGAAGACAAAGCATTAATAAAGCATGCAAGGAAATCTCTTATCTTCAACAACGATGAAGTATGGATTAAAAAAAGAGGTGGGTTGTTCGATGTAACAATGGGGGCATTTGATGGTGCTGAAGATTGCGAATTAATAGGTATTTTCATACTGTATCAAATTTCACAACATTATAATAAAGAAGATTTCGGCCTATATCGTGACGACGGTCTTGCTGTATTCAAGAACAAAAACGGTCAGCAAATGGAAAAAATCAAAAAGTATATAACACTCATTTTTAAAAGAAACGATCTTCCATCACCATTCAATCCAATTTAAAAATTGTTAACTACCTCGATGTTACGTTAAATCTAAGTAACGATACGTTTCAACCATATTTTAAACCTGATAATCAAATAAGGTACATCCACTCCAATTCTAACCACCCTCCAAGCATAATAAAAGCAATCCCTCGCAATATTGAACAAAGATTATCTTCCATGTCAATTAATGAAATATTCTTCAAAAAGGCTATTCCACCGTATGAAGAGGCTTTAAAAAAATCGGGATACAAATCGAACCTTACCTACCAACCACAAATAATCTCAAGTCAAAATCAGCAAAAAATCAACGTAAACGTAATATTATTTGGTATAACCCTCCGTTCAGCTTAAACGTCAAAACAAAAATAGGAAACCGTTTTCTAGCCCTTATTGACTTACATTTTCCAGCCGGCCACAAGCTACATAAAATATTCAACCGAAATTCTATTAAGATTAGCTACAGTTGCATGCCTAACCTAAAATCTATCATAAATTCGCATAATTTCAAAATTTTACACAACAAAAATCAATTAAAAACCAACCAATGTAACTGCGTAGATAAAGCATTTTGTCCTTTGAACAATCAATGTTTATCTAACAATATTGTCTATCAAGCAACCGTAAGTTCCAGTCATCATGATCGTAATAAAAAAGTATTTTTTGACATTAGTAATACACCATTTAAACTAAGATACGCAAACCATCTCAAATCATTTGCATCAGTTAAATATAGAAATGACACAGAACTATCTAAGGAAATATGGAGCTTAAAAGACCAAAACATAAAGCCCATTATAGAATGGAAAATTGTCAAACGTTGTAAACCTTACAATCTAGCAACAAAAATATGCCACCTTTGTCTCTACGAAAAATATGTAATTTTATCACATAATGGAAAAAACCTACTGAATAAAAAAAACGAAATCGTATCTCAGTGTCGACATTCAAAAAAATTCCTATTATCTTTAATTGACACAGGGGACTAGTAAACTATAACGGCTTTTTGATTTGTTTTTTACGTAGATTTGTTTATAACGTCAGATGTCATTCTACAGTAATTTTTACGTTTTTGTAACGGTTTGTTTACGTTTTTTGTTTGTATTAACGGCTGATGATTGCCTTCGGGCATGAAACTTTAAGTCCCGCTAATCAGTTGTTTTTATTCATCTAAATATAATTATATATATATATATATATATATAGATAGAGAGAGAGAGAGAGAGAGAGAGAGAGAGAGAGAGAGAGAGAGAGAGAGAGAGAGAGAGAGGAGATTACCATTATCGACCTCTGTCCAAGCCCCATAAGTGTAAAAACATGGACGTTAAACCTAAATTAAAACAAAAAAAATCCTCTATGTTAGGTGCAAAATCTCCTCCAAAATCCTATTTTTCTTATGAAAATAATGGCCACCCGATTATTACTTTTCAATGTTAAGAAAATTTAATATTTTAATTATTAATTTATTTTGAAAAAAGGTTGTTTCATTTAAATTAAATATTTGAAAAAATTATTAATAATCATCTAACAGCAGGGCCGTCCCGAACGGGGGGTGTAGGGGGTGTCCCACCACCCCCAAAGCTGTCATATAAGCATTTAAGTTGACACATTTAGCAAGTTTTGAACTATAGTTGGCTAATTGCAAATATTGAGGACCTTTTTTTGTGTGTGTGTGTGTCTCTAGTTGTCCAAAAACACATACAATCCCTCCCCCACCCCATGAGAGACCACTTCAAGACGGCCCTGCTGTTTGATGATTATTATTAATTTTTTATAAGTTTAACACCTTTCCATTCATTATATTTTTTTCAAGTTTTCCTTTTTTGATTTTCTTGAATATATTTTTTTTATTTATAGCTTCTTCTATTGTATTCAATGGAGCAAAAGAAACCTCGGTTAATGGAATATTGTTTGATTTTGTAAAATACGCTCCATTTCAAAAAGGTGATGGAAAAGAGAAGAAGTTTGTGTAGATTTTATTCAATTATATGTAGATTATATTCAATTATTTGTAGATCTTAATCAATTATATGTAAATATATGTAATATTTAAATGTATTTTTCAACAAAACAACTTTTATCTCTTGCTTTAATAATACTATTTTAACTAAACTAAACTGAAAAAGTTCTAAATAGTCTAAATACAGACTATGAGTAGATTTAATATCCATAATATACCTTAATAATGTAATAGAGAAGTGCAACAGCACTATTGGACATGCATACTACGTTTTGATGGTGATCTCAGTTTTTATCAACGGTTTCTGTGATTACAAAACGTTTTTTAACAGCCGGTTTAACGTTGACAAATCAACGTTTAAAAAACTGTCATTCTTAACATTGTTTCAACGTAAATTCAACGTTATTGTAACGCTTTTTTGGGTCGAATCAACGTTGGTATAACGTTTGAACCTAACGTTGATTTAACGTTGATAAATCAACATTGAAAAAAGCTTTCATTTTAAACGTTAAATCAACGTAAATTCATCGTTAGGTTTCAACGTAAGTTCAGCGATGTTTGTCGGCTGGGATGGTCAGTTAAATACCCTGGCTGAAATCCAAACTGTTTATTATATAGAATATTATTTATATTTTAAAAAGTTAAAATTCGGTTATACATAATTCGCTCTATGATTTTGAGAAGCAAGGAAGAATTGAAATTGGTCTATAATTTTCAGGATTAGAAATGTCTCCTGATTTGAAAATAGGTATGACTCGCGTAATTATAAGTTTCTCCGGATAAATACCTAGTTTTAAAGATAGATTAAAAATATGTTAAGTATTTTATCGATTATTTAGTTACATTACTACTAATATTATCATACCTCACACTTTTGTTTAGTTTTAAAAGATATAAGCATCTAAGAGTTTCTTTTCGGTAATTTCATAATTATCCATCTAAGAGGCCTTATTAGGTGTAAAATATGACTCAAAGTTTACTTCAGTAGTTTCTATTTTTGACGCTAAAGTGGAACCTACACAAACAAAATATTGATTAAGTGTTTCAGCAATTAAAGATTTATTTGTAACAGTTTTATTTTCAATGTTTAGATTTATAGGAAGACTATTTCCGTCAGTTTGTTTCGTGCCAATTACTTCCTTAATTATGTTCCAAGTATTTTTTGGATCATTTATATGTTTGATTAAATACTAGGTATAGTAATATTTCTTTGATTTTTTAATAATCATCTCAAAAACACGTTTATAATTTTTGTAATTAGTTTCATTCTTTAAAGTTTTTTTTTGAGAAAATTATTATATAATCGTTGCTTTTTTTTTTTGACGACTTTTTAATTCCAGGCGTTATCCAACTGTTCTTAACTGACTTTTTTTTTGACAACGTTATCAACTAACTTTTGCTTCATTCAAATAAAAACTTAACGAAAATTATATTTTTAATTGAAAATACCTTGATTTATTTTCAATTGTTTTTAATTTGTTGTTGTTTTATTTTGTATATTATTTGGTTTAACATTTTATCTTGGCTTTTGAACATTTTATCTTGGTTTTTAAATATTTTTACATAAAGTTGTATCATTATTTCACTACAGACATTGCATTTTTATTAAAAATTGACCATATATTGTAAAGGGCTTCATGACAAGATCCTCATGATCTTCTAGAAGTCCTGTCTTCACTAATGTAAAATTGTAATATATATTTGGTTATTGTAATATTTTTAAACGGAAATATATTTAAAAAAATTAAAGTTTATTAATGATGTTACCTCTTTCTCAGATTGGTATGTGCATATATGTAATATTTATTTGTTTGTTTTTTGCTACTGTGGAAAATGTAAGCAGTTTAGCAATAACTGTTTGTTACTTTATGTATTAAAACTCATGTATATAAAACAAAGCGATATATTATCTTCTAGTTTATATATTTACGACTTTACAACAAAATATTTGTAAATTACGATTTAATAAAAAATGGTGCTCGGTGATAAAACATTCTTCTTCTTGCTCCAGCTATTTTATTTTATTGTTTATGTATGTATATGAAAATTGTATTTATAGTAAAAGGCAAAATAAAATAAAATAAAAAAGTAGAAACCGTTAAAAACAAATTATAAACCGCATCTTTTTTATTTTTCTAAATATTTAGAAACTTGCAATAAAAGTTCTAAACTTTATGTGGTCGTATCTTGTGAGCGTCAAAATATATTTTGTTAAAATTTGAAACTTAATTACAATTCATGATTTAATTCAAGATAAAGAGCTTTTTTTAAAAAAAATTCATTCCCCTCAAACTGAGGGATGCAGCGAGCGTTTTTATAGGGTATTCCCGCCAAAGTGATCCGATTGCCGTAATTGTTTGCAAAAAATTATCTTTTTAAAGAATATTACCGAAATATTAGTTGCAATTATCTTCTTGTCAAAAATCTATTAGGATTGCCACAAATTTTTTGTATCTATTGACATACACAAAACATAAATAAATCTCCGAAAACAAATCGCAACGTTAGAATTATCTTGTTCTATCTCCACTTTTTGAAAAAACTGAGTTATTGATAATGTTGTGTACCTCAGAATAATGTTTTTCTACTGTATTAAAAGCTAAGTTATACATAAAAAAGTTGCGAAGAAAATATAAGTTATAAAAAAAAACATTATATGCCGTCTTCTAAAGTTTTTCTCTTTTAAATCGTATCTCAAAGTTTAAAAATGTGGAGATAAAACAAAATAGTTCTAATGACGCGAAATTCCAACAAATGAAATCACACAAACAGTAATTTAAATATCATAATATGTTACAAAAAAGATATAGTATTTTTTCAATCTAAATATACTTTTCAAAAAATTTATTACAACCTGGTTGAATTGCGGGATCTTCTGCTTATTGAGATGAACTCTTTGAGATGGAACCTGATTATGTGAAACTTCCAACCATCCAAGAGAAACTTTCTTTGCGAATACATCAAGGGTTTATTTTTTTAAATATAGCATGGACTGCACAAACTTGTTCATTTTCTCTTTGTAGGATATATTGAGTTTCATCCTAAAGCAGCATTCAACAACTAAATGGAACAAAAGATAATTAAATATTAACTTGGTGAAAATAATAGTGTTGAAACATTCGTGTCTTTTAGTTTTATGTAGCAAAGTAGGATAATAGTCCCTTACTTGTTCTAATTTAACTAAAATAAAATAATCTCCTACGAAGGGTTAAAAACAGTTCAAAAAGCACTGAATTGCCTTCTTTAAACCGCCTCGGGGTTTCAATACATTGCTAATATTCAATTGGAGAATGAAGTTCATTTCTTCCAAAGATCTTAAAACTTTGGCACATTTAGGTCCATCTAAACCACCGCCATTATTGCTATTATAACTTATTAAGAAATTCCTTTAAATTTTTATTAGTGAAGAGGAGTTGAATAGTTTTACTAACTACTGATTGGTTACTTTACGGCTGTTCATAAATATTCAGGTTGCGGAATTTTGTTGATAATTTCCTCAGTCAATTTTTCATCCATGGATTAGTAACATATTTATAATATTACATCTGTACACGACGTTTGTTATCAAATTGGTAGTTTTTGAATTCGTTTGCTAAAAATCCAAAAGTCCTTTGAACACCTTTTTTGTTCATCGGTCCATCACAATAGCAGTAAGAGTATTCTCCACCGTGACTCTTTATTATAGAAAGTAATTTATCGGTATTGCTTATTTAAAATTTATATTGCATATCAATTCAAGATAAGGAAGTAATGTACTTATTGATAATCCTAGGATGATGTTGATCAGTTTGAGGTCAGAAGCCAAGGTAAATTTTAATTGATTGAAGGAGTTGGAAAAGTGTTTTCAGATTGTGACGATTCTCTTGTACATTTGGATATATGCATAAAATAATCACTTTGTTGATCCCAGTGTACTTCTGGTTCCTTGGTTGAAAATCTAATGCTGATGAGTCAAACATGTTAATGACAACATTTTTAATTCTGTAATTACAACAGAATTAAAAATATCAAACTTTCTGAAGATACAAACTTCAGTTACGAGCATAGAAAGGTCATTACAATAAACAATGTCTTTTTCAAGAAAGTTTTTACCTTTCTTGAGTTGACATTATGTCATGTTATAAAACCTATTCAAGTAGCGTGACCTGTTCGTAACTTTAGCTTAAGTGTTCTCCGGTATTCGAGATCGTCTAACATCTTATCTCCTTTATTGTTTCTAACACTGCACAATTTGGAAGTTTTTCTTTAAGTTTATGATTATTTCACTTCTTATATGCCTTATAGGTAATCGGTCTCTGTGTAACTTAACAGGAAGAGCTTTTCCCTATGTTGCAAGTTTTTATTTTTTTACTATCGCCAACAACAGATATTTCTTTTAGCATACAAGAAATAACTTTTTAGCGATATTTTGATTCTTTGAAGTAATTTAGGCATGAAGATCTTGAACAACTTTTTTTTGTTGCAAGGATGACAAATACCAGGATCAATTTGACAGCATTCTAAGCAAAAAAAAGAATTTATCTTTTTTTGAATGTCATCTTTTCATATTACGTAAATGAATTCAGAAAGATTAAGTGTACCACTATTTTTAGTACATTGTTAAAGACAGCAAGTAACAGAATTGCAGTTGCCATCTTCTTGTTTAATTCATCCCAACTTTTTTAACTTGATCACGACCATTATCTAGGAAGTCTCCACAGCTTTACTGATAGCTTTATCTTTTAAATATAAGTTTGTCTTGCAGCTTCTACGTATTTCAGACGGATGAGAACTTAGATTCAGACTGAAACCTGGGTCCACAAAGTTTTTGATCAGATAAATCAATGAATTATTTTTCTCCAAAGATAGACATTTTTTGTCTTTGTTGACACAAAAGAAACATATCCATTTCCTATTTTCTGAATAAGATTTTGCTTTTTGCAGACTCATTTTGTACCAAAATGTTTTTATTTAGTATTTTATGTATTAGGATATTTAAATTTTATAAATCAATACTCTAACAAATTGTTTAATTTTAGCCTTTCTTTATTTTTGAAAAATTTTCCCACCCACCTCAAGCTTATAATGACCCGTTTACTAATTTTTACATGTTATCAGCAAAAACTTTATATCTCAAAACTAAAAAAAAAAAATCAGTAAAAATTGGCCCTAAAAATTAGAAAATAATTCTTTCAGTCACTGATAAAAACAAAAACTTTTACTGCAAACAGGCTTTAAAAATCGCTGACCTAATAAATCTCAATATCTTTTGGTTTATTTCTAACCATAGCACAGTGGGCCAAAATTCACTTCTACTGGACAAAGTTCATAACTATTTAATATTAATATTAATTTTAATACTAATTTTAGTGAATATAACCCTAATTAGGGTTTTATTCACTAAAATTAGCATGAGTACTAATATGATGTCTGCACTATTTATAAAGGTAGTATTTTTATTTCGTTACTATTAATACCTTTATTTTGCTTAGAAACAGCCTATTTTTAGTTCTTGCAGATATTTTACAAGTGCTATATTCACTAAATTTGGCATAAGTACCATTATGAGATCACGCTCTAATAAAAGTAAAAATTTTTTTTATTAAGTTGCTATGGATACTTATATTGCTTAGTTACCAGATACTTTCCTTAGTTACAAAGGAAAATTGAATTTTGAATAAGTTTTTATCGGATTTTTGACCCACCTATTTTGAATACAAAGTCTTCTCTAGCATGAACGAGCAACTTAAAAATATATCCAAGTGGTTCAAATGCAATAAACTAACTCTAAACAGTTACAAAACAAAATGGATTCTGTTCCATCCTGTCTCAAAAAAAGCTTATTTACCCACAAATTTGCCCAAAAATATTATTGATGATACTGAGATAAAAAGACACTATGTCCAAAGTTTTTGGGTGTTCTTCTTGATGAAAACATCACATGGAAAGCACGTATTGACTATATTAGCACAAAAATTTCCAAAAGCATTGGAATTTTATATAAATCCAGAACATGTTTAAGTAAAAAAAGTTTAACCCAACTCTACTACTCATTTATACATAGTTATTTAAATCATGCAAATATTGTATGGGTAAGCACAGAAAAAAGTAAGTTACAATGTCTTTACCGCCGTCAGAAGCATGCGATCCGTTTAATTAATTTTGCGGATCGATACACTCATTCCAAACTTTTTTTTTATTGAAATGAAAGTTCTCAATATATATGAGCTTAATGTGTTTAATGTCTTATGCTTTATGTATTTGTGGGAAAATGACTTATCCTTATCTGTCTTTAAAGATCTTTTTTTGTGAAAAACCAATAAATAAATATACACTTAGAAATAATTTTCTGATATATGAACCTTTTTGTCGAACCAAGTTTAATAAGTTTTGTATTTCTTATCGCGCACCGTATCTTTGGAATAAGATTGTTTTGTCAAATTTTGATATATTTCACACTTATCCCACTTTCAAATATAAACTGAAAAATTTTATTTTATCTATTGATGACGTAGTCAAGTACTTTTAATTGATACTTTGTAATCTTTGTTTAGAACTTTTATTTTATTGTAATATACGCTTTATGAAAAGTTTGAATTTTTGTTTTTATCTCATATATAAATGATATGGAGTCTATATATGGTAACGTCAGATTTATTTACACGAAATTTTATTTTATTTATATAGCATCGTCAGATTAATTTACACTGTTTATTGAAATTTATTCATTTTTGTATTGCTATAAAATGTCTAAAGCTGTAAAAGGTTCTGATGATAAGATCATTATGATTTTCTTTCAGATGCCTTGTTTGTTTGTAAAATACGACAAATGTAAACGAGCAAAAAAAAAAAAAAAAGTAGCTAATAAGTATTTACGTAAATAATGTTTTAGAAATTATATTAACAAAAAAAAAATTGTGCAAGTAAACATTGTCAACTTTAAATTACATCAAAAATTTATAAAACAATAATATCGTTTAAAGATTGTAACTGTAAAACATCTGAGGAAGTATTTTATGATTTGTTTGGTGTGATGTTAATTTACGCAGAGATAAAATAACAGGATTACTGGAAACTAGGAATCTATTGATCAGATCAGTATTTATTGCTCTTCTAAATGTTTTTCGGCTGAAATGGAGGAAAGAGAGATGCAGCGCAGGGCCCCCTGCGATAGCTGCAGCAGGAGGTGCGCCAGTGCTGCGCCTTGACTGGGGGAAAGGGGGTGTGTGTGTTCCTTATTTAGAGGAAAAGAAAAGCAAATTAGATTTGAAGTCTTTATTTCTAGCCTCTTGAGCTTCCTCTGACATAAGTCTGATGGTTAATGTAAAGCTTTTAGTTATGTCATGTCTATGTATCAATATGTGCACAGAATAAGCCATGTAATACCTTGCATAAAGGGACATATATAGTCTAACAGTATCGAAGCAATAATCCTTGAATTTTAACCAGTCTATTTCATATCCGAAGGAGAGTGTTAGCAAGATAATATAAAATCTGAATGTAAGGAAAGCAATACTTCAAGGTGTGCAAAAGCACGGCTTGAATTATTGCCATCATTGATTGTTTCAGAACCACCACTTTTAGGAAATTAAAAAACAAGTCCCATTTTGTTCATAAAATCAGTCTGAACCTTTTGTTTAGTTACAGATATTTTTTTTTTTGTGTTCTTTTGATCTTGCTTGCCACTTTTTTTTATTTTTTTATATACAGTGTGCAAAATCATTAAAAAAAAATTGAATCCATACATGGAGAGACTGGAAAGACCATGTTTTATCTCTCTGTTAGTATAATCTATATATAGGATATCAAGACTTTTCATATTTTTTGGAGAGACACCACACACTGAACAGCATGAGTATGACTTAGTTTTTATAAATATTGTTTGAATCTTTCCATCAATCATTATAAGTTCAATAGTACAATTCACTTCAATAAAAGATCCGCAAACCTCTAACAAAATCATACTCAAGCTTTCTATCTCACTTTTAATGTACTGATCTTCTTTGATCACAGACTACTTGGATTTCGTTTTGTATGCAAATCTTATAAGTCTACAATAAGCTGTGAATGATGATTTCTGGTTTTTCTAAACAGGCACCTTTTCGTTGCTGTTGTTAAATCCAGTCAAATCCATTGGGACTAGACAAGTAATAAATAATAATTATTCACGTACTAAATTTATGTTCGTATCAGGTTCTGATAAAACTTGTTTGCAAATGCTTTGGTCAGTAACACCGTCAAAACGAGCTTTACACGTAAATGTCATTGTTTTTATTGCTTTGTTGTTCAATATCAAATGTCTCAGCTCAGGTTCCTAAACTGCACAGATTCTTTACAAAGTATAAATCATTAAATCTTTTAAATCTTTTAAAGGAACTGAAGCTGAATAGTCCTCCAATGTTATATTTCCCAAGGCACAACTTCTAATCAATTGGTAGGAAACTTTTGTCAGACTGGCATCAATTATTAAAGCCAGTGCTTTGTCTGCTGAATATTTACTTGCTTTACTTGTATTTGAAATATTTAAAACTTTCTTGTCAGGAATAACAATAGATTCATCTCTTAATTTTTTAACTAGCAGCAAAAAATAACTCATTGGATGAATGAGATTCAAGTAAGACAGAGACACGCCATTTTTTAGTTTTATTAGAACTATCATCAAATGTAACTGGCTTTCGACCACGTCTACTTCCAGTTGTCTTTTTTCATTGTCTTTTTCTCTGAGAATTAAATATTCATTAAGCCAATACACAAACTTCTTTTCAAACTTTTGACAGTATAGTTCGCAGATTTCCACGTTTTTTTAAGTAAACAAATCTTTAACAACATGCTTAAAACCAATGTCTTTAAATTCAGCAATTTTTGGCTGAGTAACTTTTAATATATCTTCAGTAACATTTTGTTTTGAAATACTAAGATTGTTTTTTTGGATAAAATTATAAATGTTTAAGTTTAATAAAACCATATCTAAATAATTCTTATAACAAATATTTTGTATTTAAAATTTTAATATTATGATATATATGCCGCGTGGACTACAACTTCTTGTTAATAATTAAGTTACTGCAAGTGTTAGTAATTAAAATTAAAAGTAATTAAATTACTAACGACTACCAAAAATGTTGTTGCTACGCAATGCAAAGTAGGATATCCATAGCAACCAAGAAATAATATAATATAAGACGTAACCCAAAAGCTCTCTCCAAAAAATATAAAAAAGTTGCGTGACACTGTGCGGTTGGCTAATTATCATAGTTCAAAAGTACAAAATCAATCACTTTTGTCAATTTTTAATCGGAGTTAATTCTAGCGGCGAAGTGTTGCACACAATTTTTCTTTTAGGATTTGAAATTATCAAAGGTATTGAGTCTAAAAATGCAAAGAAAGTTATGTGATACCTAAGGCCTATTAATATATTAAGGCTTGAAATTGGAAAAAAATGTTTTAGTATACTTACAAAATGAACCATTACGGCAGAGGCGCTTAGTTTTGTAAAAATGTAAACATATCCAACTGTCAATACAAAAAGGTCCTAACATAATAATAAAAAAAATTCGTGTGATTTTGTCACACGCATGATATAACATGAATTAAAAACTGAACAAAAATCTAACATCAAGATAACTATATTGCTAATTAAATAAAACATAAATCAAACATTTAAATGTTTTTCCATTTAAAAATTAGTTTTTCATTTATTAATAGAGTCATTTACACACATTATCCACCACATCACACATAATTTCTACTCTGTTGCAGTAAGTTTCTCTAAGAATAATGATATGACTGTATTATAGTCTTCTTCGGATAATGAATAATCGCCACAACCACTGATTAGAAAAGGAGCATTTACTAAACAGATAATTTTATCAGTTTGGTTATTTATCTCCTCGGTAGTAACTGGCCAGCGAAAAGTATTCTTCTCTTGCCCGTTAATCATACAATTAACTCTGATCCCAGTTATAGATACCTAAAAGTATTAGCGCAACATTTAAAATAATATAATAAAGAGTTTATGATTTGTTTAATTTTGCTTACATTCAATAAAACTTGTAAAGTCTTATATAATGTCATTCTGAAATTATTTTTACATTTTATTTATATTCCTTTTATTTTAGAGCACTGTTTTGTAAAACAAAATAAAAACTTGAAACTAATATATACTTTGAATAATATTACCTCCACAATATAACCAATATTCCATTGTTTTTCATATGCAACAGCAACCCAATCATTCACTTTCCATACAAGACAAATTTCTTTTGCAAGATTGGCGATGTCTTCCTCATATTTATTATCATCTTCATTGTCTCCTGCCAGATTAAAGTCATCATTTTCGCCATAAACTTCTTTGTTATCGTTAACCTGACTATTTTCATTATTTTCTGTTGTCGGTTCTACCAGCTTACCTTTTCTTTTCAGGTTACTAAATCTATAATGAATTTTAAGATTTCCATACTCTTGTTCAATTCCCTCACCGATATTGAAATAACGCCACATCTTAATACTTTTCTCACCAAACTCAAATGAGTGATAGTTGCTAATGTTCTTAATCTTTGGTCCAGTAACTACAGTTTTAACATTGCTAATTTGAGCAACTGCTACTTTTGCATCTTTAGCGCCAAAACTATAATGCATAGCCTTGTGTATATCTTCAGCAGTCAAAAGATTATTACCAGAGTCAACGTAACTCCTTAAATTGTCTTTACAACTGCACTCTCCCTGTCACATTGATCTTTTCCACAACAGGGTTCATTATAATCATATCTCAGCAACTTTATATCTCTCTCTTTGCATACATTGTAGATTGCTTCAGCTAAAAGATTTCCCTGATAGCAGCCGGCATTATCAGATTTGGTAAACATTTTCTTGATATGCGGTTGATCAATTCTGAATTGGTCTAAAACTGCAGTGGCTAACGAAACAACATCACCTATTCCCTGATCACACCTATACATTGAAGTAAAGTAAACACGTTTGAATAACTTTCCTGCTATTTTTATGAAGAATATATCCACATGTAAACTCATTCCTTTCTTGCCAAAATACTCTCTTTGGCCCTCTCTGTATCGAACCGGAAGAATTTTTTGACAAAAATCTCTAAGCCAGAAAACAGTTTCATCGTTTAATTGCTTAAAAGCTTCGATTTTTGCCTTTTTCTGTTGAGAATCTCTCATCAGGTGTTTTATGTAGTTGAATACATCCTTTACAGCAATTTCCAAATCATAAATAGAATCAGCATCGTCAGAATTTTGAATTGTTAGTTCTTTGATCATCTCGATAGCTTTGCACAAATCATAGCAATCGGCACATACCACTTCTGATATCTCTGTGTTGGATTGAAGATTTTTTTCAGATGGATCTGATAAGGCATGTTTTGAGCTATGAGAAGAAATGTTTGAGTCATTGACACTACAATTGGTTTGATAACTTGTTTTCAAATACCTTTTTCCTTTTTCAAGGGCAGCTTCGAGAGATTTAGAACTAAATCTTTGTGCCAATTTTTGTAATGTTTGAAAACCATTCATGCCTGAAGCAGTAACATCATCTAATCCAGCTAAGCTTTTTCGACTTGAAGGTTTTATTGCATGCAATTCTTTCCACAAACTTGAATCAGATAATGGTATATAATTGTTTTCACTACAACTTTTTCGATAGAACATGATAGCGTGGCTATATTTTGTCGTCAGTATTGCATGCACTATCTTTTGTTCTTCACCGCTGTCGTATTTTAATTTGGTTATTCCATAAGCAACATCATGCAAAATACCGCTTGTAAATATAAAGTCTAAGAAATGTTCACACTTTGTTTGATCAAGACTAGATCGGACGAATACTTTCTTCTCTGGAAATGCCAACCCTTTATGAGATGCATGCCATTTTCTTGCTGTTTCTATACGATGTTTGGTACACTCAAATGTGTTCATTATAAACTTTTTGGTATACTTGGTATGGTCTAATAATGAGAGGATAACTAACTTTCCCATGGAATCACTTTGCTTATATACTTTCTGAGCACGAATAATTTCAATTGGGAGAGGGCTATTTATTTCATCAACATTTTTACTGTTAAGAAAATCTATAAGTATTTCCTCTTGTCCAGGAGCAACAGCTTCCGCAAATTTTTTCTTTAATAAGTTTTCTAGGCGAACATACTTGCGTTTTAACTTATCTTTAGTAGTATCTTCCAGATATTTGAACTTCCTTTTTAATCTAAATTTTATTGGACTTGCATTAAGACCTCAGTTAAACTCTCACGGCTTCTTAGAGATTCGTCCAAAATCTCCTGTGAAACATTAATTTTACCGGGATCAAATTCTTCATCTGGAGTAGCATGTGTCATATATGTTTGTTCTTGTTGTGTTTGTGTTTCTGCACATAAATTGGTGTTTTCGTTGACTCTAGATATAGCAGTTTCTTGCTTTAAATGGGTAAAACACAGCATTGCACCAACTGAAAATACTTCATTGTATCGCTTTGACATTGATATGACGACATGTATTGGTGACGCCCTTAAAGCGGGAGATTTTTTTCCTTTTATATTTAGATGGTGAGGATGAAAGCATGTTTTTGGAGGACTCCATGCAATACCAAACGTGTACCGGTGAAAAGCACATATTTGTTCATCCTTTTCAAGATTTCTTTTAAGTCTATTTGCAATAAGTCCATTTTCTTCCCAAATATTATTATCGTTTAATCGCATGACCTAAGAACAATTTTTTAAACAATAATTAACTTTGTCATTTAAAGCATTGTTTATAATCTGACTCTTCACGAAAAATGTTTACAAGTTTGAAATACATTGTTGTTATTATTAAAATACAATATTGCAAGAGTGTGATTAATTTAGTGATTATTTATTAAAAGAGTGAGGAATTAATTAAAAGAGCTATTTTTTTTTGTTTAAAGAACTTTGTCTCAAAATCTTATTGCAGAGAAGTTATAAAGTATGTAATTATAAAAATTATATTACAGTCTGCGTAAATTTAAAATACATAATTACCTTTAAGTTGATGAGGTGTTTCTTAACATCAACATCTCCCAGCTGATGAATGTAGAACATTTTGTTTATAATTTTATGTTTTTTGAATGATCCACAATTTCCTTTTGAAAAGCAACAACAGTTTTCATAAAAATATTTGTTTTGTTTCATACTCAACTAAAAACAAGTTCTATTTATGCAGTACCTATTTCTCAATAGCAATGATAAAATATCTACTCTATTTATGCAAATTTTAAAGATCGTTAAAATAAAGTTAAGACATTTTTATGGTAAAGTAAACAACTGCCCACTAACTTGTTTCTCCACAATCGTGATATCAGCGATTCTTCTTCCATTCGATCACCACAAGTTATTTGGTTATGACGTAAATTTAAATAATTCACTTCTGATCATGTATTGTTTTTTATTATTATTTATTTCAATTGTTATGATTTCTATATCATAGTCAGAAACGCTTAAATTTTTTCTTAACATTACGTGCAATGTTTTGTGTAATGCTAAATGCTAATTTTGGATGATAGAAATTTTATTGTGAGCGAAAACCTCATCTGTGTGTCCAAAAAAATATCTCTTCGTACTTAATCATTTTTAACAATTTGTACCTTTATTTTTAACTTAATATTTAAAGATCACACGAATTTTTTTTATTATTATGTTAGGACCTTTTTGTATTGACAGTTGGATATGTTTACATTTTTACAAAACTAAGCGCCTCTGCCGTAATGGTTCATTTTGTAAGTATACTAAAACATTTTTTTCCAATTTCAAGCCTTAATATATTAATAGGCCTTAGGTATCACATAACTTTCTTTGCATTTTTAGACTCAATACCTTTGATAATTTCAAATCCTAAAAGAAAAATTGTGTGCAACACTTCGCCGCTAGAATTAACTCCGATTAAAAATTGACAAAAGTGATTGATTTTGTACTTTTGAACTATGATAATTAGCCAACCGCACAGTGTCACGCAACTTTTTTATATTTTTTGGAGAGAGCTTTTGGGTTACGTCTGATATTAACTACAAAAGCTATGTGCAACTTTTTGCCTTGCCAAAAAAATGGGTTCAAAGGTGGCAAAAACTAAATTTCTAAAAATTTTTAAAAAAATCTCAAAAATTTAAGCCCAGATTCCGAGTGAACGAAACATTTTTGAAATTTTTTTTTTCCCCAACAGGTTATTTCTATATTCTGATCAATATATAAAAAATTAAAGCAATTTGGAGGAGGTCACTTCCATTGACTGCCTGATTCTTACAAAAAATGATTCATAAGAATTGTGTATCTCGTTTTAATACATACCGCGAATATTGTGTACTTAGCGCAAATAAAATACTGTAAAAACAACGTTATTAAAATTAGGTTGTTGCTATGCAAAATAAGTATAATATTAAGTACCATAAGTATAATATTAGGTACCATAGCAGCCAAGTTGAAACATATATAATATCTGAACGGAGATTTAAGGGGACGAGCAATCAATGAACAATCGATTGAAGTATCATATAGCTCAAATAAATGACAGCACACGGCAAATTGTGGCAATTATTAGTTATAGTGCGGCAAAAAATAAATTTCTTAAAGATCTTTTTTTTAATCTGTGATTTTTAAAGTATAACTGAGATAACATGCTATGATAAATTTATTTCACACAATGGTTTTTCTTACGTTACTTAAGGTATCTCTAGATACTCTAAAATAACATGTAATTTTTCTATTAAAAACGTAGATGTAACTGAAATATCACACAAAATTGATGTCACCGAATTTATTTATAATTTTATTTATTTATTTCAATATTCAAATGCTCAGAGTCCTGGTAACTAAGCAATTTAATATAATTAAACTACCGATAAATTTCTCTTAATATATATATAGAAACTAAAATTAAATAAATTTTCAAGATTAGAAAACTAAAATTTTTTCCATTTTGTCAACCTACTAAAGTAGGTTGACAAAAGATTCCAAAGAAATCAGTGAAAATCTGTTTTTTTGTTGCTTTTGTCTTATTTTTTAATTTTAAGTAAGTTTTTGCACAGAAAAAGGGGTTTCCACCTCCTTGTCCACTGTGCATAGTATAAAACTTGTATTGAAATTATGACAAAAGAGCTGTTAGAAAAAGCGAATTTGACGGAAAGCTAGAATTATATAGTTATAAGCGTGTTTTGAAAAAATATTAGCTCGGATTTACAAACTAAAAAAAAAAATACTTAAATTGTATCATAAAAAAACCCGTCCCTTCCGTTTATTAACCCCCTTACCCCTCGTTTATTAGATCTGGACTAAAATTCCCAACTCGCCTTTTATTCTCACCCTCCCTTGTCTTAAGGACTCGAAAGTAGATCATTTATAATTAGTCTCTAAACAAAAATTACTTCAATTCAAGGCACAAACTATGTGATTTACAAACCAAAGTAGAAATACCTTTGAAAAACACCCATGTCCTTCTGGTCGAGGGAAAGTAATTTAAAAAAGATTCAAATATTTAACTTGATTTTCATCAAAAATTCAAATTAGGTTTTTAATTTTATCAAAATATATTTTGACACTCAAAAGATACGGCCACATAAAGATTAGGACCCTCCTCATTTTTTGAAGGTTTAAATATTTAGAAAAATGGTCAAAAATGAAAAAAGATGCGGTTTTTAATTCGTTTTCAACAGTATCTATTTCATTTCAACCTGTGGTTAAAATAAAGTAAAAATAACTTCAAATTAAAACCTCTAAAAAAGAGCGAACATTAAGTTGATACGCAATATTTCTATTTTAAAACAATTTCATGATTTTAAATCACTAAAGCATAATTCAAAATCGTATACTTGATTGATTTTATGTCAGAGTTGACATCATTTTCATGTATGTCAAATAGGATTGGAATACATTTGAAATTATTTCTAATAAAAAAGCATAAAATATAAAGTAAACTTATAAATTCGATATATACATATTTGAATACTATAAATACATTTGTCTATATTAAAATATATATATACAAATAATATTAAAAAGATTTTATAAATCTAACTATTGATGGGAGGCAAATCCTTCATTTTAAAGTTAAGCATTTATAAAAGAAATCAAGAAACTAGAAAGTGAAAGTATCAGATTGACGCTTTAATTTCATCTGCAATTTTAATTAAGGTTTTAATACCTAATATATATCCACGATCAGTCCCAACATGATAATTAGTCGGTTCGTCTTTAACTCGAGTTTGAGCAAAGTCAATCATTTTAACATCAATACGAGGTACTATTTCGTAACCTTCGTCTTCGTGTCCGTCATATAAAATAAGCAAGGAGCTGCAATAAAATCTACAACATTCTATTTTCTCTATTTGCTCAAGCAAAATTAAAAGCTTTGAAATTAGAGAAGAAAGCAATTCAGTCCGGTACCTAATACCGTTGAAAAAAAACCTTTTAATTGCATAAGAAAAATCTTCATTGCTATAACGGCGACCTTGGTACTTATCTGTAAACGAATAAACACCTGTATCACATTGATATACCTAGGCATAAAAAAAAATAATTTAAAACTAAACGATTAGCTAAAAGTAATGATCACCAAAAAGTTAATCCTTTACCATCATTCCGCATAATCTGACGCCTAAAGCTGCCGAAGTAGATTCTAATGCACGCTTTTTTTTACGCTCGTATTTGGCTGGAGTGCTACCGTCTCCAAAGCAACGAGTGCCCATTTTTAAATCAAGCACACATGGTCTTTTTAATGAAAATGTTACGTTTTCAAGCAGTATAAATTCTATTAACATATAGTTAAAGAAAGTTAACTTATTTTACTTTTTAGAATTCGTCGAAAAGTTCAAAACTTTTTAATGTTATTAAACATTATTTATTAGGTTAAAAATTCACATCATATATAATATTGCAAACATCTGCAAAATATTTCCTAATAAGTAAAAATTTTATTAAAAATTTTACTTATTTATAGTATCTAATTAAAAAAAAAAAAATGATATCAAAATAAATCTTTCAGAAGTTGTTTGCGATGTTGCCTGTTGATCAAAATCACCGGCACATCTAAAAAAATTTTATGAAAAAGATACTCTCAATTTTTTTTAATTTAGCGCTTTCCCATTGACGCGTAATACCATTTTCTGTAACGGATGCTGTCCAACCTAAAAGTAATGAAAACTTATCTATAAAGCATATTTTATAAAGCAAATATCACTTTTTATCATAAAAACGCACTAATGTTTCAATGTACAAGACAAATAAGAAATATTATGGATGTATCCTTCATATTTAGTATTAACCAGCAAATACTGTATCAATTTGAGTCTTGTTTTTGGTATTGGTAATTAAAACTTTCCAGTCAAACTATAGTAGTCCAGATTATGGTTACTCCGAATGGGAGAATGGGAACAAACTCCGAATGGGAGTCCACAAGAATTGGTTCTGAAAACCAAAAGCTTTTAATAATTATTACTAAGCAATTATAAAAATTAAAATAAATTATAAATAATGGCAGCAACATTCATAAATCATGAAATGTCTTGATACAAAGAATTAGATTAACAAAAAAAAAAAAAAAAAAAAAAACTTTCATACCATCACAATCAGACTTGACAAATTTAAACCTGAAAATAAAAACATATTTAAGTTAAATTTAAACTGTAACTTATATTTAATTACATAAGTCGTTACCTACTTTTTGGCAAAACCGTTCGATATTGAAGCCCGCTAAAAGACACCAAAATTTGGCACAACTCAATATTAATACCTTGGAATACCTTTTTGTTCTTCTGATGTGTTTCCTGCTTCATGTTATTACACTGCTAATTTTGTTATTTCCTTTGCTCCTGAAATATTAAACCTTAATTTGATTTGTGTATTGTATGCTTACTCACCCCATCTGCATTTTCCTATCTTAAAGAAAGTCATATACGTACTTGTTATTGTGTATGGTTTTCTTGGCCATACAGTAATTCTTTGATTGGATACACGGACAACCATCAGGAAAAGCATATGCAAGTATATCTCCATCAAACATTTCAAAATGAACATTTACTACTCCTAAAGCATTGTTCAGATTTAATATCTTAAATAGACTTGAAAAAAAAAATAAAGAAAAAAAAAACATGATAAAAATAACAACAAAGTGTTGCATACCTCTACACCTCGGTATGAAAGCTTTTAATTCATTAGGGAAATGTGCATAGACAAGTTGTTCCTGATCAATTAGAGGCTTACATATTGTTTCATCATCATATACTAAAATGCAATTATGACCGCCTACTTGGTAAGGATACGGCTTTAATTCAATCAACTCACACTGATGAGTGTATACGGGTTCATCCCTACACATCTCTGCATCATCCATAAACGTTTTAACCATTACTGTAATTAATTAACGAAGCATATAAAGAATTTACAAAAACAAAAAAACAGTAAAAGCTTTAACTTTTTTTAACACTTTTTATAATTTACATTCATACTAACAATAAAATTCTTACTATACTTTGCAGGGGCGATTGCAGAATTTTTGATGTTTGAAAACTTCTATACATAAAGCAAATTAAAAAATGTTCATACTTGTCAAATAAGAATGCTTTGCAAAAAATTGAGATGATTGGAGCCGGGAACAAAAAGCCTTAAAATTTTTGCAAAACCCGCCCCAAACGTGAGATAAAAAACATGTTGATAAAATACTTTTTTTTGCTATTTAACTAAAATATATTCATCAATAAATTTTAAAATTCATATAACCATTTAGCGTTTAAAAATCATGACCACATAAAGTTTAAACCCACTCAATTTGAAGGTTTTTTTTTTCTTTTGAGCGCTATTAAATTTTTTGAACGCTAGTAGATTATTTTCTTAAACATCAAAAAATGCTGCGTCCGCCCCAGGTTTGTATATTATAGAATGAATTCTATACTAAACAAACATTTTGAAAAAACACAGAAAAAAAGTTAAACAGTTTATTAAAATCCAAATGCAATAAAGTTAAGAAAACCATTAACACCATATATTCTTTTAGATTAATCAAATCACAACTTTTACATATACCAGAATATATAATAAAAATTACATAATGTAGAATATATAACAAATACATTTTATCAAGAATAAATATCTATTTTTAACATAAACATAATAAGAAAAAAAAAAAAATGCTACTCAGGGCTAAAACAGTTCAACTAATTTAATTTAAAATTATTAAACTTTTTAAAATTTTTTAAAGCTGGTTGAAAAGTTACTTTTGACTTAGATCAAATAAATCGGTCAGTAACAAACACAATAAATATAATAAATTACATAATGGCAAAGAAACCTCACAACAGTGCAATTTGAAAACTTCTTGAAATTAGTTAGAAAAAAAGTTGTAAAAACAAAAACCTAAAATCTCTATATTTTCTAGAAAAATCTATCATTAAAATAAAATAAATTTGTAAATCTTTATTTTTAAAAACGTTTTTTCTCTCTATAAAGCAATCTTGCAAAAAATATTTTGGTAAAGACAAAATGTCAGGTATGATTTACAGGCAATGTTATATATCTTATGTTTACTGCTTTAAATAAAACATGTGTTCAGACAGTTGGTTATGAAATGGAAAAGAATGTGATAACCACAAAAAGTTATTTTGCCCACAACCTCAAAAACCACTTTGATGCTTCATTGATCCACGTTTAAATGACCTGAAGAACATGCCATGTTTTTATTTATAACAACAAAGCTATCTACTTTGCTTGGAAACTGGCACAATAGCATTCGGGTCTTCTTTGAGTCGCATTAAATCTCTAGTGATGTAAGAGTTTTGTATCGGGTGCATTAACTTTGATGAAACATCTTTTACATTAAACCACGCTCGTTTTCGCTTTTCTAAATAAAACCACACTTTATTTAATTGAACTTATTAATGCGCAAAATAACTTCAACATTAGAAAAGATAATTTTTCTAAAACTCCTTAATGTAAGCAATGATTTTACCTTTCATGTGGGTAAAAATTTTTAAAAAATCTTAATGTAAGCAATGATTTTACCTTTCATGTGGGTAAAACTCTGCAATATCATGGTATAAATATAAGTTCTTGTCTTAACCACTTTATCGTGCTGAAATATCAACAAATGAATACTTTTTTAAATCAAAAATTTTAATAAACAGCATTTAAAAAAAAATAAAAAAAAATAAACATTAATCTTCTGAAATATAACATTAAAATTAGTACTCTAAAAATTTATTTATTAAAAACTAAATATTTTCTTGCTTACTGTTCAAATAAACTATTGGAGTACACAGATTACACAAAAGTTTTCCTATTATTCCAGCTTATTCTAGTTTTCCTATTATTCCAGGAACTATTATTCCAGGAAATAAGCAACTAGCCCTATGGTTAGGATACCTAACCTTATTGATATGTTTTTTCGATTCAGATCAGTCACAAAATATGAATGTACCTGAAAATGAAATGCAGTAAAAATGTTTTGAAATGAGGACTCTCTTAATTATCTCATGAGTAACATCAATAAATGAAATGAGGTCTCACATAAGTAACTTGCCAATAAACTGTAATGCAAAATAAACTACAAAAACTTCAGTCATTAACCTAACAAAAGTGAGCGCAACAAAAATTTTTTATAAGATTTTTTTCAGTAAAATAAAAAGTAGTTTGAGAGCAAGTAACGAGTTGATGACTCATTGTTGATGACTCATTGTTGATGACTCATTGTTGGATACATGAAACTTGATCTTATGGTGCACAGAAACATTTTTATCTAATCTTTATAATATTATAACAAACCTTTTAAATCTAAACAAAGCATTAGATAATAAAAAATAAAAATACCTGGTTGTGTATAAACTATTTATTTGGTAATTAAGATAGAGCAAAAAATTTAAAGTTTTTAATAAGCTATGAAGTATATTGGCATAGATACAATCAAAAAGTATATAAATAAAATTTATATTACAACTATAAATAATAATAAACTTTTATATAATTAATTAAATTATAATAACAGTTGCTGTAAGCAACTGACCATCTATAAATTAATTTATAATAAAACCATAATTATAACAAATTATAATAAAATCGTAACTATAATAAATCAAAAATTTATTATCATACTTTACGATAAAAATAACCTTTTCATAATATATTATAAATATACTGTGATAATTAACTTTATTTAGAGTTAAAAAAAAGTGTTCAAATTTTATTAAGGTGAATTAATGCTTCTAATATCATTTAACTATCAAAAACATTTCTAGAACAAATATTAGATTTTTATCATAATAGTTAAACCCCTTATTTTTCAATTATAGTTATTTTCTATAAAATATAATATCTCTATAAAACCTGATATATAATGTTCATAGTTTCACCTGTATTAATGAAAAAAATACTTATAATACTCTTGCATAATACATGGGAGAGGAAGTTTATTAATTTTCCCACCCCAAGCTTATTAAGATCCCCCTCTCCCTTTATTAATATTTACTAGTTATCTCAAAACTAAAAAAATCAGTGTAAACTGACTTTAAAAATTAGAAAATATCTTATCAGTCACTGATTTGAATTAAAACTTTTAGTATAATCAGGCTCAAAAACTCGATTTATCAAAAGGTAGTTTTTGGTTTATTCCTCACTGTAGTATAAAACTTATATAAGCATATTAAATCCTAATGAAATTATGATTAAACAACTGTTAAAAAATGCGCATACGACCGCAAGCCACACTAGTATTAAATTGTTTAATGTGTGTTCTGTAAGAAATTTCCCCCCACCCTTCTATTAGGACCCCCGCCTCCTTTTATTAGATCTGGATTAAAACCCCCCCAATTCCTTTTATCCCCCTCCCTTGTATTTGGTATGCGAGAGTACTTTGTAAAATAAATAATAGAAAAATCTCTTTTTAGAAACTGTTGGCTACATATACAGACAACATTTTAAAAAAATGTTTGCTACATTTAAAAAAACATTCTAGCATCCAGTAATTTTGTTTATCTAAAAAGTGCAAAAACCAGCCAAATGTTTAGCACTAGCTTTTGTCCATTTATTTTCATTATTACATCTCTTATGAAAACTAAACAGCTTTTAAGACATAATATATTTAAAAACTTTTGTTTAAAATGTTAAGTTAACATGAGTACTATCGCCAGGTGCTGCACAAGATGTTTACAAATGACCATAGATTTTGGTGATAATGGGTGTCATAGGCCACTGACCATGTGGTAACAAATATCAGTTGTTGCACACTTACTAAGTGTCAAAAGGAGTCCATTTAATACCCATAAACCCACCAGGTACCAAAGGTACTAATCCACCAGGTGTCTCATCTGATCAACTTCCAGTATATCAATAACTAATACAGAATAGCCTTCTGAATATTTTTTGTTATAAGTATAAAAAAAAGCAATTTATGAAAACTTTTCTTGATACAATTTAAAAAAAAAGTATGAGGGAACAACAGCCTTCTATATCCCCAAGCATTGCTGACTCAACCAAGCTTTGTCAACAAAATTTGTATTGCTTTATAATGTAACAAATAATTTTGCAGATAATGAATTGAAAATAAGTAAATGTAAGTAATTTTATCTTCTTTTTATAAACACATTTTAAATAATGAGGCCACTTCTACTTTTAGAGTTAAATCAGTTATTATTAAAAACTTTTAAAAAACAAAATCCTAAGAAAAATTAATACATTAATGTTTCTTAAGATATTTATTTTTACCAATGCTTGTATCTTTTGTTACCAACATTTGTACCTATTTTTACAAGCATTTGTATCTTAAAACATATAATATTATCTGACTTTAAAAAGAAAGCATTTTTACCTTATAACCTAGACTAAGATAAATTCCACAAAAGAAAGGCTCCACAACTCTTAACTTGTATTATGATTATTTTCTTAATAACCAATACTATAATTCCATTTTCTTAAAACCATTTTTCTTAAAATACCTTAAAAAATCTATAAGTTAAAAAAATAAAACTAAAACTAAACAATAATAAGAAAAGAAGCTTTATCCTTTTTTCTTACTGAATTCACCCCCCACCCTGCCCAAGGTTTCAGGAAGAGTGATATAAGCAAAATATAGTATTAGAGTTTTAACAGTGACATGTTGTTCATGGTTCTGTTCCTGTTAGAGCTTTTGGTGTGAATTGTTTAGACCACATAACAAGTCTTTTGTTATGACTTTGGTTCTAATAGCAGGAATGAGACAATGCTTAAGCTAACTGCTTAGTGTTCCAAGCACTATCTATATTTGATTCACTATCTCTTAAATAATTTAAACTATGACTATAAAGCCAATTTAAACCATGATTATAAAACCAAAACAGATTATTACCTATTACCACTAACATTACTACATTACCACTGAATTATTTCAACTTAACATTTCTCATGATTTTTGAGAAAAATTTAAATTTGTTTATATAATCTCCAGATCTCAGCATTAATAACTATTATTCTAAAAAACTTCACGCACTTTACCTGGGCATATATGTAAGTGACAATTCAACTACATGAAATTAGGATTCAACCTTTTAAAGCTTTTGTTACTTCTCATTAATTGTACATCATTCCCATGGTATCATCATCATTCTATCCCATGGTATCATCATCATTCTACCATTATGGTTTGCAAGATCTTATACTTTATATCAGAAATTATGTTCTAGAAACTTTTCCATAGTGGACAATTTTACATTAACATTGAATCTAACATTCTATTTATGGTTCTGACCATATTATCATCTCTTCTGAATAAACGACTTGCATCTTAATCACTTAAACAAAAACTTTTTCCAAAACTATTTTACACTTTAACTCTTCCACAACAGCATTGCTGTCACAGACCTGGAAAATTTCTTATTTTAAATACTCAGGACATTCCTCTGACCCTTACAACCATCAACCAATCAATTTTTTTGAATATTTTTGGTAAGGCCTTAAATTAACAAATACTATATATCTGATATTTAGTCAATTACTTAATTTCAGATAATCAATACAAATTTTAATCTTCTTTTTTTTATAAACAAGGTCACAAAATGCATAGTAAATTGGCTCCAGAAACTAAGCTTGAGCTGTTGCATCATCACAAGGTCAGATCTCTTTCTTTTTTCTGCAATATTCGCTGTTTAAGTAAACTATCATTACTTGTTCCACCAAAACATAATTATAATCTACCTTCCAAAACATAATTTTATGCAACTAGAGCATAGTAGCTGTAACTTTGAAAGAACATTAAAATTAGTAAACAAAGAGTGAAAAAACATAACAAAAAATTGTGCTCTGCTAGATACATGTGCTCTGCTAGGTACAGTGAGATTAATGTTGATGACAACCAATTTTTCAAAACTAATTTTTATACAACATTTTAAAATTTAAACAAAAAAGAAGCCATCATCCATTGACATCAATAGAAACAATTTTATTTAAACTTTAACAGGTAAAGATTGTTGCAACATTTAACGATGCTGGTAAATATAATCCAGTAATAAATATAATCTAAAATAAAACTATCAGTAATAAAAAAAATGTATTTTCTAAAATTTCAAATAATACACACACATGCACACACAAACTAACACACATTTCTACACTAAAGTTTAAATAAACACCATAAATTTCTTAATAAAACATCAAGATCAAAAAGTATATGTTGACTGTAAAGTAAAATAAATAGTGTAAAAGAAAAGAGACACTAAAATTTACCAATTCATGTATAAAAAGAACACAGCAATAAATTCTGATGAAAATGCAAGAAATGAAAGAAAACTTAAAAAGATCTATTTTCATTAAAAAAAAAAGTATATCTTAAATGAGCTCTAGGTATTCTTTTATTAAACAATACTTTTTTCCTCTCCCAATCAGCAATCAATCAGCAATCAATCAGCAAATAAAAAGTACTAACTGCCAATAAATAAACAATTTCGGAAAAATACAATGACTTGGTAATTTCTTAATGAAAATAAATGAAGACCACAGGGGAAAAGGGCACGTGTCACATTTTCCAATTATTCGAATTGTCACATTATTTGTCATTCAATTATTTGAACTGTCACATTATTTTCCAATTATTTGAATTGTCACATTATTTGTCAATCAATTATTTGAACTGTCACATTATTTTTCAATTATTTGAATTGTTACATTATTATTTGAATGTGTCACATTTTCCAATTAATGCTAACACTTTTTCCAATGTAATGCTAACACTTAGTGTCCCAAGAAATACAGTAAGAACAAACATAGCGACTTTCAAAGACAAAATTTCATTTATCTTAAAAGTGGAAATGTGTGACATGTGCCTTTTTTCCCCTGTAGGCTTCAAATGTTTAAATTAAAATGGTGACAAAGGAATCAAGATATTTGTATAAAACATAAAATACATTAAGAAAACTACTAATTTGTTTATATTTTTTTTATAGCTTTATGCTTATTTTAAAATATTCAATGGATATTTTAAACTTTTTTTATAAGGGCTCCAGTATTACCAACAATACTAGTAATGTGTAATAGATTTATATTATATTTGAAATCTTAAAATATAAAATAACTATAGTTATATTGCTTCTCTTTTGGTAAATAATGTTCATATAAAAATTGAAATTTTTAAATTTTTAATCTAGAAATATGTATAAAAAATTCAATATTATATATTGTTATTCTTGCGTATTTAGACCTGCACTATCATAATATATTTTGCACACTTCAGAAATGTCAAATTAAATACTAACAGTTTTTTTTCAAAATAGAAAAACAAAAAATAATAATTAAAAAAAAGTTGTTTTTTGAAGTGAGAAAAGTTTTTTGTATCTAAAGAATATCTGCCTAAACCCTCAGTAAATGCATGCAATGAAGCCCCATAGCTCTCTGTTTCAGTATGATGTCATAAACAACATTTTATGCAGAGCTATGCACGCTAAGATATTTATATGTATGTATGTATGTATGTATGTATGTATGTATGTATGTATGTATGTATGTATGTATGTATGTATGTATGTATGTATGTATGTATGTATGCATGTATATGTGTGTGTGTATATATATATATATATATATATATATATATATATATATATATATATATATATATATATATATATATATATATATATATATATATATATATACATACGTACAGACCATCAAATATTTATAATAGAAAATAACCATTACAAACTTATTATTATTATTAGAAAACATTAAATTTAAAAAATTTCAATGCATACATACATAAACATGAAAGAATAAAGAAGTCAGTTTAAAACATGTTTTAGTACTTTGTATGGATTCATTGAACTTATAGAACAGTCTCTATTCTTTGCAGCATTAAAACAAAAAGAGACAATATTCGGACACTACATTACGGCAGTACAATTTCATCATAGCTTTTCTAAGATCTAGTACTGAAGTTGGGTTCTGTTTAATTCTGCTTTCCATTTTACCTAACAGATTTGATGGGGTTTAAATCAAGTTAATTACCCAGCCAAACGGCAAGAACATTATTTTTCTCTAGCAGCCATGTCTAGGCAATCTTTGCAAGTTTCCCAGACATGCATGAAAATATCAAAGTTTCTAATTTGAAACTAATTTGACATATTGTATTTTAAATATTTTAATATCATAATAATTAAGTACTTTAAATATTTAAATAGACAGTTTCACTTTGAGGTAAATGGTGTAAACCAGTAGGACTGTTGGCGGTGATTGCACCCCAAATCAAATTCTTTGCAAAATTGAAGCAGTAATAAATATTTTTATTTGAAAGACGTGGATTTAATACACAATGTTACCATCAAAAGTCTTTGGCAAGATTTCTTTGAACATGTGTGAACATAAACACTCACACTAAGAGACAGAAATTTGAGTAGAAATTTGTGAGCTTGAAATCTATGTCCTTCACAGCCAAATGGTGTTTCATGTTAGCCAAATGGTGTATCATGTCAGCCAAATGGTGTATAATGTAAGCCAAATGGTGTATTATGTTGTCAGTTTTTAGAGTAGTTGGCTTGGTTTTTTTTTTAAATTTTCATGAATTGCTGCCATCTGATTGAATTTAATAATTATTGTACTTCACATGATTTTAATCTATATAGAGCGTATAAGATATTTTCATATTAGTTGATGAATACTTTAACACTCACACAAAACATGATTGTTTAGTTTGTTGCTGCATGCATATTTTGCCTTTTTAAATAATTATCTATAAAAATTATGAGAGATTAGATCTATACATATATATATACAAAGAAAAACAAAGATATAAATAAATATAAATGAAGAGTCAACTTTTTAAATAATTATTTATAAAAATTATGAGAGATTAGATCTATATATATATATATACAAAGAAAAACAAAGATATAAATAAATATAAATGAAGAGTCAACTTTTTTTGCCTGGTTTCTTTTTATGTAGATATTGCCAATCTAAGACCTAAAACCAAGACCAAACCATGACACTCAGTCAGTGTACAGTAAAAATGGTTATTTTTGGATTTCACTAAAAATTCATAATAATCCCTTGTTAGTGCAAATATTAAACTTCTTTTTTTTTTTGTTGATAAACAATTGCTAAGAAAAGAAGAGTCAAACAATTTTTTTTAAAAAGGCACTTTATTCAGTACTAGTATTTTAGTTTAAAACTAGCATTTTAATTTAAAAGAAATTTTTTTGTCCATAAATACCAATGCAAATTTAATTATGGATGTTTTAAAATAGAAAAAAACTTACATTTTTTTCCTTATATATTCTTGGCACTTTTTTCTTATTTTAAATAGACAGCAATTTTATCTTTTTCTCTAGTTATATTAGCAACATTAATTTATATTGAAAAATGTAACAATAGTTCATAAACTTGAATATGCAAAAAAAAAGTTGATCTGTTTCCAGAACTTAATAATAATAATAATTGAAGCTGTGCTCTTGACTAAAGAAAGAATCTAACAAATGTATATGTTAGATTTTAGCAGCTGTATTTCGTAAAAATTTTTAAGTTTATTTTTAAAATTAATTACACAGGTCAACAAAAAAAATTTTTTTTCTGGTTCCGAGCAAACAATTAGTCTTTTGTATAGCATTTCTCATTTTGATTTCAAATATGCAACTCATTTTTTACCATCATGTCAAGTTGTAAAGATATTTAGGTTCAAATCTTTAGTATTTGGGGTAAAGTCCCTAATATTGTCGTAAAAAAAATTTATTCAAAAGTATGTCAACCTGGGTCTCAAAAGAAGTGTAGTTTCATAGAGATTTTAGAAAACATAAATATTTTTCCTTAAAATTTATTGCCAAAAAATTTATGTGATAAAATGCTAAAGGCTCTTAAAAAATTTAAACAGAATGTTATTCAGCAATAATACAAAAAATACTTATTTTTATTACAAACGAATAACATTTTTAAAATCTCTATGAAAAAAAGCTTCTTTTGAAACCCAGGTTGACATACTTTTGAATAAATTTTTTTTACGACAATATTAGGGACTTGACCCCAAATACTACACCGTTTAACTACACCGTTTGTGAAAAAATGATGACTTTTTAAAAGTGTTGAACAAATTGCATTCTCAATTTTTAACGTTTATCTACTCAAGGCCAAGAAGGCCATTTTAGTCGAGGAGGCTACTTTTATTGTGGTTACAACCCTCTCTCAACTCTATAACTCTGAAACACAAACCTTGACAAAAAAGGCCACTGTATGGAGAAACAAGTTGAGTTTTATTTCAAGTAATATTAATATTAACTTGAATATTGTTAATCAAAATTAAGTTTTGCACAAAATAGAGTTTTTAAATTTTTAATTTGAACTTTGCAAACCTAAGTTAGTTTGGTCTATTTTTTCCTAATTTTATGATGGTAGATTTAAATTGAAATCTATCATAATAAAATTAACTTGATTGCAATAATATGCTATCATTTTTCTATAGTATTATTTGGTTTGTTCTAACTTTTATTTATCCAAAAAAACAACAGCAACAAAAAAAAGTTACAACCTTTTCTTAAAAATTTTGTAAATAGGATTTATCCGTTACTAACCATTTCTACTGTAAATAAAGAAGCTCTCAAATATCTATGTTTTAATATGAATTCATCATAATCCTTTCACGAGTTCAAGTAGACAGTTAATATGTATTTACTTAGTTAACCATTATAGTTAATTTAACTTTTTAAGCATATTTTAAAATAAATTATTAAAATATAAATTCAAAAAATTAAAATTAACTATTTTCTTTACACTGCATTCTGGTAGTTTTACAAAACACTGCATTCTGGTAGTTTTACAAAACATTGCATTCTGTTAGTTGGAAATAAATTGGCAGAACCAAGCATTAATGGCGTTAACATACGCGGCATAAAATAAAAACAATGAAATGTCTTTTTTCAGTTTAGATTTACAGTATTTTAAACATTAATTTGAAGGCTTTATTTCATTACAACTACTTAGGTATATTACTTATTCGCGTCATATATAATATAAAAAAAAGTACTATTAATATGTGTACATGATTTAAGTCAATATTTAAGCAGAAAAAATGAAATCAATTAACCCTTTAAGGACCGATATTTTTTCAAACAAATGCACCAAAAAAATCAATTTTTTTTTAATGCTTAGAACTTAGATATTGACATATTCGGAATAAAAAAAAAGTCTGTTATAAATCAAAATAGTATCAATTTGATTGATTCTTAGTTGTTTTAATATAATAATATTGTTATAAGATTATTTTCACGAACTATTTCGGGCTAATACATAATGAAACGCAAAATATGTGACCGCCCGAGTTATCTCAGGTTCGGTCTTTTTGGACCATATAGCATGACCCGAGATATCTTGGGCCTGGTCCTTAAGGGGTTAACTAAATAAAATTTTAAACTAAATAAAATAACCTGGATAATATGAAATTTTATTTCATATTATCCAGGTAATTTTCAAAAATTGAATCAAGAGATAATATACAACAAAAATGTGAGTGTATTACCTTTATCTTTTAAAACTCTTTTAAAATCCTCATCATCAATCTCTAAAAATTTAATTTTTGCTTTCATAATACTTTAGATTGTCTTTTTTTTTATTCCATTATTATTGAGATTAAAATTAGTGTAATCATTTCATCTCACTATTTTATATAAATAAGCAAACCAATTATAAACTTTTAAATATAAAAGTTAAATACTTCTATATGAGACCATCTGTTGTAGAAAACTAAACAATTGAATAAACAAGTATTTTTAATTTAAATTTTATATTCTAGTTCTTTATATTTAAACAATTTAATGGTTGCTCAAACCATTTAACTTAATAAACATGTTTTTTAATGCTACTATTTACTATGATAACAGAATGCATTGCTATATAAATCACATTGTTATCTAAGAGAATGCATTGCTATATATATCATGGTATTATCTAACAGAATGCATTGTTATGAATATCATGTTTTTGTCATTGACATGTAGTTTATAACTACCAGAAAGCATTGCTGCGCAAACGCCAATAATCTCTAATAATTTTTAAAAATAATAATATTGAGTTTAGAAAAAAATAAAAATGAACTTCCTTAACAAAAAAAAGCTATCCTGAAACCTTTATATAACATCTTTGCATACTTAAGTGAAATGTGAATAATTGACAATGTCATACTGAAACAGCTGTCTGTAAGAGCTTAAGTAGATATATCTGAGGGTTAGGGCAGGTACTACCTAGGTATAAAGAACTTTGATTGCGACCTAGATATGATGAACTTTCTTTGCAACCTAGATATGAAGAACTTTTATTGCAACAAAACAATAGCAAAAACAAAAGAATAAAAAAGCTTTTATACTATTATTTGCTTTTTTCTACATTTTCTGAAAAACAGTCAGAATTTAGGTCAACATTTTATAACTTAAAATGTGCAAAATATATTAGGACAACTCAAATCCAAAAAAGCAGGTCTATCTTACTTTTTTTTAATAACATTCTGAGATCAATATAATTTTTTTAATACTCATTAAGTATAACATATTTTCATAAAGTCATTTTTGCTGCATTTAAGTCAACAAAGATATTGTTTAATATTTTATGTCAATGATTAAACATAAATACAGGATACAATCAAATCCTGTATACTACAGGATGTGACTTAACAGTGGGACAAAATAAGAAGTGGATTAATTGTTGCTTATTTCATTATCTATTTAACAAAAGAAGTTGACAGCATAAGTGTTTCAATTCCAATTAAAGTCATTTCTATACAAAATCTGATGCATAGAAATTGTGAATCACAAAATGCCTGCAGAAAACAAACACTGAAGGAATGTTTTGCAAACAAAAGTAAAAAACAGCCACTATCATATTATAAGAAAAGTTAAAATGAATGCTTTTAGCTTTAAACTATATTTAAAATAATTTTTATTAAAGAAAATATATTTTTGAACTTCATTTAACTTAATTAATTTACTCAATATTTTGAGTCGTTTTGCATTTTTTTTTAATTTTGATCTAATTTGTAATACTGCTATGCAGTATTACTATATATGCACCCACACAAACGATGTATCTAATAAATTTCTAATTAATAAAGTACAAAAAACATATCTATAAATTGAGTTACTCATAACTCAACCATAAAAATGCAGATATAAAGAGTGCTATGAATATAAACAAATAGCAATAAACCCATTAATAGCCTATATTTGTAGATATTGGTATGTTTACAAATATCATAATAAACTGATGATAAAAGACTTTTATTTTATTCTTAAAAACAAACAGTAAATTAAACACAAATAATAAACAAAAATGATAAATATCACTTAAAATTTTTTTTTGTCTTTATGTATAATTATTTTCAATCCTCTAATATATTTAAATGTGAACATTACAGCAGTATAAAATGTAACATTGTTTGGGTGATACATCATGCAAAACCTGTCTGATTTAATGTACTGGAATTAACTTGAGTGTGCCCAATAAGGGGTTAAAGCACTCTTCTTTGACACACACACAGAGTTTATGTGTAAATACTCTGTGTGTGTGTCACAATAGAGCGAATACTTTTGTTTTATATATAATTTTGTAAACTTAAAAAAGTGCTTAATAAATAAACTAGAGCTATATATGTTACTGTTATCCTGCCGTCCAAAAAATCAGGCGCATAGCTTATATTTGTAATAGAATATTGCTACTCAGAGTTAATGTGTGACCACAACCAATAGGCAAGCAGTAAAAAAATAATTTTTCCAGGTTTTCAAGAACTGCTGGCCACCCTGGTTAAGGTTTATGTTATTAATGATTTATATTTATTTTAGTTTTTTTTTATACTTATGAGTTTATGTTATTAATGATTTATTTTTATTTAGTTTTTGTTAATATTTATAAAATGTTTTATATATTTAAATGGTTTAATTAGTTACATTTAAATCAAATTTTTATAAAAGTAAAAAATGCATATTAATATAAGAAACATATTATATAAGAAATAGATAGAAAAATGAAAAATACAAACTACAAAATAAACTATATTAAAGTTAAACTAGTGAATAATTTATTAGTCTTCGTTCAGAGATGTTTTTATAAAACTATAGTTGTCAACTATTAGTTAGGTTTAAAGAGAGGATTGTAATTTATGGTTTAATAAATTTAATAATTGAATGGGTTTCCATAACACGATTTTTCTTATTTAAATATGACATTATAAAAGAGTTGAAATAATTTTTTACAATTGGATACCCTTCCTGGGGTTAACAGGTTTCGAAGATCAAACCATGTATTTTTATTTTGATACTTTCATTAGGAACATTACCATACAAAGTTTACTAGCTCCTCCTACAATGAACTACAAATAAATCAGAGGGGAAACATCAGTGCTTCACCTCCCAGATTAATTGCCTTCACGGTGGTTAAAAAAACGCATCTTATCAAGCAGTATTTTTGCTGTATATTACATACTATGCTCATAGTATGTAATATACCTTTTTACCGATTATCACCTAATAATGGTGATAATCGGTAAAAAGGTAACTGTAAATGAACACCAAACAGTAATTAATAAAAAATAACACTAAAACAAGGATAAACTATACTAATTATCAAACCATTTAAGAGGTATTTCAGTTATTAA